>NW_006800028.1:1105820-1199814 GCF_000485575.1 Poecilia formosa | reverse complement strand
AAAGAAAAATCTATTTTTTTCCACGCAGTGTCCAGAAGGAGGTGCTGTTCTGCTTGTTGCCTATCAGCTTCGGTCAGCACAAGCTGTCTTGTAAATTTTAGAAATTTTGGAATAAATACCAGACTCGGCATTCCTAAACATCCTCTCACCTCTTGCTCTTTCTCCCACAGTCGGTCCTCGAGGTCCTGGATGATGTCATCAGACGAGGGGGAGGGTCGCAGAGGTGCTGGAGCGTCACTCAGGTGGCTCAGCCTCTGATAGGACGAGGAGCTCTTCCCTGAGGAGGACCGACCGCTGTCTGAGGCACTCAGCCCGTTCTGCTGGGCAAAACCACGGCGTGACGGTGACGCTTCAACGACATATTAGCTGCAGGGAGAATTGAGCATCAAAATAAATCAGAGGACAGCCTTACCTGGTAGCCGGGTTTGTCCAGTTTGTCCAGACCTGCAGCTGCCCCCGCCATGCCCAACCTGTTAATGTGGCTGGTAGAAGCACTGAGGGGCCCTAAGACCGCTGGGGGCCCACAGCCAGACCCCGAGCCTGTGTAGGTGGGCAGACTAGTCAGGGAGTTTCTCCCTGAATCTGACATCCCTCCCTGAACCACCTCCGTACCATTTCCCCCTCCATCACTCCTGCTGACCCTAACTGGACTGTCTTGGTCCAGGAGCAGGGCCTCTGGCACCTCCCCTCCGTCCCCTCCCACTGCGTCTCTGCCTCTCCTGCCTACTCTGCCCTCACTGAACCCCTCGCCCCTGGCGTCAGTCTTTCCCTCGCCCCCAGCCCCTCCCGCCTGGCCCACCAGGTTCTGCATGGAGTGAAAGCTTTTGGGAACCACCGGCTTGAAGGCGGAGGGACGGACGAGGCCGGAGGTGCTCTGCATCGCCTGCGGAGTAGAAGGAGGAAGGATTCAAAATGAAACAGATAAATACTGGAGTCATGTCACTGCTAAATTATGCAATATGTGTAAAATTGTTTACAACAGTTTAGATACACCCATCATCATCAGCATGAATGTCATATCGATTTGGGATTTTTCATTAAATATCAGGGCCAGTTAATTAATTGTAAAAACAAGAATCAAGTGCACAAGTGGAAGTTTTTTTGGATTTTCTTTAATCAACTCAATTCAGTCCATGAAATCCTACAAGAGCGCTCAGATAGATACACACATCCCTGCTAAGTTTTGGTTAAATGCTCCTTAGCGGGTTGTGGGGGAAACCACACCGTTTTTGTTGCTTCTGGAAAAACTCTGCCACTCTTCTTCACAGAACCAGAAGAGCTGTTTGTAATTGTTTTTGTTGCTCAGATCCAGCTTTCAAACAGAGTCATAGAGTTTTCACTTAATATTTTTATTAATTTCCGGACCAGTTTTGATCTGTGTTTTGGATCATTTTGGGAACAATGAAATGCATCCAGCTTTTAACCGTCTAGCTTTTAATATGCGGACAAGTTAAGGAATTTAAAGTTACAGTAGTGCTACTTCTTCGTCTGTCTATATCATATGTGCAATGCACAGTACTACTGCGAGGGAAACCGACCCTTAGTATGATACTGCCACCACCATGGTCAACAGTTCTTTTCATCATTGTGTCCAAAGGTGTTGATTTTGAAGCAGGTTCCTCTTTAGTCAATGTTTTAAGCCAGTAGTGATGTAACTCTTACTACACTGTTTACTCTTAGGCTTGAGCCTTGTTGGCTCCTGGGTTGTTCAGGAACATTATGACTCATTCCGCTTCACCTGAGGGTGACAGTTTGGGTTGAGTAGAAGAAATTTGGACACTTTAACACAACAGTGACCTCAAACACATTAAAATGTTTTAGAAAGATTTACATCAAGATTCCAGAAACGTCGCCCCAAACACCCTGACCTGAACGTCAATGAAAACTTGTGGATTATGTGACAGGAAATCAGCCAGTTCTGCCAACTGTGCCAAAAGGAGCGGTCACATATCCAACCAAAATTATGTTGGAAGCTTCTTGATGACTGCAAACACCCAAAATTAATATGACATCCATTCCCGTGATGAGTGTATGTAAACTTCCGCACAGAACATTAGGGTTTTGGTGTTATGTCTGTAACTCTATTAACTGGTGTCATAAAGTTAAAGAATGTGTATTAATGCCATTATTTGTTATTATTCCAACAGAAAATCAGCTCAAAGTTATCTTTGCTGATATTTTTCTCTATGCTTGCTTAGTGTGTTATATATTAGATTTTTCACATAAGTGTAAGCAATAACTGCTTAGCTTAAGTATATAATATATATATATATATATATTTTTTTTTAACTTTTACAATAATTTCATGGATCTTTTACACAATAGAGGAAGTCTATAGAATAGCTTTAATTACGGGTTATCACGGGATACAAAAAATAATAATAAGTGGTGTATTTTCATGTTTTCCGGTTGTCTTCTGGCTGTTCTAAGGACTTATTTTCTTTAACATTTTCTGGTCAAATCAAGATGAAATACTTTTAAACAGGGTGACAAAGCTGCAGTGTTTCCTGTCAGAATTAATTTTAAACTTCTGCCACTGTTCTATGAAGCATGTTACCAGAAACAGACATGAACAAGATGAGGAAGCATTTAGATGTTGATCTCTCTCAACTTTTAAAAAAAATATGAAACTCATTTTCCCCCTTTTGAACCAGACATAGCCCTGACATTTCCAAAGTCTGCCTCTGATTGGCCAGTCATGTTCCTTGACGTTTCCTTCCCTCTAAGATGAGTTGAGACTCAAACAGAGTAAAACAAGAATCAGATGTCTGAAACAGAGAGAAGACTGATAACCTCTTCAGATTTATTTGGGATAAATATTTTTGTTTACTTAACATTTGCCTTATTTTTCCTGTGAAATTTATTTTGTTTTCTAGTTTTTCCTCCACTCTTCAAACATGTGTCCACATCCTGTAGCAACTTTCTTAAAAAAAAAGAAGAAAAAAAAAAGATAAATCTGTTGATTAGAATGTAAAGTGAGTAACGAGCAGGACCCCCAGTTTGACTTTTGATGCAGTCAGAAAACAGGGGCTGTTTTGCCAAGATTTTCCTGTTAACTAAGCGGAGCGAACAGTACTGTACGGAGCATGAACAAGATACAAGCTGGTATCTTGTTCCAACATGAAACACAGTATAAGTTGCTGAGTTGTTCCTTTAGTGGCAATTATGGTGGTGGGAGTTTCTCCCTCTCTGATTAAAATTAAATAGCAGAATTCAAAATTTAGTTTCAGTTAATGGCACAAGCCTTTTTCTTTAAATTCCTTCTTGACACGTACATAATCCTTTCATAAAATTTAGATTTTTAACTATTTCAATGGATGTTGTGAGAATCTCTTAGCTTGTAAGATCTGGTTAGTGTTAGTGTCTTTGTTCATATTTATCTTTTGTAATTTGTCTATTTTTACTCTAATAAGCCACTAATAAGTTAATTATTGGTTGTTGGATACATTGATCTTTCCATTTTATTCAAACTTTTTTTTTTTTTTACCTTAAACAAGTCTCAGTTTTGAAAAATACACAAATTCCTTAAATGTATGATAGAGCTTACTCTGTGGAAGTGAATAATACTTTGAGCAGCTTTTATTTAAAAGATAAAGAGTTATTTATTTATGCACATGGTTTATCGTGGTTTCTTTTTTGATGAAACTGAGTCCAAAATGTCAAACTACCTGCTCCAGTTTTCCTGACACGGCCATGATCTTTGGCGGGTTGTGGTTTGGTGGGTTGTGGCCAACTGGATTGTTTTCATTGTCGGTTCTGGTTGAAACCATCTCTCTGTGCTGGTGGTGGTTCACGCCCACACTGGTCTTCTCGCTGACTCCTCGACCCACAATGTTTCCACAAACATCCAGACCTGCCGCCTGCATCTGCATCTCCCTCTCCCTCTCCCTCTCCATCCGCTCGTTCTCCAGCCTCTCTCTTTCGCGCTCCCTCTCTCTCTCCCTCTCGCGTTCCCTCTCCCTCTCTATCTTCTCCCTCTCTATCCTCTCTCTCTCCCGCTCCCGGGCCCTCTCCCTCTCGCGCTCCCTCTCGCGCTCCAGCCTCTCCCTCTCCACCCGTTCCCGTTCCCTCTCCCGGTTTCTCTCTCTCTCGCGCTCCCTCTCGAGCCGCTCCCGGTCCCAGTCTCTGTCCCGGTCCCGGTCCCTGCCCCTCTCGCGCTGCCTCTCCCTGTCCCACTCCCTCTCCCTCCTGACAGCTACGTTCCCACAGTCCAGCTGGTTGTTGTTGGAGGGGGCGGTCATGGTACATTCAGTGTGGGTTGAGGAGGCTGTCTCTGTTGGCCGGTCAGTCCCGGTGCAGGTCCCAGTCCCGATACTAACACTGCCTCGCTCATCGCTTGACGCCGTCCCGTCCGAAATAGTCGCCGGGGGGCGAGGCAGCCGCTCGGCGCTGCAGCTGCGGTCTGCAGGGCAACGGCGAGAGAGAGGAGGGGCTCGGGGCAGGGTGGTCCTCGTGCCCACGGACTTCATGGCAAACTCCTGCTCTCCTGCCACCCCACTGCCAACACTGCCCATAGTGGAGGTCAAAGGTCAGGGATTAGAGGTTAGGAGTCAGGATTGGGGAGGGTCACAGATACATTTGGAAGTAGTGTGGGTCATCACAACCTAATGCAGGTAGTGGGGGCACACACACTAGAGGAACACAGAAAAACGAAAGCAGTTATACAATATAATAATTGCATAATGACTAGTTATACAATATTAGAGGCAAGTTAGACTCCAACCCACAAACAGGGGCATTGTGGTCCTCCCACCACCATGAAAAACCAAAAGGGTCACAAAGATTAGTCTGACCGGTAAAAAAATAGTTGAAAATTATGAAACCGGTTATTTGATCATGAGAGGGGCAAACAGAGCGAATCTCCAATAACACACAGGCACCTCTGGTTAAGATGTGTTAAAAGCCTTGAGATCAATACCTTTTGTTTTGCTGTATGTAGCATAAAGTGCTGGGAAAAAGTTTTATTTTTTATTTTTTTTACAGTAAATATTTTTTTGCTTTATTTTAACTTCCCTCATCCAGGCCACTGCCAAACCTCAAGAAATCAATGAAATGGATCTGAGAACGGGAAACAGGCTAAACTGGAGGTGAAAATTCATTTTTATCATTTATTATTTATTGTGATGAATTTCTTGTCATGATAAAATTTTAAATTCATTGTTGTCATGATAAATTCCAATGAAGTGATACTTAAAAGCTCTAAAACTGGCCTTAGTGTTGGAATTGTTATTTTCTTTACTATTTTTCCCAGTTTGTTCAACATATATCAATACATTTGAAAATATAATTAAAAGCGTGCAGGTTAGTGATATAAATCACTTCTTTATGTGACTGGTGACCAAAAGAAGCATGTTAGAAATGGGGATGTTTTTCAAGAGCAGTACTTGTGTTTGTGGGGCTATGATTGCTGTGCCATGCAGTCATACAGCCACCCTAAAGAAAGAAGCAATAAATTGTTCTTATCACTTTTATCATTATCACAACATATCATGATGAAAATTTAAGTCCATATTACCCATCCCTTGGCTACATGTTTTCTAACATCAACTGATCCTTCTTGAATGTAAAGAAATTCAAGAACAAATGCAGAACAAAGGACCAACATCTATCTTTCTGAGAAAATGACAACACAGTAACTTCAAAGGCTTTGAGACTCCAGCAAACTACAGTGAGAGCACTTATCCACAACCGGAGAAAACATGGGAGTAGGTCAGACCGGCCTACCAGAATTACTCAAAGAGTGCATCAACAACTCATCCAGGTCACAAAAGAACTAAAAATAACATCGAAAGCACTGCAGGCCTCACTTGTCTCAGCTAAGGTCAGTGTTCATGATTTAACAACAAGAAAGAGAGACGAGGCAAAAATGTCATCTATGGGAGAGATCCAAGGCCAAAACCGCTGCTGACCAACAAGAACAAAGAGGCCTGTCTCACATTCATCCGCAGATAAAAGTGGAACTTTTGGGGAATATGTGCACCTAGCTGGTCTATAGGTTTGAAAAAAAAAATCATACTGATAGTCAAAGTTGCTTCTGCTCTGTGTTAGAAAATCCTGAAGAAGGATGTTTTGTCATGACTTTAAGTTCAAGCACACTTGGGTTTAGCAGTATGACAAAGTCCAACAAGTCCACCTCTGAATGGCTTAAAGCAGGGGTACCCAAGTCCAATCCTCGAAAGCCACCATCCTGCAACTTTCAGATGCATCCGTGCTTCAACACACCTGAATCAAATGAATGGCTCGTTATCAGGCCTCTGTAGAGCTGATCCCGGTCTGTTGGAAAAAGGATACTTCTAAAACTTGCAGGATGGTAGCTCTCGAGGACTGGACTTGGGCACCCCTGGCTTAAAGGGAAGATAAATTAAGGTTTTGAAGTAACCTGGTCTAGTGTTTCCCAACCCTGGTCCTCAAGGCACACTGCCCTGCATGTTTTAGGTGTTTCCTTGCTTCAGCACAGGTGATTTCAATTAGGAGGCGTTTGCTGAACTGCAATCAGCTGAATGAGGTGCATTAAAGCAGGGGAATTTCTAAAACATGCAGGGCAGTGTGCATTGAGGATGTCATGAGGTGGCGGTCTGTGAAGGTGAGAATGAATGCAGGAGTCCAGGTTATGAAGAAAGTGATTATGAATTTAATGATGAAAGTGATGATGAATTTAATGATTTAAGTGGCTCAATCAGTCCAGATCAGGCAGAACGGCAGACAGATTAGCACACAGCTAAATACTGGTAGCAACTGAAAACAAGAGCTAGACCAACACAGGACTTAACAGTTCGACTGTGAAGGTAAGCAGACCAACGATGAATGACGTAAACGCAACAAGGACCCAACAAGAGACAAAGACAACAGGTGGGCTTAAATACACAGGGAGGGTAATCAAGGAATGAGACACACCTGGGATGCAATCAACGGGGAAGTTCAGAAACAGAGACTCAGGACAGAAACTGAACACAGAAAAACCTTAAAATAAATGCACAGAAACACGGATCATGACAGAGGACCAGGGTTGGGAAACACTGGCCTAGTCAAAGTGCATACATAAATAAATTTATGTATTTATGCTGCAGCATTAAAATGCATAACCTTAAGCAGGTTATTGGAAACACTCATGTGGCTAAACCTAAAAACTTAGGTTTATGGGACAGTTACTTTTTCACAGCACTGTAACAGTAAATAGAATAGAAACAATAGAAACAATCATTTTATTTGAATACACTTGTTCATGGGGATAAAAGATTCAATGTTAAATAATAATAAGCTTGGGAATGCATGACATCACAAACTAATTAAAATGCCGTCAAACTAGTGGCTTATACCAGGACACTTTCAAAATAGATGCAGGCCTTTTAAAATTTGTATAATTTGTTTTCTATGTTGTGTTTTTTCTCACGCATACTTTTAACTTGGCAGTTTTCCAACTATAGCATTAGGTGTGAACTCCACTGATCTAGAGAGATTGGCCAAAGTTCCCTGCATAATCCAACAATGTAATCTATAAAGACAAAGTTCTGTCATATTAGCACTTAGTTCCAATTTTTTTTTTACAATCATTTTTTTACCAGGGGATTCCCCCCCTCCCCTCTGAATAAATGTTCTTAAATTACAGATTTGATTATTCTACATTTTTCAATTTAAGTTAAAAGGTTATTTTATTTTAATGCTTTTTACACATGTTAACCAGGACATCAAGGAATACAAATTTAAGAAAAAGCCCCTTCTGCCCATGTGAATAAAAACACAACTCAAATTTTCCATCCAATTGTTTCACTTGACTGAAAAGCAAATATTTTTGTTTTTTCACTAAAAGAACAACGGAAAGAAACATACTAAACACAAGCTCTGCAATAAACACGGTGAAGGTTGTCAGCTCCATTTTCCCTCATCTGGCATGTATTACATAAGCTTAATACCTGTTGTCATTCAGAAATCTTATAACTATTGCAACTGTAGTTTTAAAAACTATACTAGTATGGCGATGGTTTCCTCCATTGTCTCCAACATTGTGTGCCAATTCAGTTTTAGAGTCGATCACTTGGAGTAAGACTGCTTCAGGACCAAACAGCAATAAAAGTCAACACCTCAATCTGAGCTTGTTTCTGTTGAGGTTATTGTTAATAGGTGCAGTCACTATGACTTACATGAGCCTGGGAAAAATATATTTGAATCAGTGTTGGGATAAACTGTGTGTTTTAAAGGGCCTGAGCAAATCTATAGTTTTACAGCAACTCTTCCATGGGAAGAGTTTGTTTTGACTCTCTTATTGGGATGATTTTATATCCATATTATAAGCAAGACAGACTGGAAATCTGCTGCTGCTGCTGCCAAAAAATGTTTTTCGTAGCCTTTTGTAGTACATTGGTTAATTTAATATTTGATTGGAACATAGTTCATAAAAACTCAGTTCATCATGATGGTAAAAAGGCTTTTTCTCTCAGCTACATTTCAGGTGAGAAGAAATGCATTATGGGCATGAGATTCATATTAAGTTTGGCAGTTTTGAATGATTTGCAGGGTGGAATAATTGTACAACAATCAGTGTCAACAGGGGTTCAAACATATTTTATATTTTCAAATTAATTATATACTAATTTACTCTTAAATTTATGGCTCATATTCACAAACAATTCTGAATTCAACCAAATCATTTTTAAGGAAAGTTGTCTCCTAGTGTTTGCCTGAAGACTTAATGATTTATGGTTTTATGTAGAAATATTTTTCCTATCTGGTGTTAAATTTTTTAACAAAATAGGAAAGAATCCAACTGTAAAGAAATCTTCAGAAGAATCATTACTGTGTTCACTCAGTGCATCTTTGTCTGCTTTTTCTGACAGATGAACAGCATTTAAAAGTAAAGATTTAGGGTGTACCGAACTGTATGTTGGTCAAACGTGTCTCTTGTTCTGTGTTTTCCATTCCAGAAGCTCTTTTCTCTGTGAACCATGGTGGTGATCATACTGCTTCCACGTCAATGTCTGTTTTGGTAGCTGGATTTTATCTCTAATTCTGTTAAAATGCCTGGTTTCTGTATAAAAGGAATGATGCAAAAAAAAAAAAAAAAAGTTGGGGGTGGGAGAATAAGCATAAGTATGCACACCCTTAACCCAAAACTTTGTGAAGACACTTTTTTCAGGTTATAGCTTTTCACACTAGATTTTAATTATGATGCATCTGGCTAAACTAAAATAAAATTCAGCTTTGCATCTTTTAGACATAGCTTTTGAAGAAGTTTTAAATGGGCAAACCAATCTCATTTTACAAACGTATCAAACAGGAAAAGCACAGAAAACAATAATCAATAATAATGGATTTTGTGTCTTTCTAAATGTAAAATGTACAACTCAGTGCCAGAAGGAAAGCAAATGACCTTCTTAAAATGATAGCTGAAGCTGGTAAAACAATTATTAGCAGTGAAAAAAACTACTTATTGTATCACCGTGGGATGAAAGGCCACTCCGAAATCAAGAAGCCATTACTCAAAAAGAAGCACGTAGCGTGCTATTTATGTGATATTACATCTGAAAGAACATTGAGCAGCAAATGCAAGTAGGGAGAAAATAGCAGTCCAAGAAGGAAGCCTGGAGGCATCCCACTGGGGAGAGAAGTAAAGAATACTTTACAAAACTTAGAAACATTGTTGCAGTAGGGACTGGTGCACTACACAAAATAAATGCTACCATGAGGGAAGCATTTATTTTGTTTCCCTCATAATATATTTCCTATATTATGTGGAAATATTGAGGCAACATCTCAAAGGCACTAATGTGTCTTCCAACTGATCGGTGACTCAATCCATACAGCCAGGATCACTACAAAGTGGCTTCAGAACAACTAAGTCAGTGTTTTCAGGTGATTATCACAAAGTTCTCAGGCAGGAAGTTAAAGTTTGGGCACAAATGTATTATATCTGTACAGTATATGTAAATATCTGGATTTAGCTGTATGGCACAGTGAAGACAGTCGTCAGTATTTGGGGAAAATGTGGGACAATGATGATAAAAGAAAAACTGGAAAGTTCTACAAAACATAAAGAAGAAAACAAGAATCCCACTGGAGGGTATTAGTCATGGTAGGTTTGCAAGACAGAAGCCTTTCTTTCAAATAAAATATTCATTCCTCTTTAAAATCTCAAAACATCTTGCATGAAAATGTGTTTTAGGGAGATGAAAGCAAGACTGAGCATTTGAGCAACGATTTCAAAAGCCACGTTTGGCACAAAAACAGCTCTGAACATCAAACAAACACCGTAACCACAGCAAAACATGGTGGTGCCATCATAATGCTTCTTCAGATGGAGCTGTGATTTCTGGAGGAATTTATCAAATTATCCCTAGATATGCAAAGTAGGCACCTGCTAGAAATCTAAAATTGAACTTGGACTTTAGTGTTTTATAATTGCAGTGAGCCAAAGCATACATTTAAATCAGCAAAGCAATGGTTTCACCAGAAGAAAATTAAAGCTTGGGAATGGCTTAGATTAAGTGAATCCAACAGTAAACCTGTGTGGGCAACTAAAGACGGCAGGGGGACAAGATATGTCCTCACAATCTGACGGATTATGAGACCTTTCACAAACAGAGTGGGCAAATACTCCCAAACCAAGATATGGCATACTAATAAACTCCACAAATAATTAGTTTAAGACTGTGCACATTTATGCAACCAGGTCAGCTGTTTTTTGTTGTTGTTGCTGTTGTTTGTTTTTATATTTATCCCCCAAAATATGCTTTTTTTCAGATTATTATATATGCGGCATAGGCAGAAAAATGTTTTGAAATGATTTAGCTTTCGATTTTTCTTCAGCACAGCACCAGGTTAACAGGGAGATGTATGCTTTCGACATTTATTCCCATACTGATGCATGCATTCATTTAATTTGGGCGTAAAAGGCCAAACAAAATGGACTAAATGGGGAAAAAATGCCATATTTATGTTGAAATGAATGGAATTGAAGCCCCATCACATAAACTAATTAGCAAAGTATTTAGATAGATAGATAGATAGATAGATAGATAGATAGATAGATAGATAGATAGATAGATAGATAGATAGATAGATAGATAGATAGATGCAGTCATGCCATGCACCTCCCCTTCTCAGCCCATTTACTAGAGGTTTACTTCCACTCGGATGAATAGTAGTAGTAGTAAAATACCCTGGCTATGTATGTGCTGCTCTGCCTCCATCCCCTCCCCTCACGACTCCCTCGCTCTCCCTTTTCTCTGCATCCCTGGGCGGCAAGGGCGGCTTTAGCAGCATCCGCATCAAGCCCTGAATCCACTGCGCTCCCTGACAATTACCGACTAGGCCTCTGACTGGGAAAAAATAAACCCACAAAAACCTCACGACCCTCGCCGAACACAGGGAAACAATAACACGAGCAATCTACATCAAAATGCACAGCGTCTCTGACATTGACGACGTATCATGCAGCAGCTTTGATTTACCGATTGTAGCATCCCGGCGGTCCGTCATCAAAAGGCTACTCACTGTTTCTGCAGCTGGCTGGTCGGTAAGATGGCAGCCTGGAATCAGCAGTATTGTCACAAGACGGCGTCGGTGCTGCTCGCCCGGGCTCTGAGTGGTTCTGCGTTGCTACCGCGGCTCGGTTGTCTTCGACCGCTGTCAGCGTCGGATGCTGATGATGGAGTCGGTCGGTGGTTACGCGCATCAGCTGAGAGACACACACCCACCTCTGGCACCGCCCCCTTCAGCGGCACGATACAAACGCCCCCTTTTGGCGTTCATCCAGTGTTCATGGGAATGGTCACCTGGATGGATGGATGGATGGATGGATGGATGGATGGATGGATGGATGGATGGATGGATGGATGGATGGATGTGACATTCCTGAAAAGGTTTCCTGAGAATCTGACCTAGCTACCTACCATACCAATCTCGTTTATTAAAAATAAAACACTTTAAAAACAACAACAATGCTGACCAGAGTGCAAAACATTGAATTAAAGAAAAACAAACTAAGGGAGAGAAAGAAAGGAAAAAAAACCACACAAGATAACGTAGTGATTAAAATAATAAAATAATTCACTAAATAGTTCAAATAAATTCAAAAATACTTTACTGAATCCAAAAGGAAATTAAATATACTTAAAGGTCACTTAATTGAAGTTTTTGTTGATGGTGATGGCTGTGGGTAGGAAAGATCTCCTGTAACTGTCTGTGTTACAACAAATTTGAAGAATCCTCTGACTGAGACACCTCGTGTCTCATGAAAAGGATAGTCAGAGTTATCTCATTATTTGATGTAGGATCGTTTTTTCTAGCATCATCTCCAAAGTAATCCCCAAAACAGAACCAGCCGTCTTCATCAGGTTGTTGAGCGTCTTTAAGGTTATAATGCTGCTCCAAATAATGACAGCAGAAGAGAAAATACTCTAAAGAATATTATTCCACTGTGTTCTCTGTAATTCCAATCACCCTGTTTGCAAACGTTAAAGAAAACACAAGTAGAATTTGTAAGCTGTTGGAAAACTTAACTTTTCTTAGCTGAAATCAAGGAAATGTGAGTTTACTGGTAACATCATTCAAAGTGTTTTACAGGAAAATCAAGGAGGGAGGTTTATGAAAATTAAATTACATTAAAAACAAGAAATACAATAAAACAATAATGACACATTTAAAAATACCACAGAGAGAAAGAAATGCAAAAATACAACTTTAAAGGAAATAGTTAACACATACTATTAAACTTCTACAGTCATCCTTGACTTTCATAACTCCAGTACATGTTGACATTTTACAGATTCAAACAAAATCCTTTTTGTTTTCCTTTTTAATGTTTTTTTTTAATCTAGTGTATTTTAAGACAAAAGCATATTCACAGATTTAAAATAACAACTATTTAACAGATACTTAAATACCAAAACCTCGAATGAACTGGATGGATAAATGTGAAAGAAGGTATCTGTAACTGATTAGTATCCAGACTTATGTGACTGCATCACTCACAAAAATACCAACTTATTGTTTTTAAATGAAAAAGCTCTAAGTGCTTAGTTTTGTTTTTCTAACACTGTCTAATAACTTCATAGCGAGTTCACAATTGAGAGTTTCCGTTGCTTATGGCTTAGTGTTTCATGTGAAAAAACATCTACAAAAGCATGTTTATTGTGTTAAAATTTGGGCAGGTGTCCAGGAGGTGGCAGTGTTGTCACAGCTGGAAAATTGTTACCAGGAGCGTTGAATCAATCCGTTTCTGGGGGATGTTATTATTATCGCTGACCGCTATGAGGCGCTATAATTCCCTCCAATCAACTTGACCCCAAGACTTTATCAGTTCATGCATGGACACAGAAATTATTTTCAGTCACCTCTCACCTCTTTGTGAGATAAACAATCTCAATTTTTGGAAAAAATACGTAAAAGAACATTTCTATGTAAAATGTTTTCTACTTATGTAGATGTGTTTCTTAACATCTTGTCAGTGTAAACTGGTTCATTACCTGTCGTCCCGATGGAATCACCGTCCTAACAAATGCATGAAATGTAGACTTTGCTTACTGGTTATTTGTACTTCTGCTGATGATGGTGATAAAATATTGAGACCTATCATCCATATAGCTATAATCCTTTGTCTGGAAATTACTTTGGGGTTTGGGAAAACTATTACATCTTTACTCCCAACACACACACTTTCCAGAGTAATATATATATATTTCTAAAAGAAAAGCACTTCTCATGTTAAGGTAACTGAGAAAGTGGCAGAAGCTGTCGAACAAAACTTGTTTCTGAATTACATTTTTTTAATACACCTGTAAAACCTTTGCCTTTCAATCACTAGCTCACTCTAGTGTCCATCATTATTACTTTTGTATTTAATGTAATGTTGTGTATGCTTTTTATTCATTTATTTTGTCCAAGATTTGTATTTATTTTATTTGTCAACAGTGTAGTCAGGGGTGGGGGTTACAAATTACCTCCGTCTAGAAACACAGACGCAAAACATTTACTTTGCATTAAACATAAAAGCAATATTCTCTGGATGTGTCCCTGGTTAAATAAACAAGTAAAATAAAGATATATTTTTGCAGACTTCCTTCCTGTTTGACCTTTAAAGGTACTTTACTGCTACTTTAACTGTTTTGTACAAATCCAGTTGTGTTGGAGGCTCCTCTGTTTTCCACAACATACAACAGGAAAAGTGAATTTTCTCTCATGTGTCATATGTTTTGTTGCAACCAGACAGAGGGAGCATGTTGGAGAAAGCACCAGAACAGAGTGGAGGCTAAGAGACGGAGCGGCTCTGTTTCTATGAAACGTCTGGCAGCTGTTCAGCGACACCTCCAAGGCCTGATGGACAGGTCCAACTGAGAGACAAAAATAACCCTCAGGGAGAGGACAGCTACCAGGTCCTGGAAGGGGGGGGGGGTGTGTGGGAAAATGTCCCAGGTTATGGGACACAACATTTAACATGTGAACGCAATTTAATCAGTCCTGTAAGTTCGATGGTTAGTGCTAGCGGTGATCGCTTCACACAGTTATGACTGTTTCATGAAAATGTCTGTAAACCTTAAGAATTTTGATTTTGGGGCATCCAATGAGACAACCCCCTCTCTGAGCCGCTTGGTACAGCTCAAGTGGGGTAAGGCTATTTTAGTCCCTGGAGGGAGGAATGTCCAGTTGCCACAGAAGATACAACGTGTTGGTTTGCGAGTTCTCCAACTATCTTTGTAGTGTGATAGCCTTCGCTCAGCTCAAGCCACCATTCATTCCCCAAAATCTGGGAAAGAGGAGCACCGAGAATGGAGAACGTGGCCATATTCGACTCTCCTGGGAAAGGAAGGGGCTTGAAGGCCGCCAAGGAGTTTTGGGCTGGAGATGTAATTTTCTCTGAGGCCAGTCTCTCAGCTGTTGTGTTTGACAGGTATGATGTGGAGTGAAATCAGAGGTAATGTGTTTTAATGCAACTGTGAGGATATTCAACGTTAAACACTTTTAAAATTTTGAAAGCCCTACAAGTTTATTTGTAATTTTAAGCTTAAGAGATCCGTTTTTACAAAATACTACTTATTATCAGTCATAGCTGCAATAAATGCAGTTTGAACAATGTGCAAGTGTACAATTAGCGTTTTATAATGTGTTTGATCTTCTCAATATCAATGTCATTCCCTTCCCAGAAGGAATATAATCCTTTTACAACAGATAAGCATGAAGGGGAAAATAATCTCAACTCAAAGTCCTCTTATTAGCGTTGCATGGAAGCAATTAAGTTATCTGATGTTATCTGAGTGTTTTGCAATATGCCCTGAAATATAGAAAAAGTAAACTAATTACACTTTGCTGATTTACTTAAAAGTCAACTTAAGTAAGCAAATTCAGCAAAACAGCAAACGTGGACAAATTTTTTGTGTGTGACATTTTTATTACTTTTGTCTCTTCAGCCACGCAGAGCGCATTTGCCACAGCTGTTTCCGCAGACAAGAAAAGCTCCAGAGGTGTGGTCAATGCAAATTTGCCCATTACTGCGACCGAACCTGCCAACGCGCTGGCTGGGCCGAACACAAACAAGAGTGCAGTGCCATCAAGGCGTACGGAAAAGTACCAAATGAGAACATCCGGTGAGTGGAAGCCCGAGGAGAACTACGCTGAACTTTTCTGTTTGGGAATACATCAAACAACAAAACTTTACATAGAAATACATAAAAAAAAAAAAAAAACATTTTGTATTACAGGTGCAAGGTCACTCTCCGGTTACAGAAATCTTATGTGCTTTAAAATTAGATTATTATCATTCTATGACCAAAATGTAATATGAGAGTGCATAGTCCAAGTTCAAAGAAAAGGTTGGTGTACTCTTCAGGGATGTAATCTCAAGAACTGCAACACACAGCTTCTGTTTGAAAGTATTAGATAGCAGCATAGCTTTGTGCATAAAACTTAATAACCCTTGGCTTAATGAAGGCCAAAAAACAATTATAAAGTAACTAGTGATTTATTCTGTGCAATTAATTTAACATAAAACAGAAGCATACTCGACATCTATGGAGTGGAAGAAGTCTGGATATTAAAAATGTCACCAAAGTCAAAAACATTTAAATTTGTTTTAGCTTTAACAAGTTTTTGCAATTATCTGATCAATTCAGACAAGCTAAACTTCTCTGAAACCCCCCCCCAACACCACCACCACCACCACACATTTCTAGCTCTTTAATGATCAGTTTGAGTTCTGAAAGAAAGGCCATCATGGTGATAAAAAACACTCTGCTTAAGGTCTACCCGAAGGCAGAAATATCAATATTAGCTGAGATTTGTGGGTCATTTCTGAAAAACGTCATCGTGAGAGAGAGGCTGAAGCTCAGCAGTACCACTTACGCAACGAACCATCTGCAATCTAACAGTGTTATTACTAAACATGGAAAATAAAAACCCGACCTAAAACTGAACCTTGGTGGACTCATTTCAAAATCTCAAGAAAACTGGACTTGGTTCCATCTACGAAACACTTTGTTCTCCATCTGTGAGGTAGGTTTCAACCTAGCCTGAAAGCCCATCACTCAGACCGGTGTCTGTGCGCATGATCAAATACCTTGCACAGATTAACAAACAGAGCAGCACAAGCCTGCTTTCTGTCCAAGGCACTGCTAATGCCATATGTACCAAAATAACTGATGCCACGGTACAGTGACACACCCAGACGCCTGGCTAATTTCCTTTTCAGGTGCTGTTGTTTCATTTAAGTTTTCATGTCAGACTCTAGAATCTTGATTCATATGTCCTTGTCACTTTAGAAGAAGATAAAAATATGTGCTCACTCACACACACACACACACACACACACCCCACACACACAGTGCTTCACTGTCCAATTTCCAACTGGTGTTCTCCACTTTTCCTTCGCGTACGCAGACTGGTGAGCCGCATCATGTGGCGCATCGATAAGGAAGGAAGCCTGGTGTCTGACTTGCAGCTGACCACCCTGGACGAGCTGGAGGACCACCTAAACGACATGCAGGAGGACGATTTAAAGGAGCTCAAAGTGGACATACACAACTTCCTGGACTACTGGCCCAGAACCAGCAAGCAGCACACAATCGATGACATCTCACACATATTTGGAGTGGTGCGTTCCAAAGTATGACATGTTTGTGGTGTAAGACTCCAGAGCAGAAGCTGCTTTTTTTCCAGTGATCAAGCAAACCCTGGTATGAGCCAGCTCCCTTCAAGATAAGGCCGTGTGCAGGAGCTAAGAGAGCAAAATTAATGAGTTTGGTCTTAGTCAACAAGTTATGGCACCTAATATTTGTTTTATAGCAGACACTCAGGTTTAAACATTCATCTGTTGTGCAGAAAGAACGACATGTACAGTGTACCAATGACTCAAAAACAAAGACGTTGGTAGTGATAAGGAAGCTGAGACAATTTGGCTTTAATTTCTGGTTTCATTGGAAGAGTCCAGGGTTCTCATCTCTTTTAATAAGTCAAGCAATATTATTCACTCCACCTTCACTGCAGTAGTTTGTGTTAAGGCAACACATCTTTCATATAAAAAGAGAAAATGGTCCGTATTTTCCACAAACTCTTGACCAGTTTATCTTCTGAAGCCAACAAAGGTTTAGAAATTTAGAAAACTAAGCTGAGGTTATGTCGTCTTTCAGATCGGGCAGCAATGCCAAACAGAAACACATTGATATGTGTGAAACTTCTTAGCCAAATATTTTTATTGTCAACCTTGTCTATATTCTTGATTTCAACTGAAATATTTCTTGTCTAACGTTTCAGATCAACTGTAACGGCTTCACTGTGAGCGACCAGAGGGGTCTTCAGGCGGTAGGAGTTGGTCTTTTTCCTAATTTGTGCTTGGTTAACCATGACTGTTGGCCAAACTGCACTGTGATCCTCAACCACGGCAGGTAAGTAAAAAATAAATGAACAAAAATAAAACTCCCCCTGACAATGTTTGCTATTGCTACCTTCAGATTTCTTTTTTTTTTTTTTTTGCTTGTCACACTTATACATTTCAGGACATTAAATGCTAGATAGAAATAACCTGAGTAAATACAACATTCAGTTTTAAAGGACAATTTGAAAATAATGTTAAAACCTCACTGGTCTTATAAATGTAAAAAGTCTGTGAACCTAAAAACTGGTCTGGTTTCAGGTGGTTGTATTAGCGGACATCTTTTGGAGGGTAGGTGTGTAGCTTTTGCCTGTTTTTTCACTGCAAATAAGTCTTTCTCATTTGTGGATAATGGCTTTCATCATGGATCACTGGTGTCCCAAAAATCTTAGAAATGTCTCTATAATTCTTTTCACAGAGGCCAATGAATCAGTAATAGGATTCACAGATTGTTAGATCAGGGCATACTGTAAAATAATTGCTTTTTTTTTTTTTTTAGCTTGCTTCACATTGTCAGAAACTTTTTATTAAAGGATAGCCAATGAAATTGAGCCAAAAGCTACAATATATCACTGTTAAGTCATGATTTAAAGAGCGGTTTGGAGGAGAGGAAAATTACATCTTCACACAGGACCATTCTGATTTGGATATTTATTTTCATATAGCTAATTGAGTCTAAAAGATCAGAAAGTTCATGTAGCTTTTTTGGTTAATACCAATGAAATTATCATTTGAAAGCTGCTTCTTGTATCTATTCAGGATATCTTTAATGATCTGACACATTTCATCAGGACAATAAACAGAAACAGAAGTAATAGGTGGGGGACAAATACTTTATCAAATCACTGTAGCTGCACATGACTCAAAATGGAAAATGGAAAAATAAAACCCAGGGTTAAAGGTTTGTGTGTGTGCACTTTTTGTTTTTGTGCTATATAAGGTTTGTTTGTGTGTGGTTTATGTATTCGTCAAGTGTTATTCGCTGTAAAACTGCTTCCTGCTTGTCTTTCAGTCAGTCGGCTGTGAATACCATATTTCATTCTCAACGGAGGTGCGTTACCTCACCTTAAATCCTTTTGATAGCTACAGGAATACTGAACGCTAATAAATATTTGCACATAACCCCAATCGATCCTTCGTAGAAAACAAACGTCTTAGCTGGTTCTGTGGTGTGCACTTTATTCATTGTGAATCCATCTTCTTATAGAAACATCAACATGTACACGCTAACTCTCACTCACCCATCTGAGTGTGACAAGAAGCTGTTCTGTGCCCACTTCTCTTCTTCATCCTCGTATTTATCTAACTGCTTGTGAGATCAACACACAGTTTTACATGTGCTAGATTTTTCATTTCATATTTGATTTTTGTCAAATGAAAACACAGAAGGTTGTTTTTGTTTGTCTCAATGGCTCACCTCTAACACTACCTAGCTAACACCATTTTCATGTGAATACAGTTTTGTTTAAAGGTGCTGTCTGAAATAATTGGGCTCAGTTTTTGCTAACCAGATAGCTAGGTTAGGTTAGCATGGTGGTGCTAGCATCTCCCTGATGTCATTTTACCTAAGAGTTGCTTAGAGTAATACAATATAAATGTGCTATAAATTAAAAGATATGAACTGAATGTAAAAATGGCTCTAGTACTCCCTTGTCAAGACAATGAGGATTATAAACGGAGGCTTTTGCAGCCGTTGACAGAACTGGACTCATCCCGTGCATACAAGGGCAAAGTACGTCCAACATTTACAGTTTTTCTTTTTCAAACTCAACTTTTACAGGTATATGAGAACGATCAAGGACATTTTGCAACAATCCTTTTGTCAACCAGTTCCGGAAAGTAATTTTCTGTGACCTGACCAAGGCCATAATCCGACTAGTATAAAATGTGGTATCAAAAGTCAAATGCATAAAAAAATAAAATGTTCAGGAGATAAATAAAAATATTTGTGGATTGCCTGGTTATATGCAATAACAATTCATCAAAATATAAAATTTTTAGGATAATGGTGCTTGGTTAGGTATTTAGACCAGTGGTTTTCAACCCTGTTCTCGAGGACCCGCTGTCCTTCATGCTTCAGGTGATTCTCCTGCACCTGCAATCCTGAATAAAATGAATGCATTTTCCTCTTTTAGTGTACAATTAAGAGCAGCAAAAGCCTAGCAAACACCCAGATGTGTAGAGGCAGGGAAACACCTAAAAAAAAAAAGGGTTTTCAAATCCAGGCCTCGAGGTCTGGTGACCTGCAGCTTTCAGACGTGTCTCTGCTTCAACACAACTGAGTCAAATAATCCAGTCATTAGCAGAACCATGAGGAACTAGACTGCATACTGAAAAGGTGATTCAGCCATTTTATTCAGGGATGTTGGAAAAGTAACAGATCTAAAAGTTGCAGCTCCTATACCTTAGATTTACACATTTACATTAAAAGTAGTAAAGCTAAATATTTTAATATTACAATAGTTGACAGAAAATCACTACCACTGCCTGCTCTTAACAGAAGCACAAATTAAGTAAATGAAGAAGTGATAAGATAGGGTCAAGAATAGACAGGGGAACTCCTGGCCCATTTAAGACTTGATTTCATGACAGTAGGCTTCAAACAATCCACAGTTTGAATCTAATTTCAAAGTCACTAAAACAACATTAAGAAGCATCAAAGTTGCCAGATTTGACTTTCTTTCTGTGCACCATTAATGTTGTTTACTTTATCATGAGTGTGTAAATAAAATGTTCTGGTCCCAAATGAAGCAGACTTGGATGAAACAGCATCATATAGGTACAGAATTACTGGATGAGTAAACTGAGTCAAGATCACACGCAAAACCAGGTTAAAAAGTATAAATGGTAGATTAAAAAAAAGATTTTGTTACAAGCATCAGTGGGTGTATGATTCAGACTAAAAATGTGTTTTCTACGAACATTGTTTTATCAGAAAAAGGGAAAGAAATTAATCTGTTTTCATGAGTTAGGAATTGAGATTAGCGTTATTTATTTATTTTACAAAATATGATGGCAAATATAATACAATCTGCTTAGAGGGTAAAAAGGAGAGGCTTTACTTTGCACCTTTAAATATTCTGTTCATTTACACAAGCAGATCATTAAGTGTTTCAAGAAATAACGTGTGTGATCACTTTTATCATGCTGTCTGGTCTGTAAAGTTGACAGACTTGACTGAAACCCACATCATAGTGTATGTAGGCTTCCACCCTCATACACGCCATCATTGAAAATGACATGACATCACTTTGCATGCATTTTCAGATGCAGACATGCCTTAATTTTTGTTTCCACTCTTCAGGATTGAGTTGCGCTCCTTGGGCAAGATTGCAGAAGGAGAGGAGCTGACAGTCGCGTATGTGGACTACTTGAATGTGTCAGAAGAGAGACAGAGGCTCCTGAAAACACAGTACTTCTTTGACTGCACATGTGAACACTGCACCAACAAAACCCACGATGACATAAAGATGGGGGGACGGGAAGTGGAAGGAGTCAAGGTTTGTGTGTGTGTGCGTGTGTGTGTGGAGTTGGGGGGGCGGGGTTTATTCCACGGTGGCAAACAGACCAAATGCTAGCGCCTCATTTAGCACTGACAGGCGTGATAAGGCAGGCGGGAAATATGAGAAGCAGGACTACACTGACTATTTTAAGAGAAGATAATTCACAAGTAGATTTGCCATTTACGCACACTCCCAGATTTTAACTAGACTTGTGCAATGACTTTATGACTGTACTTATACTTCAGTGGCATACAGCAATACAGCAAAGTCAGCTACTAGTAACAAATAAATAGAGCAGCCTCACATTATCTTAAGCTGCTCAATTCACTACTAGGTCATACTACATTCTGCTGGTTGAGACGAGAGAGGTCATTATTATTTATAGTCTTTTATCTATGAGGATAAAACTTTTTCTAAGTCTGTTTATCTTAAGAAACTGAACACAATGTGACATAATCGATGTCTTGGACATACTTCTTGCAGTTGGACAAAGGTCTTTTAGAGATAAGTAATCAGGCTTTAACTTTTATGGACTTAGTCGTGGCCTCTCTGAACAAAATAACCCATTCTCTACTATTTTTTGCTTAGGTGTTGCATTTTTAGACCTCTTTACTGCTGTTTCTCTATTTGTGTTGGTTAGTTATAAGATTATTTTTTCCAAACTTTCAGCCGTCAGATGAACAGGTGAAGGAGGCGACAGATTATTGCTTTGATATGATGGAAAAGATGGACAAGGCTCGATTAAACGGCGACTACCACGAGGTATATCAAACAAAAACAGGTTAAAAAGATCTCATGCTTGTTATTTAAACTAATCTTTGTCTTTTTTTTGCTTCTAGGTGGTGAAAATATGCAGGCAGTGCATTGAGAAGACAGAGCCCATCTTGGCTGAAACTCACATCTACCAGTTGAGGATGTGGAGCACAATGAGTGAGGTGCAAGCTTACCTTCAGTATTTTGAGGAAGCGGCAGATTTTGCTCGCAAGATGGTAGAGGGATACAAGTGAGTGCAAACAGGAGCTTTAACTTCGTATGATACATATTTCCTGCTTAGGGTTTTAAAATCTGCTATCAGGTTTCTCTGATGGGAGGTTTGTTATACAAACAGCACAACTTTCATCAAGTCTTCGTTCCTTGTAAGTATGAGGCTTATTATACAGAAGGTATAACTCACAACAGCTGACTAGAAAAGGTCAGAATCACCATGGTAACTAGAAACTCACCATGGTAACCAGAAACACGCCATGCACCGAGTCAGCCCCAAGAAGTCTGCAAGAAGTCTGTCCAAGACCTTAACCTAAAATTTAAAACTACAGCCCCCACACAGCCTTCAAAATAAAAGTTTTGTTTTTCATAGATTAGATAGTTAAAGAGAAAGTTCCAGTTTTTTTTAGGTAAAAGAATCAGTGGTAGTTCTGTGTGGCCTTTAAATGTAAAGCTAACAGATTCATTTAAAGGTGAAAGTCTTGCTGTGTTATAGATTAGTGGTGACACACAGGTAGATTCCAGATATTAAAGGGCTTTAAATCCAAAAGGTGACATATGTTGGGTTTAAACGCAAGTAAAAATGGTAATATGGATTTAAACCGTCCGATCAGTCACTACCAAAATTTCTTCTGAATTTTTTGTAGTTTAATATTCTCTGTGAGTTTGTGGGGGTTTTGTAGTTTTTATTTTACTCCGTTTACTTTTCATGGCTTTTGCTGTTCTTACTTTTGTGATTTTCTACCCATTTGCACATTTGTTTTTGTCACATATTTTGATGTGTTGCTCTCTGCTAAAGTGTTGCATTTTGCACCTCATTTCCACTGCAAAATTCTTGCTCAACTGCAAGTTTCCTGGGTGAAAATCTCTGTGCTGAGCACTACGTTTTCCGTCTTGGCAGAAAGCTGTACCACCCAAACAACGCTGCCCTCGGTATGGCTGCCATGCGTGCTGGAGTGACTCACTGGCAGGCCGGACTCATCGAGGTCGGACACGGGATGATCTGCAAGGCCTACGCCATCCTCATGGTCACCCACGGCCCAACACACCCCATTACCAAAGACCTGGAGGTACAGGGCTTTATAACAATATTTACCAAAAAGAAAGCATATCAGCCTTCAATGATGAGCTTAATATTAAATATAGTGCATCAGGTGCCAAACAGCTGAGAGGCACAGCTAAAGATTTGTTGAAAAATATAATCCAAATGTTTACTCCATCATAATCAGAAAATGTACAAGTAGCTCTGGTTGCAAATGTCTGGTAAAAATGAATAGTGCTTCATTTCTACTGCCCCCTGGTGGCATGGATCCAGCTGGAAAATGTTCATCTTCCAGTCGATCTAATTCTTTATTCATAAATCAGTGTTACATTACTGGTGCAGATATACCAGTGGTTACCCTCTTATTCCTCCACAGGCGATGCGCATGCAGACAGAGATGGAGCTGAGGATGTTCAAGCAGAACGAGTACGTTTACCACAGCATGAGAGAAGCGGCCCTGAAAAACAAACCCATGACCATGCTGCACGAACCCAAGTCTGTTGAGGAGGGGATCAAGAATCTCTTCCACCGGAGGAAGTAGCTCAAACATGGGACTTTACAGTGGAGAAAGCAATCATTTTTGTTTACTGTAAACAGCTTCCTGGGTGTTTGATGCATTTCAGTCACATGACCAATTTCTGCATTGCTCACATTTTGTAGTTTTCAATAAATGTCTTGAACCAGTGACTTGTAAATCATTAATTTTTCCCTCGGGTCTTAAACTCAGTTTACAGGAGAGAAATTGCTTCAACTCAAAGAGAAATTGTTCTAAATCAATTTACAAGAGACAAGAAAAAGTTGTTCATACCACTGGCAGATTAGTGTGGTGCCCATTTGTTGATTTGTAAATCATAAGCGCCATTTAGTTCAACAGTTAAGCTGATTTTTATCCTACAAATTTTGAAAAATTAACTTTTGAATCCTCCCAGTGAGGTCAAGACATTGGGAACAAGGCGGAGTTGGTGACAGATTAACTGCTTTTAATTTGTAGGATCAGATTAAATTTAACTTTGAAAATATGAAAATCTTTTTCCAAGAAATCACATGTGCTCAGAAGCAAACCTCTTGCCACCCATGACCTTTTCAAAACCCAAGACCATTGTGATCCAAGTACTCACTTTAAAAATGACATGTCAAATTTCCCCAGCAACATTTGCTTTATAGCAAGCAAGTCCAACCAACTTTAAGGGGATTTCCACTGGTATTTTGTGTAGCTCCACATTACCAGAAAGTGACCTCAAATCCAGATCTGCCACACAGGTGCAAGTATTTCCATAAACTAAACCCACATTAAGCGACACATGGCTTCCTTTTCACCTTTAAAAACTTAGTTTAGTTGGGCTTTTAGAGAGTTGCAAGGCAGCACAAACTCTGGAGTTAAATGAACAGTTCTCTCCCCTTTGTGCTTCAGAGCCAGTCTAGCACAGTGGAGTTCAAGATTTCAATACATGGTCTGCACAAGCCCATTAAACTTAAGGTCTTTTTTATGCAAGCAAGACAGATTTAAGGAAGAGTGTGATGCTGTGGTGTCCAAGAGTCAGTAAAAATTTGCTTGTGTCCTTTAGCTAAGCCCAAGACAGACTGAAGTCTTGCATAAGGATCCATGCACTAACCTTAAAGAATTTGCCACTATAAACCTTACATGGAGGAATTCAAGTTCAATAAAGAGAGATAAATGCTGCTTTCATGTTTATTATACAAAGTGTAAACATCTACATGCGTTTGCTTATCCTCTTGTAAACAATGCTGCCAACAGTCATCGTCTGAAAAGAAAAGACGACGTTAATAAGTCTGTCCAAGAGGCAACCAGAGCTCATAGTTTGAAGAACTTACATTTACAATAGTGTTGGCATCAGTCAGTTCTGTGACCGACTCGATTCCTTTAAGAGAAACCTTCAGCTTGTTGCCGTCACGAACCACCACTCCCTTCAAGGTAGAAGTTAAAGATTTAACACTAAACAGTTAACCCAGTCAGGTTGGGTCAGAACCCATTTAAAGTCAAACAGGTGAGTTTAACTTACCTTGACCTTCTCTCCAGTTAAGGTTTGCAGCTCTGTCTCTTTTCCAATGGTGAAGGAGTTTGTAATGACATTTGAGCCAGTAGTGACCGTCACTTTGAAGTCATCACCAGTCTCTTCAATTTCAGAGACGCTCTTAAGATCTTTACCTTTCTGGATGAGTTCATCAGGAACACCTAGAATACGTCGGATTAAAGCCATGCCTATTGTTCACACACAGTTTGACCACAAGTCTGTTAAAGCATCAACTCACCAACAGCCTTCATAAACACCTCAAAGTTCTCATGAGACTCCAGCTGGTATTTCCCAGTGAAAGACATGATGGCAGACAGTGAAGGTAGAGAAAAATGAGGATCCTGCCTCTTTTATACTCTCAGACTGCAGTAGATCAATGATTAACCGCAGGTGATTCCAATTAGGCGGAGTCAGGCCACCTCATGCAAGGTCACATCGACCACAGCAGATAAAACTCTTGGCGGAGATAAACAGCTTAGCAACTTAACTAAGGTTTGGTGAAACTTAACAAACATTAGGAAACAGAGACGGTGAGAAAAAGCAAAAGAAAGAACCACAAACAAATGTTGACATAATTTTTTGTGCATGACCAACATGGGAATGACCTTTGACTTGACTGTTAGTTGAGACACAAAATCCAACAATGAAGATGACCTGAAGGCAGCTACCAAAGCAATCTGAACTTCTGCTACAGATTGGAAGTGCTAAGAGGCTGACCGGTGCATTGATGCAGCAATTCATGCAAGAGGAATCCCAGCCAGGCAATGAGTTCATTTATAGCTCTGGTCAAGGACAGTTTATTTTTTCAGTACGCTGACATCTTTGAATTCAGTTTTTTAAAAATTATGCTTAAGATTAAATTTTTCCAAGAAATTGAGTTTTGAGTTTTCATCAGCATTAGCCATAATCAGTAAAACTGATTTAAAAACCTTCACATATATCAATCTTTGGGAAGTTGAGCTAATAATTTTTCTCATCTTTTGAAATTAAGTAGTAAAGTAAATAATCTTTGAAGTTAAATTCAACTTAAATGAGATGCCCATATATGGTAATAAATTTACATTTGTTTTTTTTCTGGCAAGAACCCTCAAGGTGCACAAATCCACAGTGTGAACTATGATCCACATTTGATTTCAAAGGTACTTTGGTCAGATTAAGTGACTTTTCACGATAAGATTTTTGATGATGAGAGTTTTCACTAAGCAGACTAATATAACCGTTTATTCTGCTCAGTGCAACATCGCTCGTCTGCAGCCTGTCTTTCAAAATGTTTTCCTCCGACTGAAACACATTTCTTTGTCATTACCTCTTGAACTGAACACAGTTCAGACATTAAGCTGAGAAAAAAAATGGCTCAAAGGTGTCCAGATAATCACCCTAAAGGTTGCAACATTGATATTTGCACACAACCTCATGTGAGGATCTGAAAGATAAGGGCAGCTCTGATGATAGTGGGATATGTTCGAACACTAAACCTGATAAGGCTAATGCTGACCCTTTCTTCACCTTGTGCAGAAAAGAAGAAAAAAAAAAACAGAGGCATGTTATACTTTCTCCCAACTTTATTTCAGCATGCAGAACTCTGGATGACCTCTCTGTATTCATCCCTGTTTTCATACTCAAAAATATATTGACAAAGGCACTCTACTGAAGCGCTAAAGGTGGTGACAGACATGGAAACACAGCTATACAGCAGGAACTACAAGTCCCATTGTCCTTGCAGAGAGACCTTCGGGTAGCGGAGGTGCTCATTGGTGGGTTCGGTGAGAAGTGTGGCGGGCCAGATGCAGGAGCCTGAGGATGATGTCGGTGGGGTCACTGCCTTCCAACTGGCTGCTTTGGTCGTCTCCGTCGTCCTCAGGGAGGCACGACTGATCAGAAGTGCAGCTTTCTGTGGTGGAAAAAAAGAAAGACGGAGGAGTTAATGCTGCGGCATTTCACTGCGACTGCACTTGAACGGGCAGAAAAAAAGGCATTTTCCTGTAATTTCCCCACCACTTAGAGCTACAAGAGGATCAGAATGATCTAAAGAGAATAATCAACATGTTTGTTCCTGCTTTTATTGTTCTGCAAGTCTTCTGCTTTTATTCCATGTTGCCTATTAAGTGGTTAAATGCCGCTTTTGCAAGTTTATTTATTTTAACAGTGTTGTTTTCTTGTAAATGTGACCCTGTGACTTAATGGTACTTGCCTGTTTACATTAAGATAACAAATTTAAAGCAACGGTTGGTTTCTAAAGAGGATTTCAACATAAATTCAGCCTTTCAAGAAAAGGTTGCAAAATTAGCATTTAAACTGGAACGAAAAAAGCTGCTACTGATGCATCGACACCAGTAATGAGTCATATTTAGATTAATTATACATCCTTCTGTCAGAACTAAAAAAGAAATCTTTCAGATGAGAAGTGAAACACTCAAAATCGAAGAAAGGAAGTATGTTCGTCTTCTGTTTACAGGCATAGATCTTTATGGTACTTTAACTTGATTTACATCTAAAAGTTCTCTGTGCTTATCTAAAGGCTGTCGTGTAAACTGTTATTTAGGTATTTATAGAAAGTTCTACAATGACTATCTAGAATCTGTTTTTTGTTTCTTAAATTAGAAATTTCACTTTGTTTTCACTTCACACCTTAGTTTCTTTAAAATATGCACTTTGCTCACATTTGTATTTAAATTGTGTGAGGATTTAAACGCTTTGGCAGATAATTACAATAAGTTGAGAAGCCCTCCCTGTTGTCAGCAAATCAAATAAAAATGTTGATGTTGTAATAAAATTATATGAATGTTTAAAAATGGGCCTTGTTTCACCCAGGGTTGTTTCAAAGGTAATGTTTGTTTCTTCCATACACACTGCCACCTACTGGCCAACATGGGCATGTCCTTTACCATTGTTGTCCTTATCCATTGTGAGACGTTTGTCGACAAAAACCAGAACTAAAATACTGAAGGGATTTTTAATTATCTTGGATTAAAATAGTTTTTAATCATCTGGAAATAAAACTGACATGGCGCATCACTGGGTCTTAACCGATACCGATCCATTTAGTTTGCGACTTTTAGGTTTTTGAAGCCAAAGCAACAGTTTTTGAAAATGAGTTTACTTGTAAAAGTAAAGTATGTGACTTGAAGACCCAACAACAGTAAAGGAGGGAATCAAAACTCCAAGTTAGATGAGTAACGGTGCTCTATGATATCTCGGAAAATAAAGTATGATGTAGAACAAATGGAGCTGAAGATGATGGAGTAATGAAAGACGCACAGGAGACAAGTTTTTAAAAAATTACACTAAAAATATAAAGCAATGGTAAAAAGCATATTTTCATATTTTATACAGTTATCTTAATATATTGTGTAATTTCTTTGTCTAGACATTTTTTGATTGCCTGTGTTGCCATAATGGACTGGTACATTTTCTTCACCTGCTACTTGAAAAGCAAGAACGTTACAATTTTTTTTTCATGCCTAAAGTAAATGCACCATTCCATTACGACAACTTTTTGTCTTGAATCAGTGTCTGTTTCCGGATTCTCTGACCTGCATCGCAGCAAAGTCCTGCAGCGGCGCAGCGTCCTCCCTCTGAGCCACAGGCTCTCCCTCCGGCCTGACAGGGGGTGAGCAAGTAGTTCTCCTCCACGCAGTGTGCCGACTCGGGGGAACCCATGAGGCAGCCGATGCCCTCCCCGCAGCAGATGCTGGGGCCGTAGCAGCGGCCCCGGTCTCCAGGGCCGCAAGACATGCACTATGGAGGGAAAGAAAAAGAATCTGAAGTATTTTTTTGTCTAGTTTCTAGTGCAAATATCTTAGTGCACTTAAAAGAAGACAAAACTAACGTAAAATGAACATTGAGTCACTTATAACTTGAGAAAAACATCTTGCTAGTGAAATAATCTGAAAGTGGGATTAATACTTTTTCATCAATATTAAGGAATTATTTATCTAGTAGAAGCTCATATTTCTAGCTGGACAGTTAGCTGTAAGTTAGTGCACTTGAAATAAGAAACTAGACCAAACGCAACAATTTTTGCAAATTAACTTGTTTTGTGTTTTTGCAGTGTTTATCTTTTACTATGCTTATTCAATTTGATGCAGTTTGTTTCTATACTGCCAATTTGCAACAAATGCCATCTTACAGCACATTACCAAACAAAAAAGTCCAATTTGTAAACAGAAATAAATCAAGTCAGTCTAATAACTGTATACACATTTTACTGCATATATTTCCATCCTAGATTTTCAGTTCTATTTCTGAAATTTATCTTGAATCCAACACGTTCTCACATTTCTGAAGAGAAAGAAAATGCAAGGAGATCTGTTCTGAAAGTTGTCATAGCTATCTATATTTTTTTGTCATTCAGCTTTGATAGGTGACAAATTTCAATTTGACAAGGAAAAAGCATTTTACTTTGAGTTTGTAGCTTAAAAATTAAAATTGGAGCGACAAACCTTTCGGAGAGGAGCATCCATGATTGACCTCTTTCCACCGATGGGGCAGTTGGAGATGTAACACGCCGAACAAACGGACAGGAGGAAAAGCAGGCCCACGGACATGGCAGCTCCAGACATTTCTGCTGAGAATAAAGGCTGTTAAATACAGGAAATGGACTCGGCTACAGAGATGTCCTGAGATCAAACCCGTTCACCTGTTTCTTCACGATCTGCTTTACAAGCGCTCAGAGGTGATTGCTGTGGTCTCCGTCCTTGCATCTGCCGTTCACAGGTCTTATATATTCCTCAAGGCAACTTTTGAAAGTGACCCAGAAAGCCGAAAGCCACTTAAAAATCTCTAATGAATGTTCTTTGGATGCAGAGATGAATCGTCACAGTGGGAGGACAGGGTCAAAGGGCCAGGTCGTCGTGCTTACGTCTCTTTTGGCGAAGTTCATTACTGAAGGTCTTGTGGAGCGTGACCGTGCATGTTAGAGATGAGAAAGACCATCAGAGAGGTCAAGATGAGCATGCAGGGTTGAAATTATTCTAATTATTAAAGATCACACGGACTGTAGAACGTTGATCTGCAATTATTAGAAGACAGTTTGAGTTTTGGGTTTATTCTTAAGATTTTTTGACATGTTCTGGAGTGCTGTCAAGAAAGAGTGAACTTACAGGTGATCAGAGGAGGTCTGTGGTCAAAACTGAACGCTAAGTGGCCGCGTTTGGCTCGGCGGCCATGTTCTCCTTGAAGCAATGCAACACTGATGATGACAAATCGTCCCACTACTAAAAATGTCCTCCATTCTTCTTTAAGTCCTTAATTCTTCAGAGGAATTGAGGCACACATTGTTCAGGATCTGAGGTTAATTGCTTTTATGAGCTAATTAACACACTTAATGACCAGCCACAACCCGCAGAAGGCAGCTACATCTCAACAATGATATGAGCTCAATTAGTGCACCTTTCTGCAGAAGCCACCTCGTTTCAACTAACTTTTGTTCCAGGTGTAAGTTTGTTAGAAACGAATATGTGGAACAACTCACAGTTTCACTTGCCTCCTACTGGCTGCGAGTTGTTTACCTGGACAAGGTAAAGGAACAACCTTCCCTCCATCTATGCTGATGGGAATGTGACAGTTTTGTGCAAACATTTACAACACAAAAGGCCTTTGAAATTCACTTTTGTTGAGTAAAGCTTCCATCTTTAATATTACTTTGTTTTTTTTTTTTGTTTTTTATTACAAATTACAGTAAAAAAAACAACAACTTTGCATTTCTATTTATTTTTACTTTACTCCCTGTAAATAAAATACAGTGAAAAAAACAAACTTTATAAATCATGTAATTGGTAAATGTGGTTCATATGAGTGTGATTAATCTCCCATCATCTTCATGGAAGAGAAGCAGGAAGAACAGCCGTATAAATTTTGTTTGAAGTTCACTAGAAGCCATGTGTGGGCCGTAGGACGCCCATTAGACCAAAATGCATCTGTAAGTCGCTACATGCATGTGTGGAACCTTGAGCACACCATTCCCCTGATGAAACACGGTGGTGGTGGCAGCATGCTGTGGCCATGCTTTCTTACATCTGTCACAGGGAAGCTAGACAGAGTTGGTGGGGATCTGAATGAATATAAACACTGAAATGTTAAAGGCTGCAAAACATCAGGATTTAAAGGCCTTTAGTTTCATCTGTGTTTCTGGAGTTGATGGTTTCTTCATTATTTACTTAGATCTGGTCTTAGTTCATTCATCTATGTGTGTTAACTTCGGTGCATTAGAGTTGGGTTCCTTAAGTTTTTCCTTTCATCTGGTTTCCTGTGTCTTAGTTTTGTTTCTTTCTCCTTTTCTTCAGCCTCCCAGCTGTTTTTCATCTCCTCATTTCCTCTGCCTGCTCTCCCTCTCTCCCAGCTGCCGCTACTCGCCTTTGATTGCTCCTTTGTCACGGCCACCTTTCCTTCAGTACTTAAGCTCTTCAGTTTGTGTTAATCCTCACTGGTTCTTCTGTTGATCTTTGTGACTTACTCCATGCCTTGCGCCGTCTGTCCAGCCATTTCTACCTGCTATTTGTAAGTTTTCTCAGCAGTTTCACTAAATATGTCTTCCATGACAACTCCAAGTGTCTGTCTACCTGTCATGCCACAAAACACAAGAGAGAGGGAGAGGTTCACTGTCCAGCAGGACGATGACCCTAATCATACAATCAGATCTATGATGGAATAGTTTCAAAGCTCAAGTCCAGTTTCTTGGTGGTATTATGCTGCAACTTTTGGATGCATTTCTTCCACAATCAAGTCAAATAAATACTTCTTTTCAGGCCTCAGAGACAAATGACTTAATGATGAGGGATATGCATCCACAAGCCCCAGAATGGTGGGTGTCCAGCAATGCACCCTGGTTAAAAATAAAAAACAAAACCGTATCCAGTTGTTAGAATGGCCTGGTCAAAGTCCAGGCTGAAATCTGTGGCAACATTTAAAAATTGCTTTTCACACGGTTATCCATGTGATCTGACTGAGCTTTTGTGATGTGGGAAAACATGTTGAAGGGGTATGAATACTTTTGCAAGGCACTGAATTTCACTGCAAACTAAATCATCTTGCATTTCCTTAAAATAGACCGATGGTAAAAAAAGAACGTAAAAAATGACACCAGTGGAAAGATTCAGTCCATCATTGCATGCCAATTCACAACTCTTAACAATTCAAATTGTGTTTGTGCAACATCAACTCTCCTCCTCAAGTTCCTCCAAAAACCTGTGCAAATCCCTATTTCATAGAGAAATGGAGATGTCTATCTAGTGTTTCCTTATTTTTCTGCAGGAAGGCACTAGGCTTGTTGACTTCCTCTCCCCTCCCTTCCTTCCTTCTCTCCGAAGGTACTCATCTGAAAAATGAGAACAAAGTGATTGTTCCTGTTCTCTTTCTTAAGTCACTTCAAATGCTATCCGTGGACGGGCGGCTCATTGTCAGGAGAGCTGCGGAGCGAGCGAGAGGAAGAGAACTCAGGCTCAGGTACAACAGCAACAAGAGCAGCAGCGGCAGCACTTCAGCCAAAAGCATCACAGAGAGAGGGGGAGAAAAACGCTGGTAAGTTGCACGCAGGCTTCCCTGCAGCCTGACAGGACACACTGGCATGGCACAGACTGGCACATGAGGAGGGGCTTCACTTTTAATGGATTGTTTGGGATGAGTGTGGCAAACAGGCAGGGGTCTGTGCTCACAGCGACTCAAGCAGCAGCAGGAGGAGTGAGGAGGACAGAGTCCAGGAGAGAGAATTCAACTTCAGAGACAGAAAACAATGAAAACTTTGATTTTCGTTTCCGGCAGCTCGAAAACCTGAAAAGTGACAGAATAATATTTTTGATCAAACTTGCACCCTGCATTAGGAATATTATTTTTTAACACATCTGCACTTTTTTTGTTTTGTTGAATTGCAATTTCTCTGTGTCCCCGCATCAGGAATATTCAAATTGTTATAAAGGTCTGCAGAGAGGAGAAATCATTTCATAATTACAAAATGTATTCTAAACTGTGCTGTTGTTGACCAAACACTGAATAACAATTGTAGATTATAAATGCTGAACTGTTTATCTAATATCTCATAAAGGTCACATTCTACCACTGTAAACGGCTCACCTTTAACTATTATGTTAGAATAATAGTTAGTTTCCAGCTTATTCTCACGAATAAGTTGGAAGTGATTACCAGGAATAGAAGGATGATGTTATGAACGACATTGTTTAGAACTGTTTTGAATGCCATGCAGAAGTGAGATGGTTCCCCTTTTTAGTTATCGTTTTCGTCCATCGTCTACAAAATCACACTAAGAGACGGCCGTGAAGATGCCATCTACATCACTGTTGTTATTGTTAGTTACTTGAGTCAGAAAGCCAATTTTAACATGGTGAGAAGTTAGAAAAGTGGACAGTTCTTCTGTGCGTGCAAAAATAAAGCGAAGAGATGAACAGAGCACAGAGAAAAGAGATGGAGAAGCGAAAAGTCTGCAGGAGGTAGAGGTGAACATTTCTCAGAGAACTTCCCGATTTCAGACGAGGAGGAGACCTGTGAGAAAGAAAGAAGTGAAAGGTTTCAGGTTGAACACCGAAAGATGTGGGTGTCGGCGCCGCTCCGTACCCTTTTCAACCTTTACTTTATAAAAATGCTTCAGAGGAACTGCTCCCCATCTTCAACTGAAACCAGAAGCAGGGTCAGAAGATGAGCTTTTATAAACTGTTCCTCTTAATGATGCGTCTGGGGGTAAAAATAAGCATTGATCGAAAGTAGATCTGCTTAATAACTGTACTTTGTATATTTTAAAACTATTAGCTGCTCTTTTTTTGATGCCAATTCTGCAGATCCGTCTCCGATTTGGATCTATTACATGTCACACCTCTGATTCACTTTACTTGTTTAAATATCATTCAAAATATAAACTTTAAAAAGTCAGATTTCGGTTTCCTCATGTCTTGCTAAATTGTCCAAACTCCTTTAACGCTCTCTTTTTTTTTTTTTTGTCACAACCACAAACTTCAGTGTACTGCCTTTTGTTAGGGAACATTAGAAACCAAACATGATGCTTCAAACATGAAGACCAAGGTACACAGCAGACAGGTCAGGAATTAAACAGTGGCGAAGTTTGAATTACATTTAGATTAGAAACAGATATCCTGAGCTTTGAACACCTCTCAGATGAACACAACTGGGAACCTACAGAGACATGGCAATAAATCTAAACTGACACTCTGAGCAAGGATAGCATTAATAAGCATGTAAAAGACTCTTTGTAACTCTGGAGGAGCTGCAAAGATCAGGTAAGAGAATCTGTTGAGATGTAGGAGAGCGAGAAGAGAAAAGTTACTGTTGCAAAGAATGTCATAAGATTTCCTAGATAAGTGGGACAAGGTTTGCCAATCAGATGAGTGAAACTGTTTTTTTAACCAAAAAAATAATCATCCTGAACTTGACAACCTCACAGTGAAACATGGTGATGAGTGGGACATTTCAAGAGGAATGAATAGTTTTCAATGCACTGTAAGAGGACATGTATTCTGTAAAATCAGCTTGGCTAATATAAAAAAACATGAGCTTTTTAAATTAAGTATTCATAGGTTTTAGACCAGAGCAAAAACATGTACTGCAGACTTCCTCTGAAATCTGCAAGCAGACTGATGAACATCAGTGCCTAACACTGGGGTTTCCAAACGTCACATGGACTAAAATCAAGTCAAAAGGAATTCTGGGCCCTAAAATACATCTTACAGCAACTCCAACAATAAACTAAGCATGCAACAATTTAATTCAACAAATGAAGTGGTCGATTTGTTGATGGGAAGGATTTAGAAATCATTTTAAATCCAAAACTTACTGCAGGTTTGCCTTGATAAAAGTAACTTTGCAGATTTTCTAGGTATCAATTGGGGGGGAAATAACAGAACACAACTGTTGAGAACGAGAATCTCAATCGATGAATCATAATTTGTATTGACACATGGAGCATAAAATCAGCCAAGAAAAGCATTCAGACTTTACTTATTTTATTAACTTTCTAGGTATCAATTGGGGGGGAAATAACAGAACACAACCTAATGAATTCTGATCAATAAAATCTTGTTTGAATAATGCTTGCTGTATTTAGCCAAGTTTATTAAATTAACTAAAAGCTAATTTTTGGTGCAGCAAAGTTTACTTTTGAGTAAACTTCACAGGTTCTTGCAAGAGAAAGCAAAAAACACAATTACTTTTTGTGTTCTGGCCAGTATGTTCTATTGTAAGATGATTTTACTTTGTGATAATTTTGTCCTGATTAAAAATAGAAAGTCCACATCAAATAACCTTTGACTTTGGGGTCAAATTTGTATCCCTCCCCATAACGGCCCCCCACACTTTGGACACCTCAGGTCTAACAGCTGCTTGTTCTGTTTTCTGTAGAATAACGATGGAGAAAGACACTGTGAACTTCTCACCAGGCGACAGTCCGTCTCAAGGAGACAGGCTTAGACAAGCACCTCAGCGGGGTTTCTACTTGGGCCCAGCCCCTCTTTATATTAAGCCCCCAAGATTCTCTTTACCCAGTTACCCCACCATCGACCCCTACAGCGCTCTCACCACGCCGGCGTTCTTCCCCGTGCCCGGCCTCGGTTACGTTCCCAAAGAAGGATTCCCAAAAAAGAAGAGGCTTCATCTCAAAGCGGGCGCCCAGGGGGAAGAGTCGCCTGATGTACAACAGGAGGAGGCAGAACAGAGCAGGAGCAAGAAGAAGCTGAACATCTCTCATGTCCCCTTCTCGCTTCCACCTCGCTCCATTTCCTCCACGCCCTCTCGACCAATACCTGGGATGATTGAGCTGAATAGGCTGCAGCTTCACAGCAGATCAGCAGGTTTGAGTCTCCCTGTGCAGGTGAAGCAGGAGCCTCCCAGTCCATCCTCTCTTTGGCCTTCCTCACCTCTCCATCTCCTCCACCCGCCTTACTTCCCTCCTCTTTCTCACGGCCCTTTCCCGTACCCCTTCTTCATGCCTGGGCCCGTCATGCACATCCCACCCGGTCCCTTCTACCCCAGAGAGGACCCCCGCTCCAGCAAGGCCCCACGTGACGAAGCTCCCCGCGGTGAGACCACCAACGCCGAGAAGGCGGGTCTCAACGTCCATGTAGATGACAGCTACTATGTGGACGTCGGCAGCGACCAGAAGAGATGGAAGTGCCGGATGTGTGAGAAATCCTACACGTCCAAGTACAACTTGGTCACGCACATCTTGGGCCACAACGGGATCAAGCCGCACGGCTGTCACCTCTGTGGGAAGCTGTTCAAGCAGCTCAGCCACCTGCACACACACCTCCTCACACACCAGGGCATGAGGCCTCACAAGTGCCAGGTGTGCCACAAAGCTTTCACCCAGACGAGCCACCTGAAGAGACACATGATGCAGCACAGCGACGTGAAGCCATACAGGTAGACATCTGGTAAATGTCTTAGTTCACCTCAAATAAGACAAAACTAACTTACAAGTAACTTTTCAGCAAGATATTGGAGTTTGTTTTAAGTAACTTAATATTGATGAAAAAGTACTAGTGTTAAACTCCTGCCCTATATCTTGCTGAAAAGTTACTTGTAAGTTAGTTTTGTCTTATTTCAAGGTATTTAAACTAGAAACTAAACCAAAATTATTTGGTAATATTTTGTGCCTTTGCAGTGCAGGTAAAATTCAGCTCTTTATTGCCACTCTGCTGTCACTTTAACGTCCATTTTCTAACTCCTGCAGCTGCAGTGTGTGTGGCAGAGGCTTCGCTTATCCCAGCGAGCTTCGCGCCCACGAGCTGAAGCACGAAAAAGGGCAGGAGAATGTGTGTGTGGAGTGTGGTCTGGACTTCCCCACCCTGGCCCAGCTCAAGAGACACCTCACAGTTCATCGAGGTCCCACCTTGTACAGGTGAGTACAAAATCCTTCCAAAAGATATTTATGATGTTGCCTGGTTTAAAAAAAAAGACCCTTGTTCTACGCTTTACTTCGTAGATAGCGTCACTAGACTCTTGGCTACGGAGAAACACTTAAGTTTTGAATCTAACGCAATTAACATTTGGCGGTGACGTTATGCAGCTTACCGGAAATGGTCTTTGCTGTGTCGACCAGTGGGGGCAGCATTAAATGCTTACAGCGTTTAGCCTGCTGGAAATTTATTAGAACAAGTCTTCGCTGGAAGCGGCCGTCCTCCACTGCAAAGAGAGAAATGCCGAGTTGAACGAGGCGGCTGCTAATTTTACTTCAGTGTTTGGAAGCGTGACCAACACAAACTGAACGGATTTGTTCACTTCCTCCGCTGCTATTGCTAAAACTACAAGCTTATTGGGGGGTGGGGGGAGGACTTCCCCATGAAGGAAGAACGGAATTTTAAAACAGGGCAGAAAATTGACGTCATTGTTCACAACTTCGTCTTCTGTTCCCTGATTGGCCCGGTTGAAATTCTAACGGAGGAATAAAAATCAAAAGTGAGAATAACGTAGGAAGACATGCATTTCTTCGTCCTTTCTGCACGGTTGAATAAAAACCATCTTCGGTTCCTGCAGGTGCACAGAGTGCCAGAAAACTTTCCAGTACCCGAGTCAGCTTCAGAACCACATGATGAAACACAAGGACATCAGACCGTACATCTGCAGCGAGTGTGGGATGGAGTTCATCCAGTCGCACCACCTGAAGCAGCACACCCTCACTCACAAAGTAGGTTCAAAAGGAAGGGAATGCAAAACAGAAACCAATATATTTGAGAGAAGAGGTGGCTGAAATGCAAATGTTAAGCTTCAGCAAATCCATGTATGATTTATAACCTTACAGATGATTAAAGGAAAATGGAAGCATTTTTCTCACGCTTATTTGTTTTGAAATTAAACCCAATACTTCCTCCTTGTGAACCGTTTATTTTAAAACGAAGCATTACAATAAAAGAAAAATATCTTTATTATTCATGCCAGTAAACATAAGGGAAATTCCAGCAATTTAATTTCAGGTAAGAAAACATCCAGTAATGCATGAGTCAGTGCAATTTCTTCAACGTAAGATCAATACTTAAAACTTTAACAAGTATGTTTCACTCTTTAGCTGTTATTGATGCCAAGAATGTTTTACTTGAAGGGTTGCCATAAATTCATTACAACTTGCCTTTGCCATGCCATTATAAAAACACAGTGTTTGCTGCATATTTAATGTTTTTTACTTTAAATGTTGAATAAACGCCGTGTATTCAAATATTTTGCACTGCGCAGTGCAAAATATTTATACATTAAACACCATAGAGCTAGGGTATCAAACTCATCAAAATCGCAAATGTCCTCAAAGGGGCAGTTGTTCCAGAATGTGTTGGTAACATTAACAAATTGTTTAAGATATTGATAAACACCCGTCTCTGCATTTTATGAGTGCTTCTTGAAATTAAATCAACCTGTCGCATTGAATTTGGCAGTACACAAATAAAACTGCTCTGATTTGATTGATGATATTGAATCATCTTGAAAGCTCCATTTGTGTGACCAGATTTGGCCCCTGGGCCTCGAGTTTATGACACATGTGATGTTGAGTTTCTGTCCAGAGCTCGACATTTTCTAAGCTAAATTTAAACTACAGATTTATCTTTCACCTCTCGTGTTCTTGCTCTTTAGGGGGTGAAGGAGCACAAGTGTCGCATCTGCGGCCGCGAGTTCACACTGTTGGCCAACATGAAGCGCCACGTCCTCATCCACACCAACATACGGGCCTACCAGTGCCACATGTGCTTCAAGAGCTTCGTCCAGAAGCAGACTCTCAAGGCTCACATGATCGTCCACTCGGACATCAAGCCCTATAAATGCAAGGTTGGTCAAATGTTGGTCTGAGGTGGAGATATTTGGATTTATATTTGTATATTCCTGTAACTTTTCTTTTGTGCACGAAAACGTAGTCATGGGGTCTTGACAAACTAAATGCAGAAAAGGGATACAGAGGATTTTATTAATGTGCCAAGTGATAACTCACATTTGTGTGGAAAAGGTGAATTGTTTTGCATGCACAATACTAAACTAAATGGATTTTTCTAGTTTTGCCCTGCAAGGTAAAGGTAATCGAGGGTCCAGATTTATTGTAAGGATAAACCATTCCAACCAATCTGAGGTGTTCCCTGCTGTCAAAGAAAGTTCCTTCTTTTCTGGAGTGACCTATGTGTTATAAGCGCTGAGACGATGACCAGATAGCAGAGAGGCTCATGGGAGTGGGAGCCTCCTCGTCCATAGGAAGGATATAGCGGTGCAAACCGCCTTTCTAACAATGGCCCCCCCAGCCTCCCCAGAGAACAGGCCCCACAAATAGATTTCATCTCGCTTTCTCTGCTGCTCGAGGGAGCTTCCTGTTTTCTCACGGTCCTCTTGGACAGTTTACAGTCCCTCTCTCCTCCTGAAGGAAAGGACCACCCTAATAAAAAAGAATGCAGAGGAAGGACAGCGCAGGAGTTGCCCTTCCCTGTTCTCCTCCTGGCCCCGTCTCAGGGTTGCTTCCTCTCTCCTTCTGCCTCTAGCGCTTTCTGTTTTTCTTGTGCGAGTGCGTGTTTGCGTGTGTGTGTGTGTGTGTGTGTGTGTGTTAGAAGTGAGAGAGGGAGGGTGAAGACAGAGAGGAAAACAGAAAAACAAGGATAGAGGGAGGAAGAAAGGGTGTGTGTCCTATTGTCTGCACATTCATTCATGATTACGTGTTGCTTTGCTATTCTGTGATTAACAGAGAGGAAAAGTCTGAGATTAGCTTTGAGATGCTGCAGAGGAATACATTTGCTGAAGTTATATCGAAGTACAGTTTCATGATTTCATTTTTCTTTTTCTTTTTATGGCAAATAAATGTTAGTTTTGTGCATTTAATCCAACTTCCATTAAAAATATTCTGTAAAGTTTTGCTGCTGCAGGCAAATCTTAACATCCACTAAAGTGTAGGACCTTAAATATTAACCTACTTGCAGTTTATCATAAGATGAAATAATAGTTTCCCAGTTCAAGCTGGCATAAACATAATACCATTACAATCAGGAGGGAAGGATAAAGAAATATTGCATATTTGATAAGTCTAAATGTTAGAATAACATCTAACATGTCCATGAATTAGCTTAACCTTAAATTTCTAGAATGCAAAATGAAATTTCTAACTCTATTTTTTTGTTACACTTGTGGACACAATCATTGTTGATGTTGAATACAGTAAATCCTTTACAATTGAGCGATATTGGAAGGAAAGAACGTGACAAGCATCCTGCAAAAGACGAAACTGGATTCAGAACAGCTAAAAGCAGCATTAGCATCTCGCTTGCTAATCAGAAACCTTACATCGTATGTAATTTCTTCTCTTTCAGCTTTGTGGGAAGGAATTTAACAGAATGCACAACCTAATGGGACACATGCATCTTCACTCGGACAGCAAACCCTTCAAATGCCTCTACTGCCCCAGCAAGTTCACTTTGAAGGGGAACCTCACCAGACACATGAAGGTTAAACACGGAGTCATGGACAGAGGGCTGGACGAAAGATGTAAGTAGGAAAACACTGCAAGGATTTAACATTTTCGTCAGTAAAAGTCGCTAAACGTTTTAACATGTCCTTGATCTTAGTGTTTCGTCAAAGAGGACGCCTCTGCCTGAACAGCTCCATGGGCCTCATCTCCCACTATAGCCAAGAGGAACCGTTCGACCTCTCCCAGAAAGCTCCAGGCATGCCCAGCCTCCGTCTCTCACAGTCTGACGGCGAAAGCATCCCAGGAAGCTCCTGTCAGGAGGAGGATGAGGAGAGTTTGTACAGAAGGAGCCAGTACAGTCCAGAGGTGGATCAGCAAGAGCCCCCAGGCGCGGACCAGTACATTTCTGACCTGAAGGAGGGAGAGGACGGTCGGGCTGATGAACTTCGAACTGGGAAGATGCCGAAACTAAAGAAGTACCTGGATAGTTCAGAGGACGAGTCTTTGGAAGGAGAGAAAAAATCACAAGGTCAATTTGGTAACACACGCCGCCTCCTGCAGTCGGAATCCTCTGATGAATCTGATGAAGAGGTGGATGAGCAGGGATACGCTGAAAGAGTCCGCTCCGAGTCATTTGACTATGACTCGATTTCAGAAGACGAGCGTGAGGAAAGCAAACAGCCGCTGGATGGTAGTTATGAAGGCATCGACGTAACAGAGGAAAACTGAAAGAGAGTTGATAGAGCACACAAAAGAAATTACAAGTTAAATCACGAATTGGAGAGTGAGAAAATTTTGTCAATGGCAAAAGTGAGCAAAAGTGTCTCTATTAGTAGCCATACAAAGACATTAAATATTTATTTTGTCTGACATTAAATTGGACAAAACCTTTCCTACTTTAGGTCAGATACAATTTTACAAATGGTTTCTATGTGCCTGAAATAGCAAGATTCCTTATATATTTTATCACTTTCTTTCAAATTGACATACATCAATATCATAATTCATTTAAACAACTGGAGAAAAAGATCAAATGAAGGTGCCATGGCACCATAAGATCTTGAGATAGAAATCCACAACATTTGAATTGGTTTAAGTTACAGCTGTGAAATCAACATCGCAAACACACCAATTCATTTGTGACATAAATTAATAAATGGAATAAAATTTAAAAAGGAGACATTCGGAAGAAAACTGTGGACGATTTCAAGATGCCCAACAGTGTTCATCTGTTTAAAAATAAAGTAATGGGAATGTCCAGAAAGAGGTCAGAGATTATGATTTTGTGTTTGATCTTCAATTGTATTTTTAATTCTAACATATTGTGTTCATATGCAGATCAGAAAATACACATGGATGCTTAAAGCTGTGAATTGCTACCAGTATCAGACATTGGGAATATATTCTGATTTATAAATGAGAATTAATTTGTAAATATAATGAAAGATTTATTTAATGTGCTATTTTTTACAAATCGATTTGTAATGTTCACATGATTTTGCTTCAACTGTGACTGAATTGTGTTACTTGGCATGTTTGAAGACAGTTTTTGTGGGAGATCATGCGAAAACCAAACTGTAATCAGGTTCCAACAGCACAAATTTGACTTGTGTAATAAACTGTGATTTAGTTTCTTTAGTGTCTAAATTTTGAATCTGTATGATTTAATAAGATTGTTGTTCTCATCTGCTGTGTGGGTTTTCTGTCCTACTGCTGTTAAATTGTAGCAATAACATGTTTCTACTGAATAAACACAAAATAAAATTCTCTTATTTTATTTTTTTCGGAGTAATTTTAAAGATGGCGTTAGATTTTCATCCTGTCTGACCGACAAGTTCTTCACCAAACATTAGATGGTTGCTGCAAGTTTCAAAAAGCTTGCATTGCTCCCTCTGCTTCTCTTTCAAAGCAGAGGAAGAGGAAGAGAAAACACCTATCCCCTTCTGTCTTTTAGGTTGTGATCAAACAGTGACGGACACAGTGGGTGTCCCAGACAAAAGCTTTGTGTCTGTGCGACTCAGAGTAAAGCATTGTTACTCCTCATTGCAGAAGAATCTACTAAAACTAAAATTACTGCTTTTTCTAAAGATTGGTGCCTGAACAATGGTTTCCATGCTAAATAACACATGACTGTGCAGACCAGCTCACGGGGTCATGTGTGAGCCTTCCTGCATTAGAAAGCAATAAATGCAACCTAGTGTTTGTGTTGTTTCACGCAACAGCGCCCATCACTTGTTTCCACCTCACGCTATCGTGCCAGTTCAGGTAAACGCAGTCATTTCTTGTTAGGTGAAATGCAGAACAGCAGCTTCTCCATTTCTGCCCAGCCACGACCACCGTGTCCCAGAGGGCGAAACTGCAAACAGTTTGAGGAAGTTCTCACATCCTCCTCCTCTTTCCTTTCCTCACCTACACGTTTCAATCCCAGCCCCTGGCTTTGAGAAAAAAAGCCACAAACGGTGCATATCTGTCGTCAACAGTCAGCTCCTCTCAAAGGAATCTCATTGTCTCGTGTGTGTGTAACCAGTTCCAGCTTGGAGGTTTGAGGAAAGGTAGATTTTTACATGGTGTTGCCGTCAGTATGATGCTTTTTCATGAACTGAAACTTAGGAGAGAATGAGAAGTCAAAGAATATGCAGAAATGCACTGCAGGTAGAGGTTTTTCTTCAGAAAAAGAACACACTGCAACAAAGTGGAGGGATTCTGTAGCACAGATAGAGAAAGAGGTTTTTACCCAAGTAAAAACTTTTGCTTTTTACTTTTACTTCAGTAAAAGTATACTGATGTAGCACTAGTCTTACTTAAATAACCTTTTTGAACACTACCCACCTATGATCATCGCAAACAATTTGGATGTTGTGTAAAAGTGCAGTATTTCTTACCAGTCATCTCAAAAAGTGAAACGGTCATTTTATAGGAATTCATTTCAAAGAGCGAAATATTTCCAGCTTTCATTTTTTGCAGTTTTGATAATTATGTCCTACAGGTAAAGAAACCCCAACATTTAGTGTCTCAGAAAATTAGAATGTCACATTGACTCAATTAATAACATGTTTTAAGCACAAAAGTATTTACATTTCTGTGCACTCGATACTTGGTTAGGGCTCCTCTTGAATGAATTACTGCATCAATGCGGTGTGGTATGGAGCCAATCAGCTTGTGGTGGAAGCCCAGGTTGCTTGGATACCTGCCTTCAAGTCACCTGAGAGGGTTAAAGGTCAGGGGAGTTTGCTGGCCCGTCAATAAGAGGAATACATGGCCACTGAACCAGCTTTTAGTACCTTTGGCAGTGTGAGCAGGTGCCAGGTCCTGCTGGGAAAATAAAATCAGCATCTCCGTACAGCTTGTCAGTAGAAGGAAATATGAAGTGCTCCAGAATTTCCTGGTAGACGGCTGCATTGTCTGTGGACTTCAGAAAACACAGTGGATCCAAACCAGCAGATGGCATGGATATAAAACCGAAATAATTTAAAGAAATACATAAAGATCAAAAGGCTAACAAAAAAGTAATAAGTGTGGGTGTTTTGGGGGAAACCTCATATGTAAGCATGATGAGTTAAGAACATTTATGAATTGTCACCTTTCGTAAAAGTTCCTACTACTACTACCTCTAATTGAGTATTTTCTTGAGCTGAAGAAAAGTCTTTGTATCCCTAAGCCATCTAGACCCAGAGGGAGCAAAAGCAGACTGCCAGAGGAGCAATGTGTGTCACCTAGCCGACAGAAAAGAGAAAGAAATGACAGCTAGGTGATCAGAGGAAAATTCTTTAAAGTCCTCTGGGAGGCTGAATATAGCAATACGGGGTGAGAGGTTCGTGTTTCCAGATAGTACTTTAGGCATGCTATTGCAGGAAACCCGCCAAAACACTGTACCAGTAGGCAGGTATGAACTATATGAGTGAGGTGTCACGATGAGGTGTATCACCAGGAATCAACTATGCTGTTACAGATTTGTGAGAGAGAGCTGATCATTGTAGAACATTCTAGAAAACTATAACTGAACAAGCAGGAAGCAAATTGAGCTAGTATGGATAGTTTGGTGGCAAATTTCCAACCAGTCGTTTTGCAGGGTGAACCTCAGGTCACCTTTGAAGTTGTTTTGAGATTAGATAAACGTGGAGAACTGGAGAGAAGTGACCTATTCGAAATTAAAGGGGCTCTATTGTGTAAATTTGACTGTTTTGAGCTTTACATCATGTTATATCATAATTCCCTCATCAAAAACAGACATGGAGTGTTGCCTTGATTCTTTTATGCNAAGCAGACTAATATAACCGTTTATTCTGCTCAGTGCAACATCGCTCGTCTGCAGCCTGTCTTTCAAAATGTTTTCCTCTGACTGAAACACATTTCTTTGTCATTACCTCTTGAACTGAACACAGTTCAGACATTAAGCTGAGAAAAAAAAATGGCTCAAAGGTGTCCAGATAATCACCCTAAAGGTTGCAACATTGATATTTGCACACAACCTCATGTGAGGATCTGAAAGATAAGGGCAGCTCTGATGATAGTGGGATATGTTCGAACACTAAACCTGATAAGGCTAATGCTGACCCTTTCTTCACCTTGTGCAGAAAAGAAGAAAAAAAAAAACAGAGGCATGTTATACTTTCTCCAAACTTTATTTCAGCATGCAGAACTCTGGATGACCTCTCTGTATTCATCCCTGTTTTCATACTCAAAAATATATTGACAAAGGCACTCTACTGAAGCGCTAAAGGTGGTGACAGACATGGAAACACAACTATACAGCAGGAACTACAAGTCCCATTGTCCTTGCAGAGAGACCTTCGGGTAGCGGAGGTGCTCATTGGTGGGTTCGGTGAGAAGTGTGGCGGGCCAGATGCAGGAGCCTGAGGATGATGTCGGTGGGGTCACTGCCTTCCAACTGGCTGCTTTGGTCGTCTCCGTCGTCCTCAGGGAGGCACGACTGATCAGAAGTGCAGCTTTCTGTGGTGGAAAAAAAGAAAGACGGAGGAGTTAATGCTGCGGCATTTCACTGCGACTGCACTTTAACGAGCAGAAAAAAAGGCATTTTCCTGTAATTTCCCCACCACTTAGAGCTACAAGAGGATCAGAATGATCTAAAGAGAATAATCAACATGTTTGTTCCTGCTTTTATTGTTCTGCAAGTCTTCTGCTTTTATTCCATGTTGCCTATTAAGTGGTTAAATGCCGCTTTTGCAAGTTTATTTATTTTAACAGTGTTGTTTTCTTGTAAATGTGACCCTGTGACTTAATGGTACTTGCCTGTTTACATTAAGATAACAAATTTAAAGCAACGGTTGGTTTCTAAAGAGGATTTCAACATAAATTCAGCCTTTCAAGAAAAGGTTGCAAAATTAGCATTTAAACTGGAACGAAAAAAGCTGCTACTGATGCATCGACACCAGTAATGAGTCATATTTAGATTAATTATACATCCTTCTGTCAGAACTAAAAAAGAAATCTTTCAGATGAGAAGTGAAACGCTCAAAATCGAAGAAAGGAAGTATGTTCGTCTTCTGTTTACACGCATAGATCTTTATGGTACTTTAACTTGATTTACATCTAAAAGTTCTCTGTGCTTATCTAAAGGCTGTCGTGTAAACTGTTATTTAGGTATTTATAGAAAGTTCTACAATGACTATCTAGAATCTGTTTTTTGTTTCTTAAATTAGAAATTTCACTTTGTTTTCACTTCACACCTTAGTTTCTTTAAAATATGCACTTTGCTCACATTTGTATTTAAATTGTGTGAGGATTTAAACGCTTTGGCAGATAATTACAATAAGTTGAGAAGCCCTCCCTGTTGTCAGCGAATCAAATAAAAATGTTGATGTTGTAATAAAATTATATGAATGTTTAAAAATGGGCCTTGTTTCACCCAGGGTTGTTTCGAAGGTAATGTGTGTTTCTTCCATACACACTGCCACCTACTGGCCAACATGGGCATGTCCTTTACCATTGTTGTCCTTATCCATTGTGAGACGTTTGTCGACAAAAACCAGAACTAAAATACTGAAGGGATTTTTAATTATCTTGGATTAAAATAGTTTTTAATCATCTGGAAATAAAACTGACATGGCGCAACACTGGGTCTTAACCAAAACCGATCCATTTAGTTTGCGACTTTTAGGTTTTTGAAGCCAAAGCAACAGTTTTTGAAAATGAGTTTACTTGTAAAAGTAAAGTATGTGACTTGAAGACCCAACAACAGTAAAGGAGGGAATCAAAACTCCAAGTTAGATGAGTAACGGTGCTCTATGATATCTCGGAAAATAAAGTATGATGTAGAACAAATGGAGCTGAAGATGATGGAGTAATGAAAGACGCACAGGAGACAAGTTTTTAAAAAATTACACTAAAAATATAAAGCAATGGTAAAAAGCATATTTTCATATTTTATACAGTTATCTTAATATATTGTGTAATTTCTTTGTCTAGACATTTTTTGATTGCCTGTGTTGCCATAATGGACTGGTACATTTTCTTCACCTGCTACTTGAAAAGCAAGAACGTTACAATTTTTTTTTCATGCCTAAAGTAAATGCACCATTCCATTACGACAACTTTTTGTCTTGAATCAGTGTCTGTTTCCGGATTCTCTGACCTGCATCGCAGCAAAGTCCTGCAGCGGCGCAGCGTCCTCCCTCTGAGCCACAGGCTCTCCCTCCGGCCTGACAGGGGGTGAGCAAGTAGTTCTCCTCCACGCAGTGTGCCGACTCGGGGGAACCCATGAGGCAGCCGATGCCCTCCCCGCAGCAGATGCTGGGGCCGTAGCAGCGGCCCCGGTCTCCAGGGCCGCAAGACATGCACTATGGAGGGAAAAAGAATCTGAGGTATTTTTTTGTCTAGTTTCTAGTGCAAATATCTTAGTGCACTTAAAAGAAGACAAAACTAATGTAAAATGAACTTTTATGTGAGATACAGGAGCTTTATGTCAGTAATTAATTAATATTGATGAAAACGTATTAGTTCCACTGGCCGATTGAGTCACTTATAACTTGAGAAAAACGTCTTGCTAGTGAAATAATCTGACAGTGGAATTAATACTTTTTCATCAATATTAAGGAATTATTTATCTAATAGAAGCTCATATTTATAGCTGAACAGTTAGCTGTAAGTTAGTGCACTTGAAATAAGAAACTAGACCAAACGTAACAGTTTTTGCAAATTAACTTGTTTTGTGTTTTTGCAGTGTTTATCTTTTACCATGCTCATTCAATTTGATGCAGTTTGTTTCTATACTGCCAATTTGCAACAAATGCCATCTTACAGCACATTACCAAACAAAAAAGTCCAATTTGTAAACAGAAATAAATCAAGTCAGTCTAATAACTGTATACACATTTTACTGCATATATTTCCATCCTAGATTTTCAGTTCTATTTCTGAAATTTATCTTGAATCCAACACGTTCTCACATTTCTGAAGAGAAAGAAAATGCAAGGAGATCTGTTCTGAAAGTTGTCATAGCTATCTATATTTTTTTGTCATTCAGCTTTGATAGGTGACAAATTTCAATTTGACAAGGAAAAAGCATTTTACTTTGAGTTTGTAGCTTAAAAATTAAAATTGGAGCGACAAACCTTTCGGAGAGGAGCATCCATGATTGACCTCTTTCCACCGATGGGGCAGTTGGAGATGTAACACGCCGAACAAACGGACAGGAGGAAAAGCAGGCCCACGGACATGGCAGCTCCAGACATTTCTGCTGAGAATAAAGGCTGTTAAATACAGGAAATGGACTCGGCTACAGAGATGTCCTGAGATCAAACCCGTTCACCTGTTTCTTCACGATCTGCTTTACAAGCGCTCAGAGGTGATTGCTGTGGTCTCCGTCCTTGCATCTGCCGTTCACAGGTCTTATATATTCCTCAAGGCAACTTTTGAAAGTGACCCAGAAAGCCGAAAGCCACTTAAAAATCTCTAATGAATGTTCTTTGGATGCAGAGATGAATCGTCACAGTGGGAGGACAGGGTCAAAGGGCCAGGTCGTCGTGCTTACGTCTCTTTTGGCGAAGTTCATTACTGAAGGTCTTGTGGAGCGTGACCGTGCATGTTAGAGATGAGAAAGACCATCAGAGAGGTCAAGATGAGCATGCAGGGTTGAAATTATTCTAATTATTAAAGATCACACGGACTGTAGAACGTTGATCTGCAATTATTAGAAGACAGTTTGAGTTTTGGGTTTATTCTTAAGATTTTTTGACATGTTCTGGAGTGCTGTCAAGAAAGAGTGAACTTACAGGTGATCAGAGGAGGTCTGTGGTCAAAACTGAACGCTAAGTGGCCGCGTTTGGCTCGGCGGCCATGTTCTCCTTGAAGCAATGCAACACTGATGATGACAAATCGTCCCACTACTAAAAATGTCCTCCATTCTTCTTTAAGTCCTTAATTCTTCAGAGGAATTGAGGCACACATTGTTCAGGATCTGAGGTTAATTGCTTTTATGAGCTAATTAACACACTTAATGACCAGCCACAACCCGCAGAAGGCAGCTACATCTCAACAATGATATGAGCTCAATTAGTGCACCTTTCTGCAGAAGCCACCTCGTTTCAACTAACTTTTGTTCCAGGTGTAAGTTTGTTAGAAACGAATATGTGGAACAACTCACAGTTTCACTTGCCTCCTACTGGCTGCGAGTTGTTTACCTGGACAAGGTAAAGGAACAACCTTCCCTCCATCTATGCTGATGGGAATGTGACAGTTTTGTGCAAACATTTACAACACAAAAGGCCTTTGAAATTCACTTTTGTTGAGTAAAGCTTCCATCTTTAATATTACTTTGTTTTTTTTTTTTGTTTTTTATTACAAATTACAGTAAAAAAAACAACAACTTTGCATTTCTATTTATTTTTACTTTACTCCCTGTAAATAAAATACAGTGAAAAAAACAAACTTTATAAATCATGTAATTGGTAAATGTGGTTCATATGAGTGTGATTAATCTCCCATCATCTTCATGGAAGAGAAGCAGGAAGAACAGCCGTATAAATTTTGTTTGAAGTTCACTAGAAGCCATGTGTGGGCCGTAGGACGCCCATTAGACCAAAATGCATCTGTAAGTCGCTACATGCATGTGTGGAACCTTGAGCACACCATTCCCCTGATGAAACACGGTGGTGGTGGCAGCATGCTGTGGCCATGCTTTCTTACATCTGTCACAGGGAAGCTAGACAGAGTTGGTGGGGATCTGAATGAATATAAACACTGAAATGTTAAAGGCTGCAAAACATCAGGATTTAAAGGCCTTTAGTTTCATCTGTGTTTCTGGAGTTGATGGTTTCTTCATTATTTACTTAGATCTGGTCTTAGTTCATTCATCTATGTGTGTTAACTTCGGTGCATTAGAGTTGGGTTCCTTAAGTTTTTCCTTTCATCTGGTTTCCTGTGTCTTAGTTTTGTTTCTTTCTCCTTTTCTTCAGCCTCCCAGCTGTTTTTCATCTCCTCATTTCCTCTGCCTGCTCTCCCTCTCTCCCAGCTGCCGCTACTCGCCTTTGATTGCTCCTTTGTCACGGCCACCTTTCCTTCAGTACTTAAGCTCTTCAGTTTGTGTTAATCCTCACTGGTTCTTCTGTTGATCTTTGTGACTTACTCCATGCCTTGCGCCGTCTGTCCAGCCATTTCTACCTGCTATTTGTAAGTTTTCTCAGCAGTTTCACTAAATATGTCTTCCATGACAACTCCAAGTGTCTGTCTACCTGTCATGCCACAAAACACAAGAGAGAGGGAGAGGTTCACTGTCCAGCAGGACGATGACCCTAATCATACAATCAGATCTATGATGGAATAGTTTCAAAGCTCAAGTCCAGTTTCTTGGTGGTATTATGCTGCAACTTTTGGATGCATTTCTTCCACAATCAAGTCAAATAAATACTTCTTTTCAGGCCTCAGAGACAAATGACTTAATGATGAGGGATATGCATCCACAAGCCCCAGAATGGTGGGTGTCCAGCAATGCACCCTGGTTAAAAATAAAAAACAAAACCGTATCCAGTTGTTAGAATGGCCTGGTCAAAGTCCAGGCTGAAATCTGTGGCAACATTTAAAAATTGCTTTTCACACGGTTATCCATGTGATCTGACTGAGCTTTTGTGATGTGGGAAAACATGTTGAAGGGGTATGAATACTTTTGCAAGGCACTGAATTTCACTGCAAACTAAATCATCTTGCATTTCCTTAAAATAGACCGATGGTAAAAAAAGAACGTAAAAAATGACACCAGTGGAAAGATTCAGTCCATCATTGCATGCCAATTCACAACTCTTAACAATTCAAATTGTGTTTGTGCAACATCAACTCTCCTCCTCAAGTTCCTCCAAAAACCTGTGCAAATCCCTATTTCATAGAGAAATGGAGATGTCTATCTAGTGTTTCCTTATTTTTCTGCAGGAAGGCACTAGGCTTGTTGACTTCCTCTCCCCTCCCTTCCTTCCTTCTCTCCGAAGGTACTCATCTGAAAAATGAGAACAAAGTGATTGTTCCTGTTCTCTTTCTTAAGTCACTTCAAATGCTATCCGTGGACGGGCGGCTCATTGTCAGGAGAGCTGCGGAGCGAGCGAGAGGAAGAGAACTCAGGCTCAGGTACAACAGCAACAAGAGCAGCAGCGGCAGCACTTCAGCCAAAAGCATCACAGAGAGAGGGGGAGAAAAACGCTGGTAAGTTGCACGCAGGCTTCCCTGCAGCCTGACAGGACACACTGGCATGGCACAGACTGGCACATGAGGAGGGGCTTCACTTTTAATGGATTGTTTGGGATGAGTGTGGCAAACAGGCAGGGGTCTGTGCTCACAGCGACTCAAGCAGCAGCAGGAGGAGTGAGGAGGACAGAGTCCAGGAGAGAGAATTCAACTTCAGAGACAGAAAACAATGAAAACTTTGATTTTCGTTTCCGGCAGCTCGAAAACCTGAAAAGTGACAGAATAATATTTTTGATCAAACTTGCACCCTGCATTAGGAATATTATTTTTTAACACATCTGCACTTTTTTTGTTTTGTTGAATTGCAATTTCTCTGTGTCCCCGCATCAGGAATATTCAAATTGTTATAAAGGTCTGCAGAGAGGAGAAATCATTTCATAATTACAAAATGTATTCTAAACTGTGCTGTTGTTGACCAAACACTGAATAACAATTGTAGATTATAAATGCTGAACTGTTTATCTAATATCTCATAAAGGTCACATTCTACCACTGTAAACGGCTCACCTTTAACTATTATGTTAGAATAATAGTTAGTTTCCAGCTTATTCTCACGAATAAGTTGGAAGTGATTACCAGGAATAGAAGGATGATGTTATGAACGACATTGTTTAGAACTGTTTTGAATGCCATGCAGAAGTGAGATGGTTCCCCTTTTTAGTTATCGTTTTCGTCCATCGTCTACAAAATCACACTAAGAGACGGCCGTGAAGATGCCATCTACATCACTGTTGTTATTGTTAGTTACTTGAGTCAGAAAGCCAATTTTAACATGGTGAGAAGTTAGAAAAGTGGACAGTTCTTCTGTGCGTGCAAAAATAAAGCGAAGAGATGAACAGAGCACAGAGAAAAGAGATGGAGAAGCGAAAAGTCTGCAGGAGGTAGAGGTGAACATTTCTCAGAGAACTTCCCGATTTCAGACGAGGAGGAGACCTGTGAGAAAGAAAGAAGTGAAAGGTTTCAGGTTGAACACCGAAAGATGTGGGTGTCGGCGCCGCTCCGTACCCTTTTCAACCTTTACTTTATAAAAATGCTTCAGAGGAACTGCTCCCCATCTTCAACTGAAACCAGAAGCAGGGTCAGAAGATGAGCTTTTATAAACTGTTCCTCTTAATGATGCGTCTGGGGGTAAAAATAAGCATTGATCGAAAGTAGATCTGCTTAATAACTGTACTTTGTATATTTTAAAACTATTAGCTGCTCTTTTTTTGATGCCAATTCTGCAGATCCGTCTCCGATTTGGATCTATTACATGTCACACCTCTGATTCACTTTACTTGTTTAAATATCATTCAAAATATAAACTTTAAAAAGTCAGATTTCGGTTTCCTCATGTCTTGCTAAATTGTCCAAACTCCTTTAACGCTCTCTTTTTTTTTTTTTTGTCACAACCACAAACTTCAGTGTACTGCCTTTTGTTAGGGAACATTAGAAACCAAACATGATGCTTCAAACATGAAGACCAAGGTACACAGCAGACAGGTCAGGAATTAAACAGTGGCGAAGTTTGAATTACATTTAGATTAGAAACAGATATCCTGAGCTTTGAACACCTCTCAGATGAACACAACTGGGAACCTACAGAGACATGGCAATAAATCTAAACTGACACTCTGAGCAAGGATAGCATTAATAAGCATGTAAAAGACTCTTTGTAACTCTGGAGGAGCTGCAAAGATCAGGTAAGAGAATCTGTTGAGATGTAGGAGAGCGAGAAGAGAAAAGTTACTGTTGCAAAGAATGTCATAAGATTTCCTAGATAAGTGGGACAAGGTTTGCCAATCAGATGAGTGAAACTGTTTTTTTAACCAAAAAAATAATCATCCTGAACTTGACAACCTCACAGTGAAACATGGTGATGAGTGGGACATTTCAAGAGGAATGAATAGTTTTCAATGCACTGTAAGAGGACATGTATTCTGTAAAATCAGCTTGGCTAATATAAAAAAACATGAGCTTTTTAAATTAAGTATTCATAGGTTTTAGACCAGAGCAAAAACATGTACTGCAGACTTCCTCTGAAATCTGCAAGCAGACTGATGAACATCAGTGCCTAACACTGGGGTTTCCAAACGTCACATGGACTAAAATCAAGTCAAAAGGAATTCTGGGCCCTAAAATACATCTTACAGCAACTCCAACAATAAACTAAGCATGCAACAATTTAATTCAACAAATGAAGTGGTCGATTTGTTGATGGGAAGGATTTAGAAATCATTTTAAATCCAAAACTTACTGCAGGTTTGCCTTGATAAAAGTAACTTTGCAGATTTTCTAGGTATCAATTGGGGGGGAAATAACAGAACACAACTGTTGAGAACGAGAATCTCAATCGATGAATCATAATTTGTATTGACACATGGAGCATAAAATCAGCCAAGAAAAGCATTCAGACTTTACTTATTTTATTAACTTTCTAGGTATCAATTGGGGGGGAAATAACAGAACACAACCTAATGAATTCTGATCAATAAAATCTTGTTTGAATAATGCTTGCTGTATTTAGCCAAGTTTATTAAATTAACTAAAAGCTAATTTTTGGTGCAGCAAAGTTTACTTTTGAGTAAACTTCACAGGTTCTTGCAAGAGAAAGCAAAAAACACAATTACTTTTTGTGTTCTGGCCAGTATGTTCTATTGTAAGATGATTTTACTTTGTGATAATTTTGTCCTGATTAAAAATAGAAAGTCCACATCAAATAACCTTTGACTTTGGGGTCAAATTTGTATCCCTCCCCATAACGGCCCCCCACACTTTGGACACCTCAGGTCTAACAGCTGCTTGTTCTGTTTTCTGTAGAATAACGATGGAGAAAGACACTGTGAACTTCTCACCAGGCGACAGTCCGTCTCAAGGAGACAGGCTTAGACAAGCACCTCAGCGGGGTTTCTACTTGGGCCCAGCCCCTCTTTATATTAAGCCCCCAAGATTCTCTTTACCCAGTTACCCCACCATCGACCCCTACAGCGCTCTCACCACGCCGGCGTTCTTCCCCGTGCCCGGCCTCGGTTACGTTCCCAAAGAAGGATTCCCAAAAAAGAAGAGGCTTCATCTCAAAGCGGGCGCCCAGGGGGAAGAGTCGCCTGATGTACAACAGGAGGAGGCAGAACAGAGCAGGAGCAAGAAGAAGCTGAACATCTCTCATGTCCCCTTCTCGCTTCCACCTCGCTCCATTTCCTCCACGCCCTCTCGACCAATACCTGGGATGATTGAGCTGAATAGGCTGCAGCTTCACAGCAGATCAGCAGGTTTGAGTCTCCCTGTGCAGGTGAAGCAGGAGCCTCCCAGTCCATCCTCTCTTTGGCCTTCCTCACCTCTCCATCTCCTCCACCCGCCTTACTTCCCTCCTCTTTCTCACGGCCCTTTCCCGTACCCCTTCTTCATGCCTGGGCCCGTCATGCACATCCCACCCGGTCCCTTCTACCCCAGAGAGGACCCCCGCTCCAGCAAGGCCCCACGTGACGAAGCTCCCCGCGGTGAGACCACCAACGCCGAGAAGGCGGGTCTCAACGTCCATGTAGATGACAGCTACTATGTGGACGTCGGCAGCGACCAGAAGAGATGGAAGTGCCGGATGTGTGAGAAATCCTACACGTCCAAGTACAACTTGGTCACGCACATCTTGGGCCACAACGGGATCAAGCCGCACGGCTGTCACCTCTGTGGGAAGCTGTTCAAGCAGCTCAGCCACCTGCACACACACCTCCTCACACACCAGGGCATGAGGCCTCACAAGTGCCAGGTGTGCCACAAAGCTTTCACCCAGACGAGCCACCTGAAGAGACACATGATGCAGCACAGCGACGTGAAGCCATACAGGTAGACATCTGGTAAATGTCTTAGTTCACCTCAAATAAGACAAAACTAACTTACAAGTAACTTTTCAGCAAGATATTGGAGTTTGTTTTAAGTAACTTAATATTGATGAAAAAGTACTAGTGTTAAACTCCTGCCCTATATCTTGCTGAAAAGTTACTTGTAAGTTAGTTTTGTCTTATTTCAAGGTATTTAAACTAGAAACTAAACCAAAATTATTTGGTAATATTTTGTGCCTTTGCAGTGCAGGTAAAATTCAGCTCTTTATTGCCACTCTGCTGTCACTTTAACGTCCATTTTCTAACTCCTGCAGCTGCAGTGTGTGTGGCAGAGGCTTCGCTTATCCCAGCGAGCTTCGCGCCCACGAGCTGAAGCACGAAAAAGGGCAGGAGAATGTGTGTGTGGAGTGTGGTCTGGACTTCCCCACCCTGGCCCAGCTCAAGAGACACCTCACAGTTCATCGAGGTCCCACCTTGTACAGGTGAGTACAAAATCCTTCCAAAAGATATTTATGATGTTGCCTGGTTTAAAAAAAAAGACCCTTGTTCTACGCTTTACTTCGTAGATAGCGTCACTAGACTCTTGGCTACGGAGAAACACTTAAGTTTTGAATCTAACGCAATTAACATTTGGCGGTGACGTTATGCAGCTTACCGGAAATGGTCTTTGCTGTGTCGACCAGTGGGGGCAGCATTAAATGCTTACAGCGTTTAGCCTGCTGGAAATTTATTAGAACAAGTCTTCGCTGGAAGCGGCCGTCCTCCACTGCAAAGAGAGAAATGCCGAGTTGAACGAGGCGGCTGCTAATTTTACTTCAGTGTTTGGAAGCGTGACCAACACAAACTGAACGGATTTGTTCACTTCCTCCGCTGCTATTGCTAAAACTACAAGCTTATTGGGGGGTGGGGGGAGGACTTCCCCATGAAGGAAGAACGGAATTTTAAAACAGGGCAGAAAATTGACGTCATTGTTCACAACTTCGTCTTCTGTTCCCTGATTGGCCCGGTTGAAATTCTAACGGAGGAATAAAAATCAAAAGTGAGAATAACGTAGGAAGACATGCATTTCTTCGTCCTTTCTGCACGGTTGAATAAAAACCATCTTCGGTTCCTGCAGGTGCACAGAGTGCCAGAAAACTTTCCAGTACCCGAGTCAGCTTCAGAACCACATGATGAAACACAAGGACATCAGACCGTACATCTGCAGCGAGTGTGGGATGGAGTTCATCCAGTCGCACCACCTGAAGCAGCACACCCTCACTCACAAAGTAGGTTCAAAAGGAAGGGAATGCAAAACAGAAACCAATATATTTGAGAGAAGAGGTGGCTGAAATGCAAATGTTAAGCTTCAGCAAATCCATGTATGATTTATAACCTTACAGATGATTAAAGGAAAATGGAAGCATTTTTCTCACGCTTATTTGTTTTGAAATTAAACCCAATACTTCCTCCTTGTGAACCGTTTATTTTAAAACGAAGCATTACAATAAAAGAAAAATATCTTTATTATTCATGCCAGTAAACATAAGGGAAATTCCAGCAATTTAATTTCAGGTAAGAAAACATCCAGTAATGCATGAGTCAGTGCAATTTCTTCAACGTAAGATCAATACTTAAAACTTTAACAAGTATGTTTCACTCTTTAGCTGTTATTGATGCCAAGAATGTTTTACTTGAAGGGTTGCCATAAATTCATTACAACTTGCCTTTGCCATGCCATTATAAAAACACAGTGTTTGCTGCATATTTAATGTTTTTTACTTTAAATGTTGAATAAACGCCGTGTATTCAAATATTTTGCACTGCGCAGTGCAAAATATTTATACATTAAACACCATAGAGCTAGGGTATCAAACTCATCAAAATCGCAAATGTCCTCAAAGGGGCAGTTGTTCCAGAATGTGTTGGTAACATTAACAAATTGTTTAAGATATTGATAAACACCCGTCTCTGCATTTTATGAGTGCTTCTTGAAATTAAATCAACCTGTCGCATTGAATTTGGCAGTACACAAATAAAACTGCTCTGATTTGATTGATGATATTGAATCATCTTGAAAGCTCCATTTGTGTGACCAGATTTGGCCCCTGGGCCTCGAGTTTATGACACATGTGATGTTGAGTTTCTGTCCAGAGCTCGACATTTTCTAAGCTAAATTTAAACTACAGATTTATCTTTCACCTCTCGTGTTCTTGCTCTTTAGGGGGTGAAGGAGCACAAGTGTCGCATCTGCGGCCGCGAGTTCACACTGTTGGCCAACATGAAGCGCCACGTCCTCATCCACACCAACATACGGGCCTACCAGTGCCACATGTGCTTCAAGAGCTTCGTCCAGAAGCAGACTCTCAAGGCTCACATGATCGTCCACTCGGACATCAAGCCCTATAAATGCAAGGTTGGTCAAATGTTGGTCTGAGGTGGAGATATTTGGATTTATATTTGTATATTCCTGTAACTTTTCTTTTGTGCACGAAAACGTAGTCATGGGGTCTTGACAAACTAAATGCAGAAAAGGGATACAGAGGATTTTATTAATGTGCCAAGTGATAACTCACATTTGTGTGGAAAAGGTGAATTGTTTTGCATGCACAATACTAAACTAAATGGATTTTTCTAGTTTTGCCCTGCAAGGTAAAGGTAATCGAGGGTCCAGATTTATTGTAAGGATAAACCATTCCAACCAATCTGAGGTGTTCCCTGCTGTCAAAGAAAGTTCCTTCTTTTCTGGAGTGACCTATGTGTTATAAGCGCTGAGACGATGACCAGATAGCAGAGAGGCTCATGGGAGTGGGAGCCTCCTCGTCCATAGGAAGGATATAGCGGTGCAAACCGCCTTTCTAACAATGGCCCCCCCAGCCTCCCCAGAGAACAGGCCCCACAAATAGATTTCATCTCGCTTTCTCTGCTGCTCGAGGGAGCTTCCTGTTTTCTCACGGTCCTCTTGGACAGTTTACAGTCCCTCTCTCCTCCTGAAGGAAAGGACCACCCTAATAAAAAAGAATGCAGAGGAAGGACAGCGCAGGAGTTGCCCTTCCCTGTTCTCCTCCTGGCCCCGTCTCAGGGTTGCTTCCTCTCTCCTTCTGCCTCTAGCGCTTTCTGTTTTTCTTGTGCGAGTGCGTGTTTGCGTGTGTGTGTGTGTGTGTGTGTGTGTGTTAGAAGTGAGAGAGGGAGGGTGAAGACAGAGAGGAAAACAGAAAAACAAGGATAGAGGGAGGAAGAAAGGGTGTGTGTCCTATTGTCTGCACATTCATTCATGATTACGTGTTGCTTTGCTATTCTGTGATTAACAGAGAGGAAAAGTCTGAGATTAGCTTTGAGATGCTGCAGAGGAATACATTTGCTGAAGTTATATCGAAGTACAGTTTCATGATTTCATTTTTCTTTTTCTTTTTATGGCAAATAAATGTTAGTTTTGTGCATTTAATCCAACTTCCATTAAAAATATTCTGTAAAGTTTTGCTGCTGCAGGCAAATCTTAACATCCACTAAAGTGTAGGACCTTAAATATTAACCTACTTGCAGTTTATCATAAGATGAAATAATAGTTTCCCAGTTCAAGCTGGCATAAACATAATACCATTACAATCAGGAGGGAAGGATAAAGAAATATTGCATATTTGATAAGTCTAAATGTTAGAATAACATCTAACATGTCCATGAATTAGCTTAACCTTAAATTTCTAGAATGCAAAATGAAATTTCTAACTCTATTTTTTTGTTACACTTGTGGACACAATCATTGTTGATGTTGAATACAGTAAATCCTTTACAATTGAGCGATATTGGAAGGAAAGAACGTGACAAGCATCCTGCAAAAGACGAAACTGGATTCAGAACAGCTAAAAGCAGCATTAGCATCTCGCTTGCTAATCAGAAACCTTACATCGTATGTAATTTCTTCTCTTTCAGCTTTGTGGGAAGGAATTTAACAGAATGCACAACCTAATGGGACACATGCATCTTCACTCGGACAGCAAACCCTTCAAATGCCTCTACTGCCCCAGCAAGTTCACTTTGAAGGGGAACCTCACCAGACACATGAAGGTTAAACACGGAGTCATGGACAGAGGGCTGGACGAAAGATGTAAGTAGGAAAACACTGCAAGGATTTAACATTTTCGTCAGTAAAAGTCGCTAAACGTTTTAACATGTCCTTGATCTTAGTGTTTCGTCAAAGAGGACGCCTCTGCCTGAACAGCTCCATGGGCCTCATCTCCCACTATAGCCAAGAGGAACCGTTCGACCTCTCCCAGAAAGCTCCAGGCATGCCCAGCCTCCGTCTCTCACAGTCTGACGGCGAAAGCATCCCAGGAAGCTCCTGTCAGGAGGAGGATGAGGAGAGTTTGTACAGAAGGAGCCAGTACAGTCCAGAGGTGGATCAGCAAGAGCCCCCAGGCGCGGACCAGTACATTTCTGACCTGAAGGAGGGAGAGGACGGTCGGGCTGATGAACTTCGAACTGGGAAGATGCCGAAACTAAAGAAGTACCTGGATAGTTCAGAGGACGAGTCTTTGGAAGGAGAGAAAAAATCACAAGGTCAATTTGGTAACACACGCCGCCTCCTGCAGTCGGAATCCTCTGATGAATCTGATGAAGAGGTGGATGAGCAGGGATACGCTGAAAGAGTCCGCTCCGAGTCATTTGACTATGACTCGATTTCAGAAGACGAGCGTGAGGAAAGCAAACAGCCGCTGGATGGTAGTTATGAAGGCATCGACGTAACAGAGGAAAACTGAAAGAGAGTTGATAGAGCACACAAAAGAAATTACAAGTTAAATCACGAATTGGAGAGTGAGAAAATTTTGTCAATGGCAAAAGTGAGCAAAAGTGTCTCTATTAGTAGCCATACAAAGACATTAAATATTTATTTTGTCTGACATTAAATTGGACAAAACCTTTCCTACTTTAGGTCAGATACAATTTTACAAATGGTTTCTATGTGCCTGAAATAGCAAGATTCCTTATATATTTTATCACTTTCTTTCAAATTGACATACATCAATATCATAATTCATTTAAACAACTGGAGAAAAAGATCAAATGAAGGTGCCATGGCACCATAAGATCTTGAGATAGAAATCCACAACATTTGAATTGGTTTAAGTTACAGCTGTGAAATCAACATCGCAAACACACCAATTCATTTGTGACATAAATTAATAAATGGAATAAAATTTAAAAAGGAGACATTCGGAAGAAAACTGTGGACGATTTCAAGATGCCCAACAGTGTTCATCTGTTTAAAAATAAAGTAATGGGAATGTCCAGAAAGAGGTCAGAGATTATGATTTTGTGTTTGATCTTCAATTGTATTTTTAATTCTAACATATTGTGTTCATATGCAGATCAGAAAATACACATGGATGCTTAAAGCTGTGAATTGCTACCAGTATCAGACATTGGGAATATATTCTGATTTATAAATGAGAATTAATTTGTAAATATAATGAAAGATTTATTTAATGTGCTATTTTTTACAAATCGATTTGTAATGTTCACATGATTTTGCTTCAACTGTGACTGAATTGTGTTACTTGGCATGTTTGAAGACAGTTTTTGTGGGAGATCATGCGAAAACCAAACTGTAATCAGGTTCCAACAGCACAAATTTGACTTGTGTAATAAACTGTGATTTAGTTTCTTTAGTGTCTAAATTTTGAATCTGTATGATTTAATAAGATTGTTGTTCTCATCTGCTGTGTGGGTTTTCTGTCCTACTGCTGTTAAATTGTAGCAATAACATGTTTCTACTGAATAAACACAAAATAAAATTCTCTTATTTTATTTTTTTCGGAGTAATTTTAAAGATGGCGTTAGATTTTCATCCTGTCTGACCGACAAGTTCTTCACCAAACATTAGATGGTTGCTGCAAGTTTCAAAAAGCTTGCATTGCTCCCTCTGCTTCTCTTTCAAAGCAGAGGAAGAGGAAGAGAAAACACCTATCCCCTTCTGTCTTTTAGGTTGTGATCAAACAGTGACGGACACAGTGGGTGTCCCAGACAAAAGCTTTGTGTCTGTGCGACTCAGAGTAAAGCATTGTTACTCCTCATTGCAGAAGAATCTACTAAAACTAAAATTACTGCTTTTTCTAAAGATTGGTGCCTGAACAATGGTTTCCATGCTAAATAACACATGACTGTGCAGACCAGCTCACGGGGTCATGTGTGAGCCTTCCTGCATTAGAAAGCAATAAATGCAACCTAGTGTTTGTGTTGTTTCACGCAACAGCGCCCATCACTTGTTTCCACCTCACGCTATCGTGCCAGTTCAGGTAAACGCAGTCATTTCTTGTTAGGTGAAATGCAGAACAGCAGCTTCTCCATTTCTGCCCAGCCACGACCACCGTGTCCCAGAGGGCGAAACTGCAAACAGTTTGAGGAAGTTCTCACATCCTCCTCCTCTTTCCTTTCCTCACCTACACGTTTCAATCCCAGCCCCTGGCTTTGAGAAAAAAAGCCACAAACGGTGCATATCTGTCGTCAACAGTCAGCTCCTCTCAAAGGAATCTCATTGTCTCGTGTGTGTGTAACCAGTTCCAGCTTGGAGGTTTGAGGAAAGGTAGATTTTTACATGGTGTTGCCGTCAGTAGGATGCTTTTTCATGAACTGAAACTTAGGAGAGAATGAGAAGTCAAAGAATATGCAGAAATGCACTGCAGGTAGAGGTTTTTCTTCAGAAAAAGAACACACTGCAACAAAGTGGAGGGATTCTGTAGCACAGATAGAGAAAGAGGTTTTTACCCAAGTAAAAACTTTTGCTTCTTACTTTTACTTCAGTAAAAGTATACTGATGTAGCACTAGTCTTACTTAAATAACCTTTTTGAACACTACCCACCTATGATCATCACAAACAATTTGGATGTTGTGTAAAAGTGCAGTATTTCTTACCAGTCATCTCAAAAAGTGAAACGGTCATTTTATAGGAATTCATTTCAAAGAGCGAAATATTTCCAGCTTTCATTTTTTGCAGGTTTGATAATTATGTCCTACAGGTAAAGAAACCCCAACATTTAGTGTCTCAGAAAATTAGAATGTCACATTGACTCAATTAATATGTTTTAAGCACAAAAGTATTTACATTTCTGTGCACTCGATACTTGGTTAGGGCTCCTCTTGAATGAATTACTGCATCAATGCGGTGTGGTATGGAGCCAATCAGCTTGTGGTGGAAGCCCAGGTTGCTTGGATACCTGCCTTCAAGTCACCTGAGAGGGTTAAAGGTCAGGGGAGTTTGCTGGCCCATCAATAAGAGGAATACATGGCCACTGAACCAGCTTTTAGTACCTTTGGCAGTGTGAGCAGGTGCCAGGTCCTGCTGGGAAAATAAAATCAGCATCTCCGTACAGCTTGTCAGTAGAAGGAAATATGAAGTGCTCCAGAATTTCCTGGTAGACGGCTGCATTGTCTGTGGACTTCAGAAAACACAGTGGATCCAAACCAGCAGATGGCATGGATATAAAACCGAAATAATTTAAAGAAATACATAAAGATCAAAAGGCTAACAAAAAAGTAATAAGTGTGGGTGTTTTGGGGGAAACCTCATATGTAAGCATGATGAGTTAAGAACATTTATGAATTGTCACCTTTCGTAAAAGTTCCTACTACTACTACCTCTAATTGAGTATTTTCTTGAGCTGAAGAAAAGTCTTTGTATCCCTAAGCCATCTAGACCCAGAGGGAGCAAAAGCAGACTGCCAGAGGAGCAATGTGTGTCACCTAGCCGACAGAAAAGAGAAAGAAATGACAGCTAGGTGATCAGAGGAAAATTCTTTAAAGTCCTCTGGGAGGCTGAATATAGCAATACGGGGTGAGAGGTTCATGTTTCCAGATAGTACTTTAGGCATGCTATTGCAGGAAACCCGCCAAAACACTGTACCAGTAGGCAGGTATGAACTATATGAGTGAGGTGTCACGATGAGGTGTATCACCAGGAATCAACTATGCTGTTACAGATTTGTGAGAGAGAGCTGATCATTGTAGAATATTCTAGAAAACTATAACTGAACAAGCAGGAAGCAAATTGAGCTAGTATGGATAGTTTGGTAGCAAATTTCCAACCAGTCGTTTTGCAGGGTGAACCTCAGGTCACCTTTGAAGTTGTTTTGAGATTAGATAAACGTGGAGAACTGGAGAGAAGTGACCTATTCGAAATTAAAGGGGCTCTATTGTGTAAATTTGACTGTTTTGAGCTTTACATCATGTTATATCATAATTCCCTCATCAAAAACAGACATGGAGTGTTGCCTTGATTCTTTTATGCCTGTTTGAGAAATCTCTTAAATCTTGCGTGTCAGCCATTGGGGGTGGATAAATTCTTGCTCTCACCAAGCCCCACCTTTTCCACGGAGCTCCTCCTCAGAGCTGCAGTCTCCAGCCAAGCTTCCGCCTCACAGAGCTTCCTTCCCCCACTCAGCTCCTCCAGACTAGCGGCAGCAGCAATTAGTAAATATCTGGTGGAACTGCATCTGCTGACCTCATCCTACAAGCTACTTCTCAGTGCAACACTCCTCAGAGCAATTTTAAAGGCTTAACTGAGAAACGTTGCTGTGATGACATGCTGAAGGCAGAATGTTGGAAAGAGCAGGAGCTTTTTAAAGAGACACAAGTGTTGAATTGTGAAGTGAAGTTTATTTTACATCATGATTGATGTATATAACATTTTATGACAACTCAAGGATACCATAGTTACTTGATTGTGCTATAAAATGGCACTATGTGCCTGGAAAATACATAATACAGCCCCTTAAACAACTTTGCCGGCTTCTTACCTTCTATAGATATACATTTAGTGTATTACATGTGATTATACATAACGGTCTTCTGTCTGATATTACCCTGCTTCAGTAAAAGTTATTAAGTAGTTTGTAGACTGCAGTACAGCATTTCTGTGCCTTACTTGTTTCATTCCACTGAAAGCCAGTCCACCTGAGCGACAGGTGTTATTATAGAAACCAGTAGCTCTGCATATTATTGAAGCTGAGCCAAGCTTCAAGAAAACATAAAGCCACACACCGACATGCCAGCTACTGCAGTCTGTCGGGTGCCATTGTGTACCAACACGTGTCAAACAATGCACTTTTTAAGTCACGTTGCCTTTTCCTCACCTAAGTGCACTCATACCATTCTGCACCGTGTATGTGGTGTGAAAAAAGGAAGCAGAGAGAGGTATTGAAAATAAATACTTCTGAATTTTTTTGTTTACTGGAACACAGAGGTAAATGGGAAGGTTTCTGGGTGATGGACAAAAGAAAACAAGTCTGAAGCAGGTTTTCACTGAAATAAACAAAACAAAATAGTTCTAAGATTGGAGCTTAATCGTAGCCGTATATCTCTAACAACATGGTGAGCTCTGACAGAGTGCATTTCAGGTACAAGCTTCCTGTTTTGCTCATCAGCAAGAAATCCACATGATGCTAAAATGTCTTCCATGTTTTGTTTATTAAAACCGTCCACACCCCAGTCTCAACCTGTCACCGTGTTTGACCCACAGCCAGTGGGTTTACTGTAATAATATTTAAAGGCTTTCCTGCTGGGGTATTTATGGAGATCAAAAACATTGGCACAATAACAGACAGGTGATAGGTCAGCAACACAGACATTCACAGGACATATGAAGTATTTTACCACACTCAGTTTTTGCACAGTTGCAGCTTTTAGTCATTTAGAAATTATAAGCCTGATACAGAGTAGCTGAAAACTGGGCTTACAATATTTTAAATACATAGTTGCAGAAAGGCTCTGGGCAGAATGCCAGCTGATATGCTATAGTTCAAGATCGCCCTCTACTGACAACTTTCTGTGTTTTCTTTAACAGTTTAAACAGCTTTGTCAATCAAATCAAATTAAAAACTTCACTCCAGCAGTGAAAGTGCTTTATAAAAACAAAACAAAAAAAAAAGACCAATTAATTGATGAAACTTATTTTTGCATTAAAATGCTTCAAAATGGTGAACAAATGGCGATTTGGTTGTAAGTTTGGGAATATTTTTGGTTTGAATAATAAATAAAACCCATTAGAAAATAATTTTATGATTCAGAAGTTATGCTTTAATGACAAGCTTTACAGTAACATTAATATTAGAAGTTTTAGTGCAGTGAGTTTTCAAGATTGGTGAAAGTGTAGATGATTATGTCAAGATGCCAGTCTGATGCTACTTACTTTGTTGACAATCCCTACTAACGTCTCTGTCTCTATTGTAGAAAGCCTTTTACTTTTTATTACTTTGAGTGTACATGGTCATTTTTTGTAAAGATCTACTATATTAATATGGAAATGTTGTGTTTTTGTTTTTATTATTATTATTATTATTATTATTATTATTGCATTAGCCTTTTTGATTATTTCCTATATATATATATTTTAGAAACTAGCACCTAATTTTGGTGTGACCCTTGTCGGACATATCAAATCTCCCTCTGCCTCGGTTGAAAATGGTACAGTCCAAAATGGCGGCCTCCGTGTTGAAGCAGTGTGTAACTGCAGCCGTCAAAGTTAAAGCTTTATCGCCTTCTTTTACAGGTAAACGTTGTTTGTTGTCTGGTGCAATTAAATTGCATAATCGTAAGAATGTTTATGTCTGGGTTTGATATGTTTTTACTTAATATTTTAGAGCCACGTATGACGAATTTAAGCAGGAGAAGCTGAATGTCACCTGTATTTTTGCTAACATGTGTTTAATCTGGTGGAAATGCCTTCACAGCCAGACGATGGTTGCTGTCAGCAGCTTACACGGACACCAAGCTGTGGGAGGAAAGCGAGAAGGACCCCCAGAACCTGGGTAAAGTTCACACATTTCAGCTCATTAAAGACTTCACCTGAAAACTCGGTTCACATCAGTATTACAGGATTTTAGCTGTCAGCTATTCCATATAGAAAGGCACTCTGTTGCTCTGAAAACACCTAAAATTGTGGCTTTTATGTAAATATGTGTGAGAGACCGTTTAGTCTCCCACGCAGGATAAGTAGGAGGACTATTGCATGATTGCTCTTTATTTAAAACGACTATCTCTCTGCAAAAACATCTATACACGTTTGGTCTATGTAAAACCAAACGTGTACAGATTAATAAAAATATGAAAATAAAAGTTATTTAGTAGCTATGCAGCAATCGAAATAGTTGTATGTCTAAACAGCCTTTGAAATAATACAAATGCCATTATTGCAATGACATTCAGTGGACACCGGGTGGCACTGCAGCCCAGTGCTGTATTGATAACCTAATATAGTGTTTATTAAACCACACTGCCCTGCATGTTTATGTCGATTCTCTGCTTCTGAACTGTAGCCAATCAGATGACCAGAAGTCTGTTAATTAGAAGTCTATTAATCAGACATCAATTGAGAGCAGGTGTGCTGAATCAGGGAAACACAGAGTAGCAAAAACAATTTTTTCCCAGCTCTCTGGGTTGTGTTTGAGAAAAAAATAAAATAAAAAAAATAAATCAATTTATCTCATAGCTTTTTCACAATTTACCACCACACCTGATAATGAAGCCAAATACATTTTAGATCATCAATCATGTTGTATATTTTTCTGCTCATTGCTTGACAGCTATGCTGGCCAACCTGATGGACAGAACGTACGACCGAAACTTCCCTGTCAGCTCTCTGACCATCTCACGGGTGAGCTGCATCTAATTGCATCTAAACAAACAATTCCCCTCAAATTGTTTTGTTTATTTTTATGGTAACACAAGATGCTCACCATCTTTTCTCTTTCAGTTTGTTGACAACATATCATCCAGAGAGGAAGTTGATCAGGCAGAGTACTACCTCTACAAGTACGAGAAACCGTTTTCCTTCTCCTGCTTCATCATATCTGCTGCTTCCTTGCTTTTTTTTTTTCTTGGTACCAACTTCTGTGTTTTTCTTGGATTGAATCGTCTGTTTAGCTTGCCTGTTTGGTTTATATTCAGTCACATGGTCCTCTTTGTTCGGGGCATCTCCAGACCTTTCCTGTTTACTCCTTCCTCTGGAATTTGCTCCCATTCATGTGATTACTCAATTTAGCATGTTTGCCAATCAGACTCTTGCTCAGGGAACATTTATTTTCAATATGGGGTGGGAAATAAAACTTATTTTCTACTTTATCTCTGCTTGATGTCATAGTTGATAATCAAAAGTTGCTGAATCTGACTCGTTACTATTTCTCTCTTCTTCTTTTTTTGTATGTGTGTGTCTATTTATATTTTTTGTTTATTTTCCATTTCCCAAGGTTTCGCCACAGTCCAAACTGTTGGTACTTGCGAGATTGGACTGTTCACACCTGGATCAGACAGTGTCTGAAATACGGAGCCAGAGATAAGGCCCTCCACACTCTCAAAAACAAGGTACAAACAGGATTATGTATAAGCCCCTGGAAAACTGTACTGATGAATATTTTGAATGTCAGTGATGCTCATGGTAATAATCAGAGGTAATATGAGTAAACCAGGTGCATGTAATTCAGGTTGTTTGACCTTTTCCAGTCCAGCACATATTTTGTGTATGAATGTTGCTGTTGTGTTGGATTAACATGACCTGCAACCATTGTCACATCTTTATTTGTGTTAAACATGTGTTTTATGATACTCTCATGCCATTATATAGCCATTGTTGCTCATTAAAGCTAAATTACTACTTTATTTGTACCTAAGCATGTCAGGTAACTTATCTTAAAGTCAGTGCAACAGCACTTTAAACGTTTACATGTTCTACTAATATTTTCTAAATATTTATGCAGACCCAGTATGGAATATTTCCAGATGACTTCACCTTTAACCTCCTGCTGGATTCCTACATTAAGGATGGAGACTTTAAAAGTAAGGCAGAATCCACATTTTAAAGTTTTTAGGTGTGCTTTTTTTTTAAAAAAATAGGCTGTGATCAGATTTAGTTTCACCAGGAAAACTCTTTCATACGGAAATGTGATAAATAAAATAGCCATTTTTGTCTGCTTTGTGCAGGTGCATGCTCTGTGGTGGAAGAGCTGATGCTCCAAGAGGCTTTTGACCTTCCCTCCACACAGATCCTGTCTCTGAATGCTCTGGGATGTTTTCTTGCAACCAAACCTCAACTCTCTGTGTGTGATGACTTGACTTGTAATATTTCCAGCATGTTTGGTTTGACATCACAGGCGATAAACATTTAAAATGTCTTGTTGTTCATATTTGTGCTCAGGTATCAGAGGAGCGAGCTTTGGGGGCGTCGCTCCTCATCTGTGGTCTAAAGCAAGACAACACTGTCGGCTTCAGTGCTCAGCTGCTTGGCAATGCTCTCCTCGGTGTGTATTTGACTGTTTTTTATTTCGCTTTTCTGCCTTCAGTTCTTCATTGGTGCTGTGATTGGTTCATGCAGAACTCTTTCATTATCAGCTTGTCTGACTAATTTTTCCTTTTCCTTCTCATCCAGGCAAGGTGGAGATGTTGAAGGGGATACACGCCGTATTTAAAGGCATGCCTCTGTCGTGGGTTAGAGGGTATCTGGGACGAGCGCTGGCTGTGATGGAGAGAGTTTCTGCAGCATCTGGTGACATAAGGTTGTCTAAAGACACAGTAAGTATGTAGAAATTCACACATTTATTTTGTTGTGAAAATGTTTCAACAAAGCATCGACAAAGAAACAAACTTCCTGCTAAGACGATCAACTTTGTCTTTGATTATACATTTCCTAAAATGTAACTTGTGCAGGAAGAAGTCATCTCAAAACTACTAACTATTGTGACAGTAATAAAAATACAAATAATAAAAATAAAAATAAAAATTACAATATAACTTTATAAAACTTGAACCTCCTTAATTTGAGCAAAGTCAAGAAGTAGGAGAAAATTCAGCCCTCATTTATAAAAGTATAGAAATTAAAAATGTCACTTCCCTGCTAAGCACGGTGGTGGAGTCGTGATGATTGTTGCTCCTTTTGCCACCCGAGGATAAATGGTAAATGGACTCAAAATGCTTTTCCAATCATTTTGACCAATCAAACCGCTTTCCACTAGAGTCATATTCACCCAGTCACACTCACCAACGCACACACATTTATACACCAATACAAAACGACTATTCGTTTTGTCGGTAAGTCGATGTTAAGCATCAGCAAGACAAATATCCCAAATCTATCAGCAAATCCACAACAAAAGAAGTGAACTGATATTTTTTAATGGTCCATTAGAGTAGACATGTTTTGTTTGCAGAAAGACAAACAGGGATTTCAGGATGTGATAGTTGGACGGTTTTCTGAGCCAAGATCAGACACTGAAAAATATTTTTAGAGCTTAAAATCATGTTAAGCTATACCCATACATATAAATGCCAATCTAAATTTAAATTTATTTAGCACTAAAAATATTACTGGGATTATAAGGAAAAACCACCTGGATCTGGTAATGTCTAGAATGTATAACTAATCAAATTAAGGTCCATCTGTTATTGATTTAATTAAGTAAAAATAAATACAAAAACTAATAGAAATGTATCACTAATTCTATTCTATGCTACAGAAAAAAGATCCTAAGTAGAAAATTTTAATTCAAATGATCAAAGCTGATTAAAGATTTAGGTTTTCTCTCAGGAGTTTAAAGAAAACTCCTTCAACCTAATTTAAAATAAGTTGCTTGGCAAAGATTAACATAAAAAAATCCTAGATTTATTTTATTTCAGCAGTCTATTAATTCTTCAAACAAATAACATAAAGGCAGAGAAACAAAAACATAAAAAAAATAACTTCTGCCACCCTTATCTGTCTTCTGGGATGTTGATACCAAACATATTTCAGAGTTACTGGTTTAAATCCAAGCGATTAAAACCACTTCAGCACTGTGTTACACAGAGCAGACAGCCTGCTGTTTATCCCCAGACAGGTTTCAGCTGCTGAGGTCAAAGCCACAAGCCGTCATATTATTTATTCACGTCTGCACTGCCAGTTGTGCTGCGTCTAATCTGCCCGGCGCTGCCCAGTTCAATAATCTGGCTTTGTCTGTGTTTAATGAGATTTTTAAAAGAGCCTGGAGCGCCGAAGGTGTCAAAGAATCACTGCAACAGGAACCAAACAGAGTGTGTGTGACGGAGGCACGGCAGTAATGTTGACTGAGAAGATAATGCAGCGAGACGGGGAGGACGTGCTGCAGCTCACGTTCTGCTGAACGCTTCCTCAGGACACACTAACTTAGCCTTTCTCTGAGATTAAGAAGCCAGCCGCGTGTCTGTCCAGTTTAGCAATGTCATTCTCAAAAAAACAGATTTATTTAGGTAGAATTTTTTTATTTCTAGTCTAGCAGTTTTAGGACATGATAAAACATTTAGACGTATTATCTTTGTTAGCTCGACTGTGTGAGCGACGTGCTGCTGGACCTGTCCGCTGCCTCGGACAGCTCTGGAGACGAGGAGTCCGACGGAGAGGAAAGTAAGAAGGAGGAAGCCGTAGATGAAGAGGATGAAGCTGAGAAGGCTAACCTTCCTCACTATGTCAGCAGATTCAAGGTGGGTGTTGTGTGCTGCTTTTGTTTGTCGCTGCTGCCGAATTTACATGAGCCTTCCTCGCAGAGTGCAGGCCAGCAAACACCATTTCCTGTTATGTCTCTGTTTGTGACTCAGATTTTCTTGAGAAAACTAAGTAACCAAAGCACAGTGGCCCCTTGTGAGGACTTATTTTTGTTGTTTTTCGCAAATTATTTACATAAAATTGAATCATAAGCTCTTCTGATGTTGGTCTGCTTTGGAGAATTGTTTCCACGAGTATTTGGAGCTGTAAGAGAAATCCCCAGACCTCTCCTTCCCTAGTTATTCCTGCCAAATCTTCTCGGGACACTGAGGCGTTCCCAAACCAGCCTAAGATGTCATCTTTCTATCGTCCTGGATGCAAATCTGATGAGATGAAAGAGTGACGAGGCAAACAAGTTGGAGCTTTCTGTCAGCTTCCAGTAACTTCCAGAAGTATTTGCATTTTCTTGGAACAGTTTTATATTTTACTGCATTTCGGTGGGGTTTTGACATAAAGTAATGCCTAATTATGAAGAGGAAGGAAAATCTGATGTGGTGTTCAGTATATTTTTTTTGCATAAATACTTAACATCCAGAAGAACATTGCTCTATATGAGCAGAAATGTACAGCAAATACCTGAGGGTTTCAGTAGAAGGGGCAGAAGCACAAAAGCACGAATTCAGGAGTAATTTCTATTTTTAGAATAAAGTATCTGTCTAATGGCTCCTCTAATTGAGAAACACAGATGAACTCTGAAATAGTCGTACAGTCTGTGACAGGAGATCTCAAACCCAGTCCTCGTAGGCCGGCGCCCTGCAGCTTTTAGATACTTCGAACAGCTATTAAATCTAATTTTGATACTTTCTACTCAACCCAAGATAACTTTACTGGCAATATAGTTTGGAAAATGTTAACATTTATGATCTTTTTCTCTCTTTAAAGAGAGTTCAATCAGTCTGTTGCCATGGCAACGCCATTGTTTTTGCTGATCTGGCATTAAGCTGTTATTCTAACCATTGTTTTCCTCTCCAGGAGCTGAGCAGTCAGCTGGAGTCTCAGGGTAAAGTGGACCCCGCCTCTTTCCAAGCTTTAGTGGCCACAATGGCCCAGCAGAACCTGGCCTCTGCAGAGAAACCGGACATAGAACAGTACCAGAGCCGGCTGAAGGCCTGGGAGGCGGAGAAGAGGTTCCTGATCCAGAGGGAGAAGGAACAGAAGGAGAAAGCTGAGCAGGAGAAACGAGAGCGATTAGCCGCCCGGGCTGCAGCTCAAGCTTAGAGACTACGCAGATTAAATCAAATTATGTCCTCACTTTGGGATTTCATGTCAACCATACAATAATACTACCATCTGCATGTTACTCTTGTGTATATATGAGTTGTTTATGAATTTTAAAATAAATTTGGCTTGACTTTGTCACAGCAGAGTGTGTCTGTTTGGTAACTGAATGCAAACGAAAGGTAGGATGCCAATTTTGATCCATTATGTCCTTTCTTTTTTTTTTTTTTCCACTTTTCCTCTTCTTTCTGCATCAGTCTCTGTTTTTTTCTCATCTACTTGGAGGTTTTCTCACAGAGGAGTTTAAAAGTGGTATTTACAGAGAAGAATTGGTTGATTTTTATCTCAAGAAAACCAAATTCTTTGCCTGGAAAGGAATGCACTTATAACCAGTAACCATACAAAGAAAAACATTGATTCCCACAATTTAGATTGCGATCTCTCCTGGAAAAGACAGAAAATTGTTCTGGATTTAACAAGGCAACATGAGCGTGCAGCTTCAGCTAATACACGAACAGAACCGGCCAAACTTAGATGTTTGGACTCAGTTAGGAGATAATGGACTTCAGGAGAAGAAAATGACGTCGTGGTGGTGCACACAATGAGTTCATTCCACATTATGTTGCCTCTATTCAGTATTCAGAGCATGGTCTTGGGAAACTGCTGGGTGGTATGCAGTCCTGGATGAATGAGAGGCGCAAAATACTGAGACAAGAACTATTGTGATTCAATGAATCTTTAATATGTTTGTGAGAAACATTTCCTCGTTGCTAGATTCTTGTTGAGGCAACCTGTAGGTATTAAAACATGAAGCTTTAACTTGCCTGGCTGCAGTCACCACAACAATCTCAAATCTGATCTGGAGTAATTTGATTTTAAATTCAGAGCACACTGATGTCATTTCAACAGGCAAGGACCTGGTTGCTGTTGGACCACTGAAACCCAGAAGAACCAATTTACTGAGTAGAGCGAACTGAAGTGACATAAACGAACCAGGAGGAGATTTTTGCAGGATTTTCTGGATTTCAATTGTGCATTTGTTTATATAAAGTTTTTTTTTAGTGATTTCTTTGAGGTGCTAGCTCCATTGCATAATTGAACATTTACAACATCAGAAGTCCTGCCATCATTTTTGCAGGAGAAAAAAGAGTGAGCTGCAGATATTTGGGTTTATAATACAGACATACAGGCTTTAGATCCTCTATCTATCCAGTTAGTTTGTGAGCAAGACGCTTCCTGACCCTGTTCACCAAAATACGCCCACAGAGTTCTCTGAATTTAGCCACATAGCTAATATGGGAGGATTATCAGGCATTTCCTGTCAATAAGAAAACACTAGCAGTGTTCCTTATTGACACGTCTATAAGGACAGCTCTAGTGTCAATAAGGAAACATTAGAAGTTTCCAGGCAGCTACTGTTGGTGGAGGTACAGAAACATGTTGCTCCTGTATGGAAACTTGACAGATTGTGAACAAACATCCTGGTCTGAACTGTGATTGGATGGCCAAGAAAGCAAATGTCAGAAACCTGTCTGGTGAGTGCTACTGGTTACCCTCACAGTAACATTAAAATGTTTAAACATTTTGTGTCCTGTTTGAATGTTTATGGAGATCCTGGAGATGATCTAGTAGTAGTAATTTTGTGTGAGAAAACAGCAGACTTGATTTTAATGGCTTCCCACTTCATTAAATAAAAATTAATTGAACAGTAGGTATTTATGAACTATTATTTTTTAAGCAAACACATGCTTCTGATCTGAATGACTGTCAATGATTTTTTTTTCTGTTTTGTGCTGCAAATAAAACTGAAATCTAAGATCTGACCTGTTAAATGATTATTTATTAAACCTGTAAGAAACTCATTGTATGAGCAAAGCAGAAAACAAAACTTTGACCAAAAATAATGTAATTAAATAATCTGCAACTCTCCATTTCTACAGGGGAGCAGTTTAGCTTTGTAGGAAAAGTCACAGACAGATTGATATTGGTGCTGCAAAATATTTTTGATGTTTTAGAAATGAAATATTGCATAATTGGTAAGTTATTCAATAACTTACTTACCAATTATGCAAACTATTGCATAATTGCAATAACTTGCATAATTGTATGGTTACTCTTCACGCTGCACAATGAAGAGTAACCATAAACTTTTTCTCTACTCTTCAGGCCAAATTAATTTTCATCTCCCAGGCGCCAAGTCAGCACCAAAATCCAATACATCGTAGAAAAGACGCTGAAAAGAACTAAAAGTCTAAAATTAGACATAAAACAGGAGTGAGAGCAATCATACAATAAACATAAACCAACACCAAAAATAAAGATCAGCAGTTCAAGTGGTGTCAGAGGCTGAGCAAAAAAAGATTAGTGATTTTAAAACAGAGATAAGAGTTACGTCTAACTTAGGTTCTTCCAGCTGAAAAGATCTGGTTCCCACTGATGCTTATCTGTCTCTTTTGTACACTGCAGAGCAGCTGATTGGCTGACCTTATGTATAAAATGGGAGGTTAATACTCCAATTATCCACTCAAATCTGTTCCCTTTAAAAGAAATCCTCATACATCCTTCTTTTTGCTTCTGCTTCTCTGGAGTATTTTTCTGTCTACGTGAGGTTCTACATCTGCCTCTCATGTCTCAGTGGGTGTTTAACCATCACCTGAGCTGCAGTCAGCCGAGAGCGGCATCGGGAAGTTTGACATTCACATTACTGGCACTGATGCGCACGGCGTTTTAGGAGAGCCGGCTGTGTGTTTTGATGGATGGGATAAGGATGTTGGTTGAGATGTGTCAATATAACAGAATCTCAAATAGAAAATGCATTAGATGCCATCGGGCAACAGAACACCTCCTACTGTACAAACACTTTATCTCTACCAGGAAACCCGTTTTGTGGAATCAGGACACTTTAATTTTTGGAAACGTAGAAGGAAGTCAGCACATTCCCGTTTTTATCTTTGAGGCTTGTTATTACTGAACAGGATGTTCACCCAAAAATTCAGCAGTATTTCCTCTTTTTGCTTATTTTTAACCACACATCAAGTTTTTTTTTTTTATCTTTTTGAGGCTGTAGTTTTAATATGTTAATTAAAAAAACATATCTGTAATGATTTTTATGAGAACTTTACAGTTGAGTCAAAAGAATTCAAGTCCTGTTTTTGATTAACAGCTCTGACTTTTATCTGTTATTAGACCGAATGCAACTTTATCCTGTTTATTAAAGCAGATAACAAAATGCTGCCTGTAAAGTTGCTTTTTTTCCCCACCCCCGCACATTTTATCTTGGGAAAAATATCTGAGAAACTTTCATTTCTCACTCACCGTGCTTCACGTGTCACATTTTGATGAGATGAGTGAAGCCAAATGTTTAATTTAGCCATTTGTTTGGAGGCTACGCTTGACTTTTTATCTGGTCTGATGCTGGCAAATTGTTCACATGGTGAAGTAATAAATTTACAGAGAAGCGTGTAGGCAATATTAAATTAGATTTATGAGCTGTCTGATCCATTCGCCTGCTGTTCCACCGTCAGCTAATAAGCACAACCTTTGCCGGTGGTTTTCTTATTGAGAATTAAACTGTAGCGGTCTTGATGTGTTCAGCTGGAGGGTCTTCATTCTGTGAAAATGACATTTATGCTTAAAAAGTCTTTTAATGTGACAATGTGTAAACGTTCAGCAGATTAAAGTTTAGGTGATTTCAGGAAAAAATGCAGTAAGCATTCCTACAGTTTTATAGTTTTATTTTAGTTTTTCAGACAAACAAAATTTGTTTGGTAACACTTTATTTGAAAGTGGGTGAATAAGACTGTCATGACACTTTCATAAACATGACATAACACATGTCATGAACATGAATAAGCCTTCATGAATATTTATGACTGTTGTCATAAAGCGTCATTTGGTAAATTATGACACTTTTAATACCAAGTTACATTATTCAAAATGTCTTTGTTATGACAACTTGACATTAACCAAGAAATCATTACTGATATAAATTTGTTATAAAAGTATTACTGATTGCACTTTAAAAATTAGGTAACTTTATGTTATTAAAGGTAAAGTTTAAACAGTAATGATTTCTTGGTTGGTGTTGCTGACTTTGCAGCAATCCCTCAGACTGAGCATGCATGCATGTGGCGACAGCAGAAATGAAAACTCCTCTTGCCACATGAAGAAACCTAGGTCAAACCAAACAGCAGTCTGCCACGGTCAGCTGGGAGTTTGAGAAGACAGAACGCACACACACACACAGACACACACACACAAAGGAAGCAGAAATCTAGGAATACCTTCTAAGAAGTTAATGAGAGTGTTATCTCCTCTAGTGACTTCATCTAGGAGACAACAGCTGAACAGATGAGCTCTGACCCGGTTACTGTTTCATCAAAGCAAAGAAGCTTGGAGGACTTCTCAGTGATCATAATTTCTTAAAAATTCCCACTGAAAAAATCTGAACTACCCCTTTAACTATGTACACATGTTGGGGTTTAACTAGAAATACATGTAGTTAGTTGTTTTATTAATATATTTTTACAATAAACAGTATTCTGCAGTGATTTTAAAAGTCTAAATGGAGCTTTTGACCACACCAGGATTTGGACTTCTCCTTATGTGAAGAAGAAGAGAAGAGAGACTAATCCTCTGAAAACACATTTAAGTACCATCATGTTCTATTTTTAGCAAAGTCAGCAGGTTGTTTTTCAACCTGAGGGAATAGACCTTGGTGTGCTATTCTTCTGATGCTGCTGCTGCTGCTTTTAGGTTGCCTGATAGGTATTCGAATGCAACATGTCTGATTTCCACTTATAGTACCGCCATGTTTTTCTCTTAAAGTAACATTGATCTGATGCTAAGACTCATCCTCTGTGCAAAAACGATTTCACTTCTCGCATTTTCTCCTTAAGTTTTTTATTAGTGCTTAAAAACCATTATTTGAACTCTAAATGACACACATTATGGCTGTAATGTGACAAAACGTGGAAACAAATAAAGGGCCATGACTATTTTCTGTTACTATTTTCTGACAGAGTGAAAAGCAGAAGTTTTATTGTTCACATTATATTGGTTGGCATTAAAAATGTATAAATATGACAGATTTGACTATGTTCTCAAAAAGTACTATGTAAGAACACAAGCCAGATTGCCTGACTGAGAAAAGGAAAAACTGGAACAGTGTGAGCTTTTTCATCTGCAGTTATCTGGAAAAAAAACATTTCAGTCAAAGATACTGACACTTTTTGATGTATATTGTTGTAGAATGGCTATTTAACCTTAAAACTGAACATTAAATTAGATTTCCTTTTTGTCTGTACGATGTTCACACAAAAATTAAACGAAAAGACTTGGCCATTTCCCACATCTGACATCTTTTACAGCTTTTTTTCATGAGATCACACCAGATTTTTATACACAATATTATTAAGGAAATGCTGAGGTGGATAAACTACCTGTCCGAGTGTTTAGGAATGATGTAACTGTGTGGCAGGATAAATCCCAGCTGTCCCGTTTGGTGGACGCTGTAGCCCTACGCCTCAGGCTGAAGCAGGATTACCAGCTTCATCACAGCATATTTTTACAATAATCCTGAAATCAGTGGCAATCCATTTCTTCTAATCTGCACTTTCTCCTTCAGGTCACGCGATGATATTTTCATTTTTACATTTTGAGAATGAGTTATTACTAGTTACCAGCTGTTGAACTCAGAGTAAAGCTAGTGCTCTTCCTCATTAAAACGGCAATATTTTCTTAAATGCAGTGTGTTCACAAACTAATTAAAAAGCATTAGCATCACAAAGCACAACATGAAATCAGCAGAACTCCAATTAACTACAATTTCTGCTGCAAAGCCATGTTCACTACCAGAATTCTTAAGACACCACCAGCCAAACGATGCCCATGTTCTTGTAGAGCGCAGAGTTGTGATGTGCAAAATCCACAAAAATTAACTTGAATTGTAGTGAAATGAGATTAAACATGTTTACAAGCTTTCTGAATTAAACTCATTCAGAAAGCTTATGGCTGGGGGTGCTGTGGTGACGCAGGGGCAAAGCACAACCCACATATTGAGGCCTCGTGGCAGTGGTCGCAGGCTCAATTCCCAGCCTGGTGACATTTGCCGCATGTCTTCCCCCTCTCTCATTACCCTATTTCCTGTCAAACTACTTTCAAATAAAGCCAACAAAACCTTTAAAAAGAAAGCTTGTGGCTGGAACAAGAATGAGCTGATTAGAGGCTTTGTTAGTCATTTGTTTTGGTTTGAAGATCTGCACCATTTTCCCCAATTTATGAGTCGTCAGTAACAAGACGCAGTTTCTATTATCTTAATAAGAAACTACAATAATCTAATTATTTAATCGTTAACGGTTCGGGGCTTTGGGTTACTTTCCCAGTTAATGATTACATCCATAATGCTGAAACTTAACAAAACTCCCAGATGCTCCTGATGAATCTTGTTTGAGTTTGCTATGATTTTCTGCAATTCTGTGATCTTATGAGTCGCACTGCTTTAGAGATATATTGTTCTCCTCAAACATATATAAATATATAACATGCACAAGACTGCACAATAGATTAGAAAATACTTTATTGATGCCCAAGGGAAAATTGATTATACATAATGTAACATGTATAAAAATATATAAGTTTGATATTGTATGACTGAATATAAAATAAACACATAAAATGAATACATAGTAATAACATATTTAACTATAAATAAATTCCTATTCCTTCTTATGTAACTGTAAAATGAAACTTTTGTACAACCATTATGTTTGCAGCCTTGCAGCCTGAACTGTCAATAACTGGACAAAACACTGCACTGACTTCAAATAAATATCTCATTGTCCAGTTGTAATCAGCTTAAAGACACATAAAGAATGAGTAGGATCCAATTAAGTTGAAGAACTTTGCTGAGAGTCCAAACAAATGTATATATAGTCTTAAAATTGTGAGAAAACATTCAGTTTCTGTTTTCTTGCTGGCAAACCAGTGCCAGTTCAAACAGTTTACATCTGATCCTGTGCACTGAAACTTTGTTATGTTGAGAGACATTGCACACGGATGTTATCTATAAATCATCCAGGCCGCAGAATAAACACATCCCAACTCTATCCAAACTTTATATTTAAAACGAGCTGGAGGAAAGCTGTCCTGAAGGACAGCTGTTTCGTGCGCTTCGACTCATGGTGAGATGGGAATGGTTGGTCTGACAGAAAGGAAGCGTTTACCTGACAACTCAGCGACAGTCACGCTCAGTAAATTAAGATATTAATGAAAAATTAATTCATTTATGTGAAGCTCTTTTTATAGATTAATTACAAACATACGGATGTTTTCAAGCTTTTATTTCACTTAACTATGGTGATTTTTTTTTTTTTTTTTTTTTTGCTTACAGCTAATTAAAACACAGCATTTAATATTAGAATATTACATCGGACCAATAAAAAACATTTAAATGCAGAATGAAAAGTACGTCTGGTATGAACATGAAGGAGTCTTCATGAATGGTTATAACAGTTGTCCTTAAGTGTCATTCGGTAAATAATGACAATTTATTACAACTTTGCATTAAGAGTTTGTCTTATGTTCCCAGTTCTTCTTTTGTTGTTTGTTTGTTTTTAGCTTTGCAGTGCTGTCCTTTCCTTTGCAATGACATGGTCTCTCAACAAATTACAGCATAAACATCAAAAGCGTGAATGCAATTCTTGTAATTAATCTCCCACAATTATTACTGACAATTATTGCCATTAAAACTTTACTCATAGTTTATATAATCCTCAAGAGTACATTGTTATATTGACAACATGACAAAGCAATTTGACCGTCTTATCCATAGACAGTAAAAGCAGAACTTGTCATTCTCATGTTCACTGAATTAGATATTTAATTTTGAGAGATAAACTAAGGATTTTGAGGAAGAGGCTGACTTTTGTAGGTTTCCCATGGAGTTTGGCTGTTTGCACTTTAACGTAAACGTCACAAATTGTTTTTCAAATGTCAAGGATGATTAGACAAATGCACCAAAGCGACAGAGACAAACTTTAAAGCAGTCTAGTTCTAATGACCCAATTATGTGACTCAAATGTGTTTACACATTTAAAAGTTGCAGGATGCCTTCCAGGGCTGAAGTTTGACACCTGATTTTTAGATTTGTACACTCTGAGGCATACATAAATATATGCAGGCATATGAATCTGATGCAGATAAAATGTTGAAAATGATGCGCAGCAACTTAGCTTTTTATACCATAAATGGTGTAAAAAGCTTGCATATGATGTCGACGTTTCTTATCAACCTAAAGTGAACCAATTTACCAATTTCAGTTGTGAAATACTGTATGTGGGTGTGTAAAAAGCCCACCCCGTGTTCACATTTATCACGGTTAAACTTGGAATGGAGACAGTTTCCTTTACCTCCTAAGGGCTGGAAATGTGTCTGCGCATGTCTAGAGAGGTTTTGTTTCTCCTCATGTAGCATTTTTTTAAAGAGCATTGTGCAAACCTTTATAGGTTGGTAAAAAGTGAAAGACATTTTTATCTGAAAAATAAAGAAACTTCCCTTATTGCCTCAAACACCTGACCTTATGTAGTTTTTCCTCCTACGTTGGTTGCTATTGTTTTGTCATAAATAACAAGAAGAAATCCAAAACAAGAATAAAGTATGTGATATTTTCCATGTTATTTAGAGCACAGAAATACATGCGTCCAACAAATCATTTCCACAACACATTGTTGTAATTGTTTGGCTGATGAATAAAAGCAGTACTACAAATTGTGAGTTTGGAAGGTATTTTTTCCTTTGTTTTCTTTAGAGCACAAAGTTCTACAAGAAAACAAGCTAAATTATATTTTTTTAAAAAGGCCCACTCTCATGTACAATTGTGTTTTTCTACAATAAGTATGCAGGAAAATAGATTCTTTTAGCCAAGCTTGTGGTCATTACTTTGATTTCCAGTGGAAAATAAACTCTGCAGGTTATCTGACTTCAACAAACAAATCCTGGAAATGCACATTCATATGAAAGTCTAATCTCTCAAATCTACTCACAGTACATTCTGTAAGGTCTGAGGTTTGACATACACGTACAGCAACGAACAGCAGGAGGAAATATTCCTCTATATGACAGGCACAGTCTTATGTAACATTGCATGTTAAGGCCAGTTATACACAATCGGCTGCGAATTACACTCTGCAAGGTGGGGGAAAAAAATCCTTTTTCAAGGCTTGGAAATGCCCATGAGGGTTTCCCCTGGTTCTGTGTTCATGTCTGAAAGTGACAACAAAGAAAACAAGAAGGTGTGATTTTAATGGGAGCAAGGTCAGCATAGTGGGATGACGTCAGGCATCTGGAGTCAAGCTCCTCGGTTCCTGGAAATTGAACATGTTCTGTCACAACCAATGGGGAGTCTCGGTCTGTAGAGGTGGATTGTGAATTTTTTTAACATAGCTTAACAGATCTGCTGCCGGTGCAGCAGCATGGTTGCAGCTCTAAAGTTTAATATAATCTGACTTTAGCGAGAACAGCTCATAGTACTACTTTATAAGTTAAAGCAAGTAAATGACAAATTACGGCCCACAATGGTCAACAAAATCCAAAAGCCACTAACGCAACAACATCGGAAGTTGTGCTGATAGGGAGCCATTACTAGAAAAGCAACATAAAAAGCCGGATTACAGTTTGCAAATCTCCTCAAGTCCTTAATTTTTGGAGACCTGCTGAAATGTTTGTCCCCAGGGACCATCGTTGCCACTGGAGGCAATAGGGTGAATCTTCCAAGCCATCCGAATTGTGAAACAAGGTGGTGGAAACATCATGTTGTGGTGGTGTTTTTGCTGTTGCAGAGAGTAGTGTACTTTACAAAGGAAATTACATCATAACGAATGAACTTGATGTGAAAATAATGAAGCAGCACTTCGAGACATCAGCCAGGAACTTGAAGTTTGGAAACAAGTGGATCTTCCATGGACCTTATCCCACCAAATTAGTGTTTTGGAGCTGCTTTCACAAGCCGTTGATATTTATCCCAGAAAAAACACGTGGGCAGAGCTGAAAAGGTGCGTCTTATTAAGGTGGCCTATATAAAACCTCGTCTGGTGTTCATCCAACTTTTGCCTGGAGGAATGGGTCAAAATCCCTGCAAACCAGTATGAGAAGATTGTGGAAGGAACCCAATAGCATCTGACCCAAGTTCACCAATTTAAAATGCAAATTCACAAAATAATTGAGGAAACATGTTTGGATTAACAGAAATTAATTTAAAATGAATGTCTCATAATTTTGTTCAATTAGCAGCTAGAAAAACTAGTCTGACTTAAAATAGGAAAGATTTGTGAGACAAAATCGGTTAAGTATCTATTTGCACATAGTCTATTAATATCTGATTTCAACCATTTCTTGCTTCCATCTGCATGCACATTGTTTGATTGCTCATTTTTTAAATGTACCAGTTCAGCTATATAAGAAAAACAATGTCTTTTTCTCTTATTTCTGATTAACTAATTAATTGCTACTGTTGGATGAATTTGTACTTTCTAGAGTTCAAATTCAAGTGTCCAAATCAAACCGTGACAATCATTTCGAATATGCTAATTATCATGTCAGGGACACCAGCTCATTACTGTCTTTCTGAAGAACACTGTGTTTATTTTTCCTGCTGCTAACTGAGATTTAATGTCCTGTTACAGAGTTCTCAATGTCCTTTTAGAGAAACATACTGTGACAAACGCAGCTCTGAGGAATAATCAGTAGGGTGCCAGACAGGCTTAAAAGGTGTTTGCATGAAATGTGGTGAAGAGATCAGAACAAGATTGAACAGTCACTGTTTCAATAAAGGTTTTGATTCTGACAAGTTCTTCATTTTTAGCTGAATTTGTGGAGAAACTGTTGTTCAGTGAAGGAGAATGTCTAGAAGTTAGTTGTTAAGATAAGCATTCATCATGAAAACACTGTCGACAGTTTGCCCCTCCGTCTCGGACTGAAAGACACGACAATGGAGTATTTATGCACAAAACGTGACTTAGTTGAATAAATTCATGCAGTTTTTTTTTTTTTTATTGTATCTTTCTTTGATCCAGGTGAACTCAGATCTGTTCAGATTCAGAGAGAGGACGTGGAAAAAAGATCCGGAAGAAATCTCCCAAGACCACCGATTTGTTGTTCTGATTTTAGCTTCTATCTGCTGAGACAGTAACATATATTGACTGTGGTTTTAGCTTGAAAAAAAATATATATATATAAAGGTTTTTGTATGAGGTGTAATTTATCATATTGAGATTTTTAGAATTTATATATTTCCAAATAAAAAACTTTCCACGTAACCTTGTACTTTTAGTCTGTCTGGCCTTTTTTCACTTTTTTCCTTGGATTGATACTACTTATGTCAAATTATATCCCCACCCCAGACCTCTCTAGGGACAAGGGTGTAAAAAATTGGATGGATGGATGGATGGATGGAAGGATGGATGGATGGATGGATATTGCTCCTCGTTTTGGGTCCTTTACGTCTCTGATCCTATAATTGTATTTTTCTAATCAGTTGATTTAAAATGCTAAAGTCTTCCTTGATTTTATTTTTTATGTTTATTTTTATTACCATTTTTATTTTTAATCCAATTTCATTCAATTATTGCTCTATACTACTTACATTTTTCTAATAGAAGTTTTACTCTTACGTAGTAGAATAAAGCATTTTTGATCACTGCTTTTGCCTCGGTAGTCCTGAGTGACATCAACACAGTCCGGTGAATGTTCGTTAAAGGACAAAGTTTGCCGGACTTCAAAATTAAACACATTTTGCGTCCGAGCAAAAACATTCAGCGCCACCTTTCGCTGAATGTCCGCAGACAACGTTCACCGGGCGTTGGGTGGACGTTCACCTAACGGTCGTTTAACGTCCGTTCAACAAATGCAATAGAGTTTCAACTGGACGTACAGCCAACGTTCACTTAACGTCCATCTGACGCTTGTCGGTTGTAGAGCAAACTGTTTCACTGAATGAAGGGGAGGGACTGGACTCCTCGGGAAGCTGGAAGGCAGAACTTTATTTCAATGAACCCTCTGGTGTCTCTTTAACACATGTACCTCCGTGTGTCCCTGCTGACTGAAAACCGCCTGCATGGACCAGTTTGCCGAGGATTTTTTTTATTTTATTTCTTTAGAAATCCCATGTGGACCGTCGGTGGCAGCAGCAGGGAGAGGATGCTCTGCACGGAGTGGAAAGTTTTCAGATAAGGTGCGACCAGCTGGTGTTTGGGACGAGTCTTTTCGCGCCGTCTTCAAGAGCAAATAAGTTTCGTGTTTCGGACTGGAAGTACTGACCTCAAGAGAAGTTCTGCCCTCCCGCTGAAGCCCATGTGGACACGACGATGAATAATCCAACGACGACGATTATTCCGCCAATGAGAGGCATACCTCCGACCGTCCCGATTCTTATGTTCATATTCGGGGTGGTCGGGAATGTCATCGCCATCTCAGTTTTGTGTAGAACTCGCAAAGAGAAAAGGGAGACAACGTTTTACACGCTCGTATATGGCCTGGCGGTAACGGACCTCGTGGGCACACTGCTGGCCAGTCCAGTCACCATATCCACTTACGCGCAGGGCCAGTGGCCCGGAGGGGACCCGCTGTGCCAGTACATGGGCTTCATCATGCTCTTCTTCTCCCTGGCGGGGCTCAGCATCATCTTTGCCATGTCTGTGGACAGATACATCGCCGTAAACTATCCCTACGTCTACAACAACCATGTGAACCAGAAGCATGCCGGACAGACCCTGGTGGCCATCTACATCTCCAACGCGCTCTTCAGCGCTTTACCCGCCTTCGGCTTCGGGCAGGTGGCGATTCAGCACCCACAAACCTGGTGCTTCTTGGATTGGCGAACCAACCATACCACCCATGCCGTCTACTCTTACCTGTACGCCGGCGTCAGCATTTTTCTCATCTTCGCCACTGTAGTCTTTAACGTGCTGTTGTGCGTGGTTCTGCTCCGGATGCACAAGAACTTCTTGCGCAGGATGTCGCAGGGAACCGACACCGGGCGCAGCATGGACTCGCGGAAGAAATCGATCCGCTTCGAACGTCTGGCCGACACAGAGATTCAGATGGTCCTTGTGCTCGTAGCCACAACGGTGGTGGTGCTCATCTGCTCCATCCCACTTATAGTAAGTATTCAAGCTGCTTGTCATCCATGCGCACCCATTACGCACTGCCATTTCAAATGATTGTATCGGGAAAAGTTGCTGAAGTCCGACTACATTTGTGAATATTGTGTTTCTGTTCATTTGCCTAGCTTTTGGGTAACCACTGACGTTATTTGGACGCACTTGTTATTTGTAGACGACTCCCGCTTTTGAACAATATTTTTAAAAATGCCTGTTCAAATTGAAGTTTGTAAAGTGCCATTTACAGGGCAGGAAAGATAAACTATCATAAACTGAAGATAAGAAATACCGGTAACACTTTATTTGAAGGGGTGTGCGTAAGACTGAGATGACACTGTCATAAACATAACACCTGTCATGAACATGAAGAAGTCTTTATGAATGTTTATGACAGTTGTCATGAAGTTTCATTCCGTAAATAATGACACTTTTAATGCGAAGTTGCTCTAAAAGTTGCATTGAAAGTCCATTAAAAGTGCCAACTTTGCATTAAATTATCATAATTTACAAAATCATGCAAATCATGGTTTCAAGCGATATTGGAAAGAGAAAGGATCTCTCTGCTGACGAAAATCATCAGATAGTGTAGTGCCATATGACAAGGTATGAAAACATTTGATATTCAACGAAAACTGAAGCGTTATTGTACTGTGAAGGGATTTGTGGCTGATTCAGAACAAAGATGGGTTTGTGCAGATAAAGGCATAATGAGGAAGGTTTCTGTTAGACAAATTAATCGGATTAAGAGAACAGCTGCTAAGATGCCCTTACAAAGCAGCAAACAGTTATTTGAAGCTGCTGGAACCTCAAGGTGAAGGATCCTCCAGAGTCTTGCAGTGCATGAATCAATCAATCAATCAAATTTTATTTGTATAGCATATTTCAGCAGCAAGGCATTTCAAAGTGCTTTACATAATTAAAATAAAAACAGCATGTGAGAAAGAGTTTTAAAAAAAAAACATCATTAAAACGCAAACAGTGAGAAAGAGAAATAAAAAGCTGTCTCCAACCCTTTTGACTTGAACCTACTATTCGGCCACCCCTAGCCAGTGCTCACAAGCAGAAACGGTCACAGTGGGCCCAGCCGTACATAAAGATTAATTTTCAAACAGACTTGTTCACTGATGATTGCTGTGCAACCCTCGATGGTCCAGATGGACGCAGTAGTGGATTGGTGGTGGATGGCCACCGCATCCCAACACGACTGTGACGTCAGCAAGGAGGTGGTGCAGTCATGCTGTGGGCCGGAATCATGGGGAGAGAGCTCGTCGGCCCCTTTAGGGTCCCGGTGTGAAAATGACCTCAGCAAAGTATATGGGCTTTCTGACTGATCACTTTCTTTCATGGTTCAAAAAGAAGAGCCATACCTTCAGTAGCAAAATCATCTTCATGCATGACAATGCACCATCTCATGCTGAAAGGAATACCTCTGTGCCATTGGCTGCTATGGGCATAAAAGGGGAGAAACTCACAGTGTGGTCACCATCCTCTACTGACCTCCACCTGATTGAGAATCTCTGGAGTTTCCTCAAACTGAGGGTGGGATGCAGTTCATATCAAAACAGCAGCTCTGGGAAGGTTTTCTGACATCTTGCAAAGACGTTCAAGCAGAAACTATCCACAAACTCACAAGTTCAATGGATGCAAGAACTGTGCAGGTGATATCAAAGAAGGGGTCCTATAGTAACTCGGTCTGTTAAGATGCTTTACATTGAAATAGCTTTTGATTTTAGTACATGTAACCACTTAATGCTGCGCATTGAAATAATGACTGTTTGCAGTTCTTTGTAATCCATAAAATGTTTAGAAAATCTGCTGTGCATGATAATTTGGAACAGTGCATTTTGAGTTTTTTTATTTTTGAAAAGAATACTGTTCCAGGAAGAACCTTAATCTGGTAAAATAATTCAAAATTGGATGATATGGTTGAAAAACTTGTCACAATATAAGCATTTCATATCAGTCGATATAAATAATTATTGATTACTTTTTTTATTTTAAATATGATCGTTCCTGTTCTGCCCACAGTTTTCCCTCCACCATGCCGTTTATTATTAATTATTATTATTATTATTATTATTATTATTATTATTATTATTATTATTATTATTATTATATTTTTATTTTTTTAAGCAGTTTTGAGCCATGGTGATGAAACCGTAAAATGACGCTCTACAAGTTACTCAACATGTTGTTGCCAGGTAACCAAAGCGTGAGAAAGTCAGTTGATGCTTCCAACCTAGCTTAGCTCTCTGTCAGAGGTTGAGCAGCTAAAGCCTTTCCTCTGCCTACATCTCCCAGAATGCTGTGCGGTTCTGGATCAGTTTAGTGAATATTCTATATATTGAATATGCTATCAGGTGTGTTATCTATTGTTATTGATCACTGACATTGTTATTATCTAAAAGTCAGTATTCTGTATAGGTTTCATGGGCTATTCAGTAGAGATTTATGACTTTTTCTACACTGTCCGTAAGAGAAGATTTACTTCTTATGTATTGAACTATATGGCAATAAAAAAATCTCCTTTTGAAATAATAATCTGTTTAAATCCGACACAAATTTGTGACTTAGAAATAAATATTCTAAATCTGACCTGAATGCAGAATAACAATAAATGCATGGTATGTACAATAACTGTTAGGTTTTTCCCATTAATTCACGGTAGGGTGTTCATTACTGGGTTGTTAATCACATATCCTGCAAAAAATCATGAACAGTAAATCCAGGAAAAGGAAACTTTACAATTGTTTCTCAAAAAAAAACCATTACAAGGAATAACAACAAATGTTAAATGGTAAATTTACCGTCTACCAATAACTAAACACAAGAAATAAATAATAAACATAGTCTAGCTAAAATAATTAAAATTGATCTAAAGTAAAACACTAACAATGCTGATCTAGTCAAAACAAGAATGACAAAGACAACAAAAGGAGAAACTGTAACTTAGGATTCTGACATGCATGTGTATTATAGAGGACTGCACAAGGTAAATAATGCATGGTTCTCAATTTATTTGTATTTCTCTCTCTCTTTCTCTCTCTCTCTTTTTTTTTTTTTTTTTTTTTTTTTTACCAAAAAACATTCTGAACACACTGTCCTCCACAGCAACTACAGCTGCTGGTAGTTTGGTGTATGTCTTTGACATTTTCTAGAGACTTAACTTTTCGCCCAAACTCAGTCCGACTGGATGGAGTCAACTTTTCTTGAACATGTTTTGTGAAATCAATAAATGAATGTTATCCAACAAAACTTGTAATGAAGTAATTAAACCTGAAGTAAAGACAAACTCTTAGCTCTGATTCCATGTGTTAAAACAGGCTCGCATACTCAGAAGGCAAATGGCTCAACTATTGTTCTAGATCTTCATAAGAGCTAAAGGGTGAATAATTTGTAAAGGCACTCGCTGTATATTTATGGAGTCCTGCTGGAAGGTTGACCCTTGCCCTACTCTCAAAACTTCAGATTCCTCTAATGATGTAAAGTAAAATAAGTATTTTTTTTTAAAAAGTACAAATCACGTATAATTTTTCTTCCACTTCCCAGTAATGTGCTTCACTTTGTTGCTCATAAGAGCCTAATAAAATGCATTGAAGTGATTGTCACGTGACAAACTTTGAAAAGGTTTAGAGGATGTGAACAAGGTAGACCAGATGCAAGCACGTCTGTACAACTTCAGTGTATCTTACCAACCAATGTTTCTCTGTTGCAGGTTCAGGTGTTCCTAAACCAGCTTTATAAGCCTCCAGTTGAGCTAAATGTTGCAAAAAGCCCAGACATACAGGCAATTCGCTTCGCCTCCTTCAACCCTATCCTGGACCCCTGGATCTACATCCTTCTGCGTAAAACTGTTTTACGTAAAGTTATTGAGAAAATCAAGTATACATTTGCCAAAACAGGAATAAGAAGAAGGTCAGTCACAGTTCCCCTGTCGGACGTTCACCAACACGCCTCCTCCAGCAGTCCCTCTCTGGGTTCCGAAGGCCCACAGTTCATCAGGCGTGACTCTCAGGATTTCTCCTACGTGTCGGAGGACATCAAGCCAGCTACTGAAAGCCAGCTACAGATAACCGGACCGAGTGACTCACAGAATCAGAGCAAAGAAACAAGCACATTCACAGATTTAACAGTGGTCACCTGCACAGAAGATCACTGATCACAGTGGGGGAGAAAAGCATTCAACTTCTTTCTGAATAAGGAATGCTGACTTCTCGTATTTCTTTGCTGAGGCAGAATGTCAGTTATTTCTCCATAGGAGAAGATGTACATTTCTCTTAGAAAAAAAAGAAAAAGTGGAAACATGAAAATGAACGCTGAACTGATATTTTGTGACGCATGCACATGCGGAGAGAAAGCTCTGTTATCGTGAACATAGACGCTGGTGGCAAGTTCTCATTGGAAAACAGCACTAGGTCTGCTTGGAAACGGCCTTTTTCCAGTGAAAGAAGCACTGCAATTTGCATTAAACAAGTTTTTATTGGCACTGATGTTGTTGAGCTCTGATGCTGAAAATAAACAATGTCTGCACATCGAACTAGAGTTGAAATGTAGTGTGCCTAAAATTATTTAAATTAGCTCTGAAAATATCTTAGACCCCTAAGTGATTTTATTAACTTAGCTTGAGGGCTGGATGCAAAACCATTTGATGCTGTTTGTCAAAAAAACATCTGACAAACAAAAAAAAAAACAATATTTAAAAAAAAAAAAACAATACCACTAGCATCACCATTATTACTGTTACTGCTATTTTTATTATCATTACAGTTAATATTACGTAATAGCAATGGTATTCAAAGCTAAACTGGCTTGTACATTTCTTTTGTGTCTCTACGAAAATGCCCCTCACAACGTGGGTGGCGATATTAGCATACAATCACTTATTTGATGTTTACTCTTGTATGTCTGTGATCGTGAGCATTCAGCTACCTCAGTGAAGTCAGATTGAGATTCTGCGGGGGATTTTCTGCAGCCGTCAGTGCAGGACAGTGACGGTAGCGTGCGTAGCAGCGACTGTGTGCACTCACTGCACGAACCGTGTTCTGCAAAGTCAATGAGGCCGGTAATTCAGGAGAAGTGAGTCACAAGATATAAGATCATTACAGTATATAAAAAAACAGCAGTGTGTGCAATTCCTGGGATTAATCATTGGTATGTGCTGCCATGGACAGACTCATCTCTAAAACAAACTCTGCTGATGCTTTGAAAGGATTTCTTCTTGTGTTAGCTCCGCGACAAATGTACACCACAGTGATGTATTGCAACGAACACATGCTCTTTGTTTCTCTGCCACACAAACATGCAATCGTAATCTTCAAAACAAATATTTCCCAGACTACAGAGTTTTGGTGAAGTCAGTGGAGATCTGTTCAATAATGTGGATTACTGAGCTGTCAGACAGAAACTAATACAAACAACTGGTGTCAAGGAGGTAAGAGCAGTGAAACAATTCTCTAGAAGAAAGTAGAGAGATTATCAACCCAGACAGGTATTTGTGTGCTGTTCAAGCTGTTTGGAGCACCATTTGTTTATCCACGACTCAAAATTAAAAGGTCTGTTGTTATAGTTATTAAAATTTATACAGTACAGCCAAATGAATATATATATATTTTTAATTCTGGTATGTGCAGTTTTTAAATTGGGGAAAAAATAAGAATATCTGCTCAAGCATTTCTTCCATAGCAAATTATTAAAAGCGGGGAAAAAAACAACCTTTTGGTACAAATAAATGTGCATACTATGCTATGGAAAAACAGTAAAATATGTAAACATTGCAGTCAGTTCAATGCAAAACAATAGCTTTATTCTGCAATTCGTAATTCAAAAGCATCATGTTTCCACTACATCATCCTCAGAGCAGTTTCTTAAATATTCTTCCTGCTGTTTTTTTTTCTTTTCTTTTTATTTCTGAGTTTCAAAACACTTTGCTTGGTTTGGCTTCTGTAAGGGGCAATTCAGCTGAGCTTTTGTCAGTAGTAAACATCTTACCTACAGAGAGCACTCAGCACTGTTTCACTCTGGAGAAACAGAAATGTTCTCACGGAAAAGTGAAAGTAACTTCTGATCTGAGGGTGACCAGTTGTAAAAGCTGGTCGTCTTCTAAACAACTCTAATCTCAAAATAACACAGAATCTTCTTGCATTACATGAGTTTTAGGTTGGGGGGTCTTATCTGAAGTCTGGTAGCTTTCATTCAACTCCTTTATTGTCATAACACAATGTGCTGTGAAAATTTGTGAGGATATAAAGGGCATTTTTAGGTCACTCACATAAAAACCAAAAATCACCAGTTTTGTGCTGCTGGAATGCCATCTTGAATTATTTATATAGCATTTTATACCCCGAATATTCAGCCAGGGGGGTTTTTAGATTCAAAGGCATAACCAAAATAAAATTAACTACTATTTTATTGAAACGGTTGTAAGCCCTTTGAGTTCAAAGTGTTTTTTATGCTGCTGTATTACTGTTTCGTTCTATATAAACCTTGAGTTAATTTTGATGGAAGGTGCCATATTTACAATGTTCTACTGTGTCAGGACAGATGAAGGAGTTTATTTCTTTAGCAGGTTGGTGTTATGTATTTACCTGGCTTGTTCTGCCATTTAATAGCACAATCAAGTAACTATGTTACCTTCAGTTGTGTCAAACATGACTTACAAGAAATGTGACTTGACAATTTGACCCCGTGAAATTGCCCCGCTTCTCTTTAAGAAGCTGCTGCTCTTTCCGGCCCTCTGCTTCCAGCCCCTCATCACAACGCTGCCTTCCCACTCTGCTGTTTACTGCCGCTCTGAGCAGCTTTGGACTGAGACGCAGTTTGTATCATGAGCTCAGCAGATGTGCGGTTCCAACAGGTGTTTGCTAATTGTTGCTTCAGTCACCCCCCAATGTAAGATGTAAGGATTTCTCAAACATGAGTGAAGGAACAGTGCCGCTATCGCAGCAGAAGCAACTTTAAGCAGAAAACAATGTGTAAAAAGACAGCAGTGTGACTGTGGCAGTAATTGAACTGGTTCCTCTCTCAAAATCTGCTATCTCAGCTGCTCAGTCAGAACTTCTCTTTCTCCAAGCTGAGGATGTTTAAGCTGCTCTCTGCTGCAGTAAGATACTGACTGCTGAAAATTATTCCCTAATTCACAATCAAAATTCTGCTTTAATTTCCTCCTATGTAAGTTGACACCTTTTGCTGCCATGTTACTTTTTAAACTGCTGCTAAAATAAAGTATTATTAGTTTTGTGACTCTATGTTATATTGCCTCAAATGGTTGCTTAGCGATAAAACTGCATCCTCACACTTCTTGTTTTTTTTGTTTTGTTTTTTTTTTTTGCTTCCTTTTATGCAAAACCACTACAATTTGATTGGAGTCTGACATGAAAGTGTCTTGTTCAGCAAGATTTGTTTTTATTTATTTCAAACTGTTAATTTATTCACTTTATTTTTTATTTTTTTTACTGCTTTAATTGTTTGTGAAATTGTAAGGTGATTACTGTTTTTTTGCAAACACAACTGAGTGTTGATGACTCAAAACGTCTGTGCGGCAACTGATGGATATTTGTACATTTAATGATGCAGCTGTAATTTACTGGCAATGTTGTTTCATTAAAACATGGCCTGTGAACCACAGGCATACTGTATGTCGTCGCTATAAAGAGGAAATTGAAGATGCATTATGAGCATAAAGTTTTTGTTCTTTGCAGATGTGGCAAAATCCTCTTATTACTCTATGCAACTCAATTAAATAACCTCAAAATTCATAGAAAATGTAAAAAAAAAAAAAAAGCAGCACACTGGTTTAGCACTTCTTTATCTCAGTAATGTGTTGAAGGGAGCTCATGGTGGACTCTCAGAGAAACAAAGCAAACACAGAGCCTCTAATGGAAAGAAACCCGGTTCTGAGGAAGAAGAACTGGCAGCGAGAGCCTCTCTTTTCAAACAATAAACACTTCCTAAGCTTCCAATTCACTGCAGATCATCTTAAACAAGCAATTCAGTGGCTAAAGGAAAGGCCGGGTCAGCCTGTCCTCCAAACTCTGGGAACATTATTTAATAATATATTCAAACACTGAAAGGGGAACTTACAATATCAGGACATTGTGGTGGAAGTCCCTGAGCACGTAAGTTATGTTTACCCTTCAGTTTCTGCAGAACCCTTAACATTTATTAATTATCAAACATAAAACTTGGAATTTGATGTGAAAATTCCCACTGATTTTAGTCAGACTTATGCCAGACATGCTTTGTATTTTGCAGTATCATTGAATAATTATTGGTTTCTCTTTAATGTCTTCCACATTCAGCCTGCTGCAACCACAAAACTAAGAGTGTCTTCATAGAGTTTTAAGTAAAAGATCAAAATAAACCAGGGCGTGATCATCATATGGCTTGTTTTCAGATATTTTGCTAAAAATTAAAAATTAAAATGTGGGTTTGGATTTGTGTTCAGCCCCCCTTAATCAAATGAAAGTTTGGTGCATTGGTCAAAGCTCAGTCAGATCTTCCCAAAGATTTCCATAAAAACACCAACAAAGAACAATAGGCTTAACAATATAGAAAAAGTCCAGAGAGTACATCATGTTCTTGGGCTTGAGGCGGTGAAAATCCAACATCTGTGTTGTTTCAAAGCTGGGAAGCTGCTCTGCATCAGCGAGGACCTTTGAAAACAGCAAGTTCACTGTCAGCTCATTGATAAACAGCAGAGGCCCCCGGCTGCTGCTGCCGCTGCTGCCGCCGCCGCCCCCGCCGCTGCTGCTGCTGCTGCTGCTGCTGCCGCCGCCGCCGCTGCTGCTGCTGCTGCTGCTGCTGCCG
>NW_006800028.1:1075237-1104740 GCF_000485575.1 Poecilia formosa | reverse complement strand
AATTTCACATAATTATCACAGCAGAAGCCATTTGTTTGTTAAATACTTAATGAAACATATTTACCGGGTTTGATGTTTGTTGTAAATACTCACAGACTAACGAGATAATTAGTCCAACTTTGTCGTTTATTGAACGTTTAGAAACTACAGTGGCTGTGATGCGCCAAGGCAAAGGTAAACAAAGGTAAAACAACCTGAACAGGTGATCAACTCTAAACCACTCGCACATTTTTACTCTCCGTCTCTCTCTCTGTCGTTTAAGCACACCCGTTGCCATGGCAACCTCCTGCGTTCCTCAAGCCGACCAGAGATTACGTTAAAAACATTCAGCCCGTTATGATATCAGGTTTACAAGCTTGATGTTTGTTTTGCGATCATTAATAAGCCTCCCTGAACACAGCGGTGGTTGATTAGTTAATTTTAAACTCCTGCTCTGCTAGTTATTTTGGTAATGGAACCGAAACGCACAGAATTGTGCAACACCTCGTTGAAACAATAATCACTGAGATTATTATTGTTGTTGAGTCATTAAATTGAAAACGTTTTGTTGATTTTTTGTTGTTGTTCTTTAATAAAGTTACGAACGTTTTGATAAGGAGCCAGAGGAGGACGTGCTGGTCTCAGCCTCCTGGCGGCGTTCAGTTTGTCTCCTAATGCCGAGATCGACTCAAAACCTTCCGCAATCGACATATTGCAGCCCTGCTCTAGCAAAGCACGAACAGTTCAGAAACAATATGAAATGGGAAAAAGGTATTCATTAACTGATTAAGTCTTGTTTTAGATTGTTCTTGAAAAACTAATCAGTCACGGCTGATTAGTGGGTGAACTCACGGCTGCACAGTGAACCCGTTGATATTTTTACAGCAGACAGCCGCTCCTCTCTCTTGTACCCCTACCGTACCCCCTTACTTTCAGCCCTGGTTGTAAGCAGCTCGAGGTAAGCAGGAAGGTCAGAAATTATTACCACCTGCAGCGCTCCAGACATGAAAAGGCAAAATATCTGAAAATTCAGAGTCGCTCCCTGCAGGTTTTCTGGTTCTCTTTTCAGAAAAACTCAGGCACTATTCGTATTCTGAGAAGCAGCGTAACGATGAGAACGCTCTGAGGCTCTGTGTCCAAGTCAGCTTATTTAGAAAGAAATGATTTATGGTGCTTAAGTTTAACAATGGGAACTTACTGAGCGTGTAATAGGCTATTAACTGAGCTGTGATTAACAGAGAAAGTGTGGTGGTGGACCAGAGTCATATTTGGTGATTAAATGATTAAATGATTTGCCAAGACTTCCCATAAGTGAGTCCGAAAGAACTGGCAGCGACAGCGTTGTGAGCCGGGAAGCAGCTGGTTTCCAGTACATGTGCACAATTGATTGGAGCTGAATCGTCTTATTGTGACATTCTGTGCTTGAACCAGGTGCAAAACAGCTTCATTCCTGTAATCACCTGTACAGTTCTGGTAAGGTGTCAGCGAGCGACATTTTCCTGCACCCATGCATTAACTGTGTCCTCTGTTACCTGTCACAGCATTTTAATAAAAACAAAGTTAGCTCTGAGCAGATCGTCAGTCACTAAAAGGTGAAACGAGCGAAGATAATCATGCACTCAGTACTTACATACCTGTGATTGATCGAGAATGGCCAAAACATGTAGGAGAAAAACTGAAGTACTCAGGCAAAACACACACTGGGCCAAAGTCCACACAGAGAGGCTGCAGCCAACACTTGAATTAGAGACCTGCTTTAGCTGGGAGACAGCGTGAAGCATGAAATTCATCTGCAAAAGGTCGCTTTCATTTTTCATCTGTAATTCAAGGAACTATTTAGTTTTTAATGTTTTACTGCCAGTGGAGGTTTGTAATATGAATCGAATGACTCATGTTCCGGTGCATCAACCCGTTATTTTTGTTTATTTGCATGTTCAGTCAGTTCTCCCCGCCTCTCTTCTTGGAGAGGCCCAGATTCTTAGATTACGAAAGGGTTATTTCTCTGTTTTGTGTCTTTAAATAATCTAACCTGCACTGTGATGTTTCGTCCAATATCTGATAAACTGAAACTGGTCTAAGCTGCAGTATCTCACACTAAACAGAGATTATTAGAAGCCAGGACGTTGACGTCTGGGACATTTTGCAACCATACATCCACCTGCTGCCCCCGCTGCACCATACAGGACAACTGAAGCCTGAATTTTAAGCTTTTTTGTGAATTTATATTGAGAGATGAGTGAAAAGCAGAAAGTAGGGGCAGTTTAATAATGTTTGAGTTGAACTTAATTGAAACCAGAGAGGCACATGGGAATAAAAGCTCTAAATAGGCTTGCGAAGTGTTTCAGTTTCTTCATTCAATAATTACTTTCAGCCCAATCCTGTTAGATTTTATTGTCATGTAGGACCGTTTAGGATCTTGCTGTCAATACCATCATTGCTCCAGGTGACTCAGCTGTGATGTTTGTTTATGTTCGCCTGCTCTGGTAAAACGATCAATTAACTTGCAAGACATTGGCTGCTCATTCAGCTGCTCGGTCAGCTCAAACCTCATGGTTTTGTGGCTCATACACTCCTTCATGTCAGCATAAACTTCCACTTATTCACTGTAGGTTTGTCTCTTAATGAATCCTGGCTGTGGTTCTTTGTTGTTCACTCGCAAAAATCCATGAAGCTGGCTCAGGTTGCTAATTTTACTTAAAAACCAGAGCACTGACTCTTTAGCTAGTCTTAAGATCCTGCTTTTATATTTTATATTATATTAAAAAAGGTTCATAGTGGTGAGTTGAGGGTTTAAACCCTCATCTGTGCAAGAGTGTACCTTGGTAAAGTTGATTTTAGTTGCTGTCTTTTATCTTTGTATATGTAAGAACATACAAAAAAGTTGACTTAAATGAACCGACTTACTGAAGCTCTTGTTAAATTATGTGAAGCAAATGTCTTTGCTAGCATAAGATTATCACATGTAATAAATGTTTTTATATTAATTCACGAATATAAGTGTGAAAAACCACTTCATGATCCTCCTGTGTACTCGTACTCGCAGGAACACATGCAGTGACTCACGTGCTCACATCAGTGCGACACACTTTTATTGTTATTGGCCACTCTTACAGACTACACAAACACTTCCCACCAGTAGAAGAAAAAATCCCCTCAAATCAGAAGATATTCTGCCATGACACGGTTATCTCCCACTTTAAAACGAGAGCTGATGAAATATTTTGAAGGATGTACCGTGTTTGTTTTAAACTCTGTTTAACATTTCACCTCATGTGGCTAAATTTTTCCTATTCGCTTGGCTGACATAACAGTGCAGTTCAAAGATACCAGTTAGGATCCTGTGTCATGGGAACTTGCTGATGTGCAAAACTGAGCTTTAGAAACTTTAAAACGACTCTCTCTGCACGCTGTATATTTATCGGCGATTCGACACGGTCAGGACACAAATGATCCTTAAAGACTAAACTCTCAGATGGGAGTTTAAAATGTTTATCTGGAGTTAATCTCAGATCTTATACTAAAGGCAAAATGTAAGTTGATTGTTTTCCTTGTAAAATTTATATACATTTTGAAATTGCAGTAAATTTTACTCTGTTGGAAAGCTGATGTCTCCTTAAAGTGCCACATTTGTAGGGGTGTTTATGGATAGAGAAGCAGCTGAAGTAGTGACACTTATCTAGTACTTATTTGACTTTATTTTAGAATAACTAAGACATTTCTAGATCATTCTGTCATGAATACTCTTAATCCTTTAAAGAATAAAAAAAAATGCAAATATCTATGACATAAAATTCAACAACTTTGCAAACAATTTCTTCTTTGTTTCAGAAACTTTATAGCTCTGTATACTGCTAAATCACTTGTTGTTGGTGAAGTATTTTCAAAGGAAACATGAAAATGCAAAAAGAATCCACATAAAATTTCACCAGTGAAGCATGATGTCCACTTTCGTCGGCATCAAGCATCACTGGCTTATATGAAAAATAAATTTGACTGAAAACACAGTTTATGTGTTAAGAACCCCAAAAAAGCTGAAATATTCTCCAAGCTGCAGCCCAGATGCCAAACCTTCAGTATTAGAACCATGATGTCCTTTTTAATATACAACAGTCATGTTAATCCTTGGTTGTTAACTGATTGTATCAGTTGCTTTATAGATGTACATGTACTGAAGCAATAACACTAAATAAGTTTCTGATCACATACTGGCACGGAAAGCTAACTAATTTGTACGTTGGGCGAATTTCATTTCTTACATTCACAGTTTTACTTTAACAATAAATAAAAAAAATATGGCATCACGCTTTCAGTTTCAGTTTTTATTTGATAGATTAAGGTTTGCAACCTGCTGCACCAAAACTGGAAGAGATTCTGTGTCTCTGTGGTTCACTTAATGTGTTAAGTGATGAAAAATAGGTTTGGTTTGTTTTATTTAATTTGTTTCTGCTGGTTTTACTCAGGTCTCCCTGGTAAATTTGGTCTAAAACCACCATGAATTAACAAGATGTTGCTGATGATTGAAGAAAGTTTTTGCCAATTTTTCCCTGCTTCCAAGGAAAGAGCGATATTTTTGCGTTTTCTTAATTTAACAGTTATTCACTTTGCTTCTGTGTTTCAAAATCTGAAAATTTCTATGAAAATAAGCCCAGACACTCCTCAGACTCGCTGACAATTTTTATAAACACTCAGAATTATTTGGCGTAGTGGAGGATGTGGTATTTCAAGGAGCAGATGGTTTTCTGTCAGTGGTTTTCACATGCCAAACTTATGTTTGTTTTAATTTCTTTTAACTATTTGGACTGTGCAGAAAATGCAATTGTGAGTCATTACAGTTGTTTTATGCACGCTGTATAAAAATGCCTGTCTGGTTTGGAAAGGTACAGAAGGTCTTTTGCGGATACATGATTTACTGAAGGAGTCGTTTAATCTGCACAGAAGAACCAACTAGAACATAAATCTTCTCTTTGTATGACTTTAAATATTTTTATGAAATTATTGAGATCAAAAGGGGGAAAAATCAATTCGTGGACGTGGCTGCTATTAGTCATAGTAAATGCTCTGCTTGTGGGTTTCTGTTTGCTATGAGTGAGTTGAAGCAAATGCACCAACAATTGGTACCCTTAAAGTTTGTAGTTTTACATTCCTTTCAGTCAAACACTTATTTATTTAACTCTTTATACGTCCACAATATTGGTGACAAATATGATAGTAAATTCATTATAAAAGAAAACATAAAAATCATGTAGATAAAACTAAATATAATAAACAAAGTAGATAAAATCAGAAGTGAAACCATATTTTTAAGTATTAAGAGCCTGGCTCAATAAAATAGTTTTGAGCTTTGATTTAAAAAGGCGTTAGCTGAAAGATATAATGGTAATGGCTGCAAACCAGAGTCGTCATGCGGCCAGAAAAGGTTTGGTTACTTCAAGGACATGATGCAAATCGACAAACTTAATAAAAAAGCCCAAATAAAAGAGGGAAATCAAGGTCATCAAGAGCTTTAAAAACAAATAATTAAACATCTCTTCTAAAACAAACAGAAAATGTAGTGAAAATGAAATCTCTCATTGCATTTGACAGACCTCCAATCTTATATGACATCCGTTAGGGGTGTCAGTAATTTCCTAACTTTCCAACTGCGCATGTACTCACATTAAAAGTATATATTGTGTTTCTGCAGTGAGATTTGAAGGTGCTTTAGGGTTTTTAGGGTTGTACTTGAAAAACTACATTAATATATAAATGTACCACAAACATCTATCAAAATGGGCATCAGTGGCTGCAAGTCAAACATTATAAAAGTCATGAAACAATGAAAACCAAGCCTTTGATTAGAAAAACAGATTAAGAAACAACACTCCATAAATGACCACTGGAAAAAGGACCCAGATCATACCAGCAAGGGTAAGCAGGTGGAGTTACTGGATGGGTGGAAAAATGTCAAATGTCCGTAAAGTTTTCCTTGAAAATGCTCCAGGTCAGTCGACCTCCTCCATTTTATACTGGCAGTTTGAATAAATAGCAGTATTTTATAGCGCTGCATTGCTGTGAATGTCAATTTTCATCTTGTGTAATTTTTAATTTTTTTCCCTTTGCTCAACACTCTCCTTCCTTCCAGTAGAGAGCAGTACCACTAACTGCTGGTGTCGCCATGATGGGTGTAAGTACTTTAGCAGCAACCAGAAACATGGAACAAGTGTGCTTACGTGCAGAAACGGTCTCAGATATCGCTTCTGAGTGCACTTCTCTGCAGGCCTGAAGGCCACCAAAGACGTAATGAAGTGAACAAACGCAGATGTGGGAAAATAAGTTGTTGTCAGTCTGTTCGTGTTTGCTTTGACTGCAGCGGTGTAACTAAGAAGCTTATTGTAAAACAGACAAAACAAAATGAATATTTGTCCAAATGTGTATCCTTCCTCTCAAACTAATTAGATTTTTAAAGTTATGTGCTGCAGCAAGAACAAGAAGAATCTGACATCAGAGAGAAGATGTCAGTCTTTAATTCCATTTTGTTATTGCCAAAAACAATCATTTTATCCTCCTTTAATTCATTTCCATAATTACTCCGTGTTCTTTGTCAGTCTTTAAAAACCATCAACTTTGCTTTAAAAAAAGAAGCATAAAAAAAAACATGCAGAGGGAAACTCAAATGCTAACTGCTGCAACTGTTTAGGGTGTTGGGAGGACAACAAAAAGACGAGAGAGAGAGAAAACAACAACAACTGCCAAGGTCAGCCTGGCGTTTCCTGCTAATCATAAACATATTTCCTTCACTGAAAAACACAAAAACTCACAAATTACTGATTGGATTCAGCTTTTCTATGGATTTCTATATAAGCATTTATGCACCACTTATGCAGATAAATGTTCAAATTTGTTGTGATGAGGAGACTGTTGTCTTGGTTTCTGTATTTGATATAATTTCCTCTTTTGTTTCATCCAGTTTTCTAACTATGATTGTTTACGTGTCCTCAGTTGCCCCGGTTACAACCTCTCCACTCACCACCAGTGTCGTAATCAGGTCAGCGGTTTGGACCCATCCCTGTGTATCTGCATCCAGCACCAGCTCCTGTTTCATGCTGTGTGTTGGGATGGTTCTTGATGTTTTTGTTTCTTTTATCCTGTTTTCCTGGTAGCTTATGAAATTAAATATTTAGCTTCCTCATGAATCTACCTCAGCTGTACTGACTCGGCTGATTCATGTAACCATCTGGAGTGGACATCCTTTTTAGTTCATGATCTCATGACAGGATCACAGCTTCAGGATAATGAGCCTACCTGTGCAAGGCAACCTGCTGCATCTTCTGGCTCCACTAATAAGGGCTATTACTTTCCAAATCTCTTGTTTTGTTAGTTGCACACAAAATAAAAGTTTTTCATGTTCTCAAAAGAAATTCCAGGTCCAACGTTTTGCCAAACTGCATGTTGCTGCTCATTTTACTGGGTCTGTTTGACGCTGAAATCATCCTAACCATTCTCTTGCATCCTTCTTATCCGCTACTCACTTTACTCTGCTTGAGCAAGATGTCTTCCCCCACAATTATTCCTTTATCTCATAAGCCACCAAATCCACAATCGTAGCCATTGTTGTAGCAGCGTGGCATGCGAAATATTCCTCCACCACAAACTGGAGCACAATACTGCAGAACCTTATAGAACCACTCACCCCTGAAGTGTAGTTGATGACAAATAGCCAGATTTCTTTCTTTCCTTTTTATATCTTAGTAAAGTGATTTCCCTCTAAACGTAATAAACTGGGTCACATTTTGAGGCATCAGCAACCATGAAGAGTTTTTCACTACATCGTGGAGGAGTACTGACCGATATGAGAGGATTCTTTAGCATGATGCCACAGCATCTCCATCGGTTTTAGGTGTTGACTTTGACTAGGCCACTCCAAAACCTTCATTATTTAGCTTGACTCAAAAGCACAAGACGCAGTTTGTATTTACTACAGCTGTCATAATTACCATAATAATATTTGTTTGATGAACTGCAGCATTTAACGGTGACTACAGATAGAAACAAGAAATATATTTGGAGGAGAATACTTTGACTAAGAGTACTGTGTATTTGTAATGTCTTCTTTCTGTTGAAAGTGCAGTAGTGATCCAGGAAAAGAACAGAATCAACATGATGTTTATGCCACTTATATGCTTTTCTTTATTCATTTTTGTCATTTACAGAACTGAATTTACTCAAAGATTGAAAATGATCTCATGCCATCCTAAATGGACCATCAAAAAGCAGTGAAAACACATGATGACATTTCATCAACTCAGGCTGATGGAAGGCTCTCCAGCTGGGTCGAAGTACTGTTGAACTGTTTGGGTGTTACATAATCACCCCTGGTACAGTCTGCTTTGAGAGGGAACAAACTCTGTCATCCTGGTGAAATAAATCAGTGCTTATGTTTTGCTGAACATCTGATCCCAGAGTGAAACATAATCTGAGCTCAGGTTTTTGATCCTGAGGCTCCTGGTTGTGAAGGTTGACAGTTCCTGAGCTCCTCTTCAATCCTGCTGTGACAATTTGTGACAATCTATTTCCAGCTTGCTTCCTGCTTCAGTCTTCAGAGCCTCCAGTGTGTTTGTTTTGAGAGTCTTTGCCGAGTGTCTTCAATGTCGCGGAGCCGCGGCCCTGCTTTCACAAAGTTCCTTCTGCAGAAGCTTAAACAATAAACATTTGTACTTTGGGAAAGCAATTAAGCTCATAATCTGAAGGCTATGAAAGCATCCGAAGTCAGAATCATACATGAGACATTTCTGTCTCCCACGGGAGTTTCTGCTGCTTCTTCATGTTTATATCAGAAAGAAAATCAGGGCCAGTCGGTTCATTTCCAGAAACTCAGTTATCAGAGTTTTAAAGATTGTTTTTTCCTGTTCCTCTGAAAAACATGAATCAAAGACATCTTGATTGTTAATTTGCTGAGATTGTATCAAAACTGTTTAATCAGATTGCAAAAGAAAAGACTCACTTTGATCATTTAAGCAGCCTGAAACTAATTTGGAGCTGCATAATGGCTCAAGTTGCTAATTCTAACTTTCCCATGTAAATCTCCCTTTTGTTGGGCATTTTTACTGAAACATAATGGCTTGAGTTGAGACTTTTTTCTGAATTACCTCATTAACAGTTAGCTTTGCGAAGGGTGATTTTGACTCAGTTCTTGTGAACCACAACATGTCTCATTACCCAGATTGCTTTAATTTTGCTTCTTAATAACAAAACCTTTTCTAATTGTGTCAAATTCTACATTCGTATTCATTGTTTTCATAAGTTGCTTATTGATTTTTGAGTTTTGTCAAATCATTGCCAGAACTTTAGGCTGAACACTATTTTCTGAACTAAACCTATTAGAGGTTCCAGCTGCACAGAGGTGACGTGGTTGTCTTTTCAAACTCTGGTTGTGCGTCGTCTTCTTGCTCCCATGTATTTTTGGGTCCAGTCGTCACCTCCAGACATGTTCATTTAATTAAAACGGGTCATTTTCTTGGTGAAATTGCCAGCATGCTTGGTTCTTTTTCTGTCTCTGCGTAATTCCTGCAATCGATCCAATTGCAGACCTGAATTGCCTTTTAACCGGACGGAAAGCCACACAATTTGGCAATTGTTCTAAAAAACATACAAACCTAAGTGTATTGACATCCATCTATTGTCTTCAGCCACTCTGAAAGGGAACAGGTCGCCGAGGGTCAAATGTTCCGGGGGGAAATCCAGACAACACGCTTCTCAGCAACAACTTGTAGCTCACTCCAGCTGTTCCTGGGCCAGAAGTCCCTCCAGTGAACTTCATGTCTGCCATGTAACATTTCAGGAAAACCTGCAAAGGGACGTAACCTGATCAGAAAGTTTACTCCTTCGTGGTGTCCTCAGGCTGTCCACAATGACTTCAACCACCATCTTTACAAGATCTTTTGCTTTTGTTCTGGAGTTTCTTTGGAAATTTCACACCAAAATATATGTGGCACAGAGTCTCCTTTCTGAATTTTATGATGGTTTTTGAACAGATGAACCTGCCATCTTCAGATATCTAAATATTGGACTCAAAGATGAAAGCCAAACATGGAAAGTCAAAAATGTCAACATTGAGTACAATGAATAGTTCTTTGTCTGTAGTGTTAGTTTGTGTTTTTCAACACTGTATTTATTTTTATGCTTTAACATCAACCTGTCAAAGGGACTAGTGATAGAAATTAAGTACCTGGTGGTAACTGTATGTCTTTAAATAAATGTACATTAATACGTATTATCCCATTTTAGAAAATAAACTTGAAATTGAACTTGAATTAGAGTTAATCACAATTCACGTCATAACATCTCGGATTTCCAAACTTGCTTAAAAGTTATAGAAATGTTAGTGTTTGATGCTTTTGACTGTGAATCAAGCTACTAAAACATCCCTCCTAAAAGTTGTGTATCTAAATATCAGGTTTTAGTAGAATGCTAAGAAAGTAAACTTGCTACACAGTTGGTAGAGTTTATGGTGAAACAAAGCAAACTGTACAATAATGAAAATGTTTAGTGAGAAGATGTGATTGAATTTAGTCCAGCTCTTTCAATGCAACTGTCTTATGTCACAGAACAGAAATTTATAACCACAAACATTTTTGAAGCAAAGATGAAAAAACAAATCCAATCTGGGCAGGACCAGGAGCTGTAGTTTGCTTCGGTAATCAAGAGTGATAAGGAGCTTTGAAGATCAAACCCTTTGAATCTACGTTCAAAGAAATAGGCGATAAATGCTGCGTATGAACTTCCCTGGATGATCAGGACATCCTATCTGCTGCTGTGTTGCATAAACTGCTTTCTTTACTGTTGGCAAATCTGAAACATCTCAAAATCAGAATCGATTTACAGCAGCCATGTTTAGATTGTCAGGAAAAAGATTGAAAGTTTTTCTCTCCTGCTGATATCCATCTTACAGACACATCCTGACCTACTGCCACTAAAGGTCACACAGCAATGTGCATTTGTGCTTCGCTATTCTCTTTTTTTATGGTTTTATAACCACAACAGCTTAATGTATTTTAATACCAGGGAGTTTTATTATGTAGTAGCTGATTCTAAATTTGGTGCCGCATTTTATAAATTACTTCTGCAAAAATTATATTTCCTTTACACATTGACATTAAGTGAGTCATATAATCCACTAAGTAAATTATTAGGTGTAAAATTAAAGGGCTCAAACAGAAACATGGTGAAGTTTTAGAAACACCTTCCGGAGTCTTATGTCATTCTGCGCTTATGAATTGCATAAGCAACTGTGTGCATAAAACATTTATTGTTTCCATTCAGGGATGAAAACATCAGGCATAAAATTTGGAGACTGAGAGTTTCAAACACAAGAGACAGAAAGTCACAAAGGGAGAGGAAGGTGGGAGACAAGGCAAAGGAAAAGGATTCAGGAGCTCATCGTGCCAGTCAAAACTTTTACTGTGCAGCCAAAAGAAACTTTGCCAAAAACCTGAGACAGAAACACTTTACCAGAGAGAAAATGAAGACAGGATGAGGGCTTCATTTATTGCCAAGTATTTGCTGCAGTAGACAACAGCTATAATTTAAGAAAAAAACACTGTGGCTAAAAAGCTCCATAAAGTAAACACTGTTTACAGTTTTACTGTTTGATTCTTTCTCTTTTTTTCTCCTTTGTTCGAACACTTCTACTCATCAGCAAATCCACCTGTATCTCTTGATAAATCTCAATATCTCAGTGATGCAACCTGTGTTCGTCCTCTGGTAAATGGTTGTAAGCGTGACGATGTCTCCCTCTGCTGGTTATAGTGAAGCGGCGTACAAAATAAACGCAAAATGTATTTTTTCCACTTATTTACAAAGCTACGTTTTATTTTAATGATTTAAATATGTTTAATTGGCTTGAATTAGACCAATCTTTTCGTTATATGTAATAATTTATTCAATACTGATTTATATTCTATATTAGATTTAGGGATTTGAATTCTGAATGAAGATTATTTCACTTACAAAGAGTACTTTTTCATCAATATTACGACATTATTGACTTAAAACAAGCTACTATTTCTTGCAAAAAAAGTTACTAAGTTACTGGTACATTTATTTTGTCTTATTTCAAGTGTACTAAGATATTTGAACTAGAAACTAGACCAATAATACTTGATAAGATTTTGTGTTTTGTGAATGCTAAAGACACGTTAAACTACTTCCGCCCACTTCAGTAGAGCAAACCTGCACCAAACCAACAGGTAGTGGAGCTCAATGCCTGACCCGAGACATTTTTTGAGTCACTTTTTGCTTCATCAGTCAACTCCGAGACATAGACAATAGACAAGAAAATGTTCCAACGAGTCGTACATCAAGTCTGTAAGGTTATTTGCGGGAAACAAGAGAGAAATTAATGTTAAAGCCCAAGACTTTGGCAGCCAGAGTAAGAATGAGGGGTACAAATTCTCATTGGAGGTGAGAGTGAACGCTGTGTCAGACGCAAAGGTTTTGCACGTACGAAACAGGTGAGAAAGGACTTAAATAATACCGGTTTGTGGAAATCTGCTTTAAGGAAAATGCTTAAAAGTACACATTAGCATTAGATGCTAATGTGCTTACATGTAAATACTTCAGTTACTGCAGCACTTGTTTTCATGAGCTGCCATTGGAATATACACACATAAAATCAAGCATAACTACCTTTGATTTGACTATCAATAAGTGTTATGATAAAAATGGGACGTTTACTACCAGTGACCTTCATGCCATTGATCATAGTTTTATTTAACTGGACATGAGGCTGGCTGCAGACCTTGTCTTGGTCAATTTCTTGCAATATTCCAGACTCCATTTGGGTTTTGGAAATGTAATTAAATTGTATTCCACCATTTACATGCTCTGGGTAACAGCTGTCGGGATTAAACATTCCCCACTGACAAAGTTGGACCATGATTTCCTATTATTTTCCTTGAAATTTCTGTGACTGCAGCGCATTAGCAATGACAAACCCTGGACATGTTGATGGAGGTTCAGTTCCTCCAGATAAGGGGTGTGTACTTCGGACAAATGTGCGACCAGTTGCTGATAAACCCTCTAGAATGATTGACAGGTGACACCATGTCAATTATTTAATAATACGCAAAACAACTTGGGGTTAAGCGCCTTGCTTAACTTACAGTCTTCCAAATGCAAGATAACTACTTTACTACTGAGTCACAGTTGCCCAGTTATTGTTCATTCCCAGTAGCACCAGAAAAAAATTGTCCTTAGAGCCCTCAAAAGGCTAGCGGCGCCTGAATCATTCCTTGTTTGGTGATTAGCTTCATGTTTTTTCTTAATTTTCTTGCAGTACATCAAACAGAGTTGCTGCCTGACCTACCTTTACCCTTAAGGGTTCCCTCCTCTGATCAGGTGACTATGTGTCATTCATCATGGTTAATGAGGTTCCCACTCCCATCCTCAAGAGCAGATGCTAAGCTCTGTGTCTGGCTCAGGCTGCCAGCTCATCACTCCCCTGCAGCCACAGGTCAACTTAATCAAGTTTCACCGGAACACCCTGGAATCAGTTACAAGGTAGAGAATAAATTAAAGATGCTCACTAAAAAGAAGAAAAAAAAAGAACGTGTCAAAGAGCAGAGGGGGAAACCGAAGATGCAGATGACGACGACTCGGAGGATCAGGAACCCGAGCCAAGGAAGAAAAGTAAGCAGGCAAGTGAATCAAAGAACACTGGAAGATTGAAGAAGTTTGAGGAAGGCGATGAAGACGGTTACACAAGGCATGACGTGAGGAGCACAGAGAAGAGAGGAAAAGAGACGGGAGAGGCATAAACTACAGAGGAGAGCGGGGATGAGTAGGACTACAAAGAAAACGATAATGAGACCCTGGGTGGAAGGAAAGGAGAAAAACTCCCTGATGTAATCGAGACGACCAAAGAAGTTCTCTGTCAAAGTGAAAATGGGATCAAAGAGCAAAAACAAAAAAGGTGGCGATCAGGATGAGGACGATGGGAAAAAGAAAAAGAAAGACAAGAAGAAAAAAGGCTCAGGGAGAGATGACAGCGATGAAGACACAAAGAAGACAAAAGGGAAGAAGAAAAAGATTGAAAACTATGTTGAAATCTACGAAAACGAGCTGCGCAACTACGAGCCGGAGCTACAGGAGAACTACGAGGACGAATACCACAAAAAAAAAGGTGATACAAACTTCTTATTACAACCTGAACGAGATATATATACAGTCAATAAATTGTCAGAGTAAGGTATTTACTTTTGGTGAAAAGTATCAAGGATAATTTGACCGTCAGAAAAGTGGAGTATCCTTGGATATCAATACAGACGTCTGAGTGCCTTCAGTTGCGTGTGAGATTAGTTTAATGTTCACCGTAACCTTAGACTGATAGATGCAGCCGAGTTGATAGCATGTTATCATCAAACCCTGTCTACATGACACTTGTCACTAAGTATTACAAAGTGGCAGTTTCACGCCCATCACTGCTGGCCCTTTAAAACCAAACCAAACCTGATGAGCACCAACATTTTCTCACTAACAACAAAAAACTGAATTATTTCAACACCTGTTTTAAAAAGGCAGGAGGGAATTCAGAAAACAGAGCATTTTCTTTCATTTCATGCAAATCAACATCTTTACAGAGTTTATGTGTATCAGAGCAGCAGCATGATCTTAAGTAAAATGTAGACACTTAATTTGATTGGAAAAATTATATGTGTGGCAAGCAGCAGCTGGTCACTTCTTTTCTTTTTCTTTTTTCTGAAGATTACCAGCTTTCGGTAGGTGGCATTTTTTTATGTGTTATCCGGGTAAAATATGAAGTTCTGGTCGTAACACAGAGTGTCTTTAGAGATGGATTATTTCTGTTTCTGTTTCTTCTGACGAGAATAATAATAACGAAAACAACCACATCATATTACAATAATGATGGTAACCAAAAACCACTTGATAAATCTATAAATAAACTGGATGTATTCTGATGAAACCACCTCACCTACACGACAAGATTTAAGAAGGGGAGAGCCTTAGATTTGCAAACAATTTCACAAAATAATACCACCGAAGAAGAAATAACAAGGAGGGGCTCCCATTCAGTCGCAACAACCCTATCATTTTTTTTTTGGCTAGATTGTGTGTCATATGTAAAGATAACAGCTTTTTGAAAATGTCTGGCTGACTGAAAGAAAAATCTAAATATTTGGAGCTACTGAACTCTTTTCTGTGCCAGAGGTGGTTGATTACCCTTTATAATTCCTCCTAAGTTAAAATCACAAGGTTGAACACGAGGGTCCTGTAAATATTAATGCAACTTGACTTCATAGCTGAAGATAAAGACAGTAAAAGGTTCTTCTGTGCATGTAACTACATAATTGTTTTTCTATAAACCCTGTAGTGTATGAGGTGGTGACGATTACGGGGGATGAGAGAGGAGCGGGTACTGACGCCAACGTCTTCGTCACTCTGTTCGGAGAGTACGGCATCACACCCAAAATCCACCTGGCCAGCAAGTAAGAAAAAATATTCATTTTCAAAAACCCGTCCATGTGTTTAATGACGATAAAATCAAAAGTTTAAAACCTCATGTTTTTCCTCCACTTCCACAGCACAGAGAAGAAGTATGTACTTGATGAATGTTTTGCAGAGCAGACTGAGTGCAGTGATTGGTGTTAATTTGTTCGCATGACCTTTCTTCCGCTGGATGAATTTTCTCAAATCTTTGCAAGGCTTGTTGACTTTATTTTACTTTACTGGAAATTAATGTGAAATCTTCCCTTCATGTCTCCATATAAAGCCTTTTCTGTTTTTTTAAGAGTTTTTTGTTTTTTTTAATTATAGAAATTACAAAGACGAGATCACCCAAATGGTAACACGGTTAAAATGTGTATTTATTTTTTTTATTACAGGAGTCGAACCGCTTTTGAAAGATCCAAAACCGATGTGTTCAGGATTCGAACTCACAACGTTGGACACATAAAAAAAATTAGGTAGGACAGGAACCTCTGATCCTCTCTCTTTATAGAAATTCTTATTAGATTCGACTTCAGACAGAGATAGATTTATGAGTTGCTTTCTTTAATTGACGTTCTTTTCCTGATTGTCCAGGATTGAGCATGACAACACGGGCATGAGCGCCAGCTGGTTCCTGGACCGTGTGGTCATCACGGATGTCATTCGCCCTCATCTTAGGTTCTACTTTGCTTGCAACAACTGGCTCAGCAAAGAGGAGGGAGATGGCCTTTATGCCAGAGACCTGCTGGCCAGCATGGACCAAATGGACATGCCCAAATGTAAGAACTTATTTGTCACGAAAAAACAAACAAACTGGAAAATAGGTTTAAGGATTATTTTTTAAATGTTTTATTTGATTTGGCTTTGGTTTTCCAGATAATAAATACATCGTTAGCGTTTTTACTGCGGATATGAAAGGAAGTGGAACCGATGCGGATGTCTTCATCAATATTTTTGGCGAATTTGGGGACACAGGTACTCAGCGTTCAATCAAACAAGTTGCTTTTCTCCCAATTTAGGTATCAATTTAAAATTCAATAGTGTTTTATTTATCCAAAAATATAAATTAAACATTGCCATAACTCATCCATTTATCTTCAGCGAGTAATTGTGGATGGTGATGCTGTTGGCAGGAAGGATCTACGGTAGCATTCAGTCTTACAGTGAATATAAAAACACCTCTGACTGAAGACTGTTGTTGTATCACAGTCTCCTGTTAGTGTCAATCCACAGTAACATGTCCTGAATGACACCATCAGTCGTTGCAAGCACTTCTAATCCACATCATTTGCTTTTGCTGCACCTCCTAAACGTCTGTCCAGTCTGTCCAGTTAGAAAGCCGTCTTAATTTTCAGCTATTGAAATGTAATTCAGGTATTATTTGAGCTTCAGAGATGCCAGTCAGCTGCTCCTAATTGTAAAAACAGTACCTTGTTGCCATGGTTACATATATCAACTGTCCAAAAGTTAAAAAAAAAAAAAGGTAAGTGCAAAAATCCTTCCAGCTGCATAGCATCTAGAGAATAATTGTACAAACATGCAATTTTTCAACCATAAAAGTGTCAAAAAGAACAAACCAGAACTAAAGTAACAGAAGTTTGAAGCAACTCTAGTTTTGATGCAGCCACTCATGAATTCAGCTGATTAAATGTACTATCTCTCTTTTCTTTTCTTTTTTCAGGGGAGAGGTGCCTTGACAGTGACAAAAATAACTTTGAAAAGGACTCAGAGGACAAGTTTACCATTGAGGCGCCAAACTTGGGTAAAATTAGGAAGATCACCATCGGCCATAACAACAAAGGTTCCTCAGCAGGATGGTTTGTAGAGAAGGTGAGAATAGTGTAAATAGGTTCATCTTAAAAGTTGGAGATCCAAATTTCCAGTCAGAAAAATCACCTGAAACACACACTGAAGTCGGTTTCTCAAACTTCTGGAGTACAAAGTTATTTAAAAGTGGGAATTTCTAAGTTCCCAGTTGGAAACTAAAACAATAAATAAATCAAACTTAAAAAGTCAAGTAGTTTTCAAAATCTCCAGCCTCAAAGTCCATGAGAGCTGCAGATAACCGGTGGCACACACTGCAACTTTTTCATAGTAACAAGACTTGTTAGATGTCTGCCTGTATAACTAAACATGAAATATGCTTACAGAAAAATCTCAAATCTCATGTTTTTCAGCCTTTTTTATGAATTCACAATTTCCCAAGTTGGAAACACAAAACGACCCAGAAGTCAGAATTTCAGAACAAATTCTGGCACATCTAAAATGTAATAATATTGGTGGATTTAAACTGTTTCATTTCTGACCGTTTTTTTAATCAATGACACACAGATAACTGTTTTACAAATTTGATAAATGTCTGTCGTGTTTGGATGGATTAAAATGCCCAGTTATTGGTTAGTGCAGAATAAGCTCATCTTATGTGCAAAATCTTTGCCAGATCAAAGTTTTGACTTGCTAGGAATAAACATTAGTACATTAAGTCTGGGGTTGATTTTTTATTTTTTCAATAGCAGAGACATTATAAGTAACATTTGCAGTTGCACATTCATAGAAGACAATAAAAATAAAGTAAAATATCCCATAATCCTCCACTTGTTCATAAAGGAGTTACACAGCTCCGGAAAACTTTAAGAGACCACTTAAAATGATCTGTTTCTCTGATCTTACTTGCTATAGGTTTATGTTTGAGTAAAATGAACATTGTTCTTTTATTTTATGAACTACTGACAACATGTCTCCAAAATTACAAGCAAAATTTAGTTAGCAGAAAATGAGAAATGGTCAAAATAACGAAAAAGATGCAGTGCTTTCAGACCTCAAATAATGCAAAGAAAACAAGTTCATATTCATTTAGAAACAACAATACTAATGTTTTAACTCAGGAAGAGTTCAGAAATCAATATTTGTTGGAGCAACCAGGGGGTTTTCCATGGGGTTCAGTGAAGTGGGCTCTTCATTTTTTCCAGAGCTGCATATATTTGCACTGAACTGCAGCTCAGGCAGCAGTTTAAAACAAACATGAGCAAAGACATGAATGATCTTTACCAGCCTGGAAACTGAATCTAGTCTTTATTTCAGAAATATGTAAGGCTAAGAAATTTCTCTTTCTGTCCATCTCAGTTATTGAAAGTAAAGACGGACATGTTTAAGTTGTTGTAGAAGAACATTGAGGCCCTCCTCAGTAGTACTTAAGACACTGGATCTCCTCATTTCCATTTCAGCCTTCCTTATCTGGGTTTCCCATCTCAGCTCTTCGGAGGCGTACAGTACGGTGTGCGCCTGTGAGAGATGAGTTCGCTCAAACTGGCGCGTACACGGACACGTACATGACACGCATGTCGTCATCCTAGCCTCTGTGTAAAGGGAAACCTTGCCTCATTAAGGGATAGCCTTACAACACACAGACAGATGAGTCAGTAAATTTGTTTGTTACTGCAGAGACAACTGACTCTAAAGTGTAGATGTTAATGCAAATTTGCATACCAAGAGGAGTTTTTGATGGAGTATTAGTTAAAAAAATATATCATCATGATCTGAGCAGCTGAAAACATTTCAGTTTAGAGTTAAATAAAATAAAAAAAGAAAGTTCATAAAATTCCCATCATCCAAAGTTAAAAGACGAAGAACAAGGACTTTAAATTATGTAGATTAAGATACATTAAATTAAGTTAATTCACATAAATAAACCAGATTGGAAAATCCTAATCAGAAAGAAATCAGATTGTTGAGGTTAATCAGGCCTCTCTTCAGACATAGTCAACCAAAGATTCCTGATGAATTTCATGAAGCCAGTTCCTCTTGGCAGTATGAAAGTATTTGTCAAAAGGAGCTGATCAGCCAATCACAGGCAAGAGCTCTCGCACGGACTCCAACTAATATATTAGCAATTGTTTATTTAAATATAGACTATATAATATGGATACATGTAAATATTTAGAGTGGCAATATTTAGATCTCAGGCTGTGCCCTGGTGTGTTTTGGTTTTGTTAAACTCCACACTGTTGCTATCTCTGGTCAAAATGTGCCGATGCACAAATGTTTTCTTATCTTTCCCACTTTGAGGAGTACCTGTTCATTCCCTTTGGGAAACATTGAAGTTGTAGATTATTTATAAAAGTTCTTTGTCACTTTGGTCAACTTAAAGTAAAGTGTACTTTGAAGAACTGCTTTAATTTATTGTTTCAAAAAGGGAGTTTTTTTTTCTTTGCTCCTCATTGAATCCAAAGAGTTGGATCTCTCCACATTTTTTTTAGTGTGCACTAAAAGGTTAATTCATTTTAAGGCCAGTTGTGGTGAATAATTTGAAATGCTTTTTGGTTTTTCTGCAGGTGATTTTGGATGACATGGGAAACAAAGTAGTGTATGAATTCCCCATCAATCGCTGGTTTGCCCTGGATGAAGATGACGGGAAGATTCAGAGGGACATTTTGGTGGGAGCAGACCAGCCGACAGGTGAGGAGAAAAACACTCAGTGAGCTACGCAGCATAGATAAAAAACAAACAAATCTACTTTTTCTACCATTGACAGGATGGTGCAAGATTTTCTAAACCACTGTTTCCTTTGCCAGAAAACCTTGTAATTATTATTAATTAGCTTAGGCTGGCGATGTTTACATCTTAGTAATCGTGTTCCCGTTCATCCTGTTGGGACCTGGAAGCAGTGAACCTGAGAGACTCTCTGACTCTAGCTGTGATAAACTAACAGGTAACCCAATCCCGCAGGTATCGTCTACAACGTTCAGATTGTGACGGGAAACATCCGAGGCGCAGGAACCAACTCTAAAATTCACATAGTGATGCACGGTACGAAAGGCATGAAGAACAGTGGAAAGGTAACGAGAAACAGAACCGGAGAAGAACTCGTGAACAGAACAGAAGTGTTTACTTTTTATCCAAACAAAGCAGAGTTGTGTACAACGAAATCCGACACTGTTGGCTTAAAGTCGCAGCGCTCTGCAAAATAATTAATTCTTCTTGAACATTTTGTCTGAAAGCAGCTACAAGCTTTGTACTGAATTGTGATTTTATGCAATAGATTGACATGATGTGCTGAATAATTGTGAAATGAGATGAAAATGATACATGCTTTTCATCTTCAGCAAATCTGTAAATTGAGGTGTGTATTCACTAAAACTGCAGGTCTGTTACGGTTCCTATAATTCTTTGCAGCATAGCTCTAGCTCTGTGAGATTGCATGGAAAGCATCTAATTATGAACTCTTTCTCATGCTTTCAATAGGATTCATATCTAGGCTTTGAATAGGCCATTCTAATGTAGCTCTGGCCAATTATGATGTTGGAAGGTGAATCTCGCTCCAGTACCATATCGTTTGCAGGTTTTCTTCAAGTAATTTTCTGTATTCATCTTTAAACCCTTACCAGCAAAAAACTCCAGCATGATCCGTATGCAGTGATAGTTTTCCACCACAATGATAGTTTTGCATGTGATGCAGTCTCATCTAACCAGAGCACATTTTGTCTAATTTTTTGTGTAAAACTGCAGAGTGCACCTTTTATCTCCTCCTTTTAGCAGTAGCTTTCTGCTTGTCTCTTTTCTAAAGAAGCCAGATAGAATAGACCCTACATGCTGTACATTACAGGATATCGTTTCCAATTCAGTTTCTTTTTATAAATTTCAGCCTCTGACTCCGGATTTGATTGGAAAGTCGTCTCTGCCACCCTGTTCTGCAGGTATTTCTGGAAGGAGGGAAGTTTGAGCGTGGACTGACAGACATATTTAACGTTGAGATTGCCGCGCTCCTCAGTCCTCTCAGCAGAGTTACGATTGGACATGACAATGACGGGGTTAGCGCCGGGTGGTACTGCGAGAAGGTAAATCAAATACTCGTGTTAAAAATACTGCAGTCTGCACTGTGGATTGGCTGAATCAGGTCCGTCCACAGGTTGTTGTGTACTGTCCTTTCACGGGGATAGAGCAGACCTTCCCGTGCGGCAAATGGCTGGATGAGAAGGAGGGGGACGGCCTGATTGAAAGAGAGCTGTACGAGATGGTCTCTCTCAGGCACAGGAGGCAGAAAAGTGAGTTTAGTGTGAATTATTATAGCTTATCAGCCAAGGTCTTTTCACGTACAACAGTTTGGGAAAGTCTTGAGTAATTCCTTCCTCGTTTCTTTGCTACTTACATCCACGAATAATATTTTTAAATGGTCTTGTTCAGCTGCTTCTGTTAGTTATTTTTCTTCAATTTTTGTATTTTCTCCTCTTTGTTTTAAGGTTTTACCTCTTATAAATGACTTCTTAACTCAAGGGATGAACCAGATTTATATTGACTCATAGCAGACATGGAGAAGCAGCATCTAAAGCAGAGTCTAACAATTAACCTCTTCTCCTCCACTTGACCACTTTACTTTTATTTAAATTCAAGTTCTCCAATGTCTGACATGATTAAAAACACAACAAATGGAAATAGTTTTTAGACTATTGATCCTTTATCTTTAAAAACTAATTACATTTTTGATTTTCCCTATTTTTAATTTTCATATTTATACATTTGGCAGACACTGTTACCCAAAGCAACTTACAAATTAGGATGCAACAATACGCTTGCAACCCCCCCATTACTTCTTAAAATGGGTTTTCCGTCTTCATGTTCGCTCACAGTCGCCCTGTTTCCAGCTGTCCACAGGACTCAGTCACTCCAGCAAGGAGTCTCTGCCCTGAGAGGATATTTTAACAAGCAGAAAATGCCCTCTCCTGGGCTCTGCTGAAATGTCATAGGAGCAAAATCAGTCCAGAATTACTTGTCCCAAAGTATTTAGGAAAACTCCCAACTTAGGATTGCCCTAGAAGTGTTGAGCTCGTGTCTTTAACTCTTTCCGAGGGGAACAGGTAAAGGGCAAGAGCTATGTCGTGTATTAAAAACAGTTATATCACAGTTCTAATAATGTTATTAAGAATAATTATGGCCATTATGATCATTTGAAAGCTAAATTTTCTCTACAAACTTACTATTTCATTATTCCTCTCTGATTTCCTCTCTTTATGGGCAGCTTTATCTCATTTGCTCCTGGTTTTATGACTTGAAACAACACACTGCTTAATGCTTTTTAATTCCAACTCAAGTAATAACAATAGTCTGGTTTGTCGGTCCTCAGAGCATCCCTGGTCCTTGTGGATTTGGACTACAGACATGCCCAATGCCGGCACCGACGCAGACATCTCTTTTCAGGTTTACGGAGAAAAGAACAAGTCGGATGAGATCAGGCTGGACAACAAGTCTGACAACTTTGAACAGGGCCAAATTGACAAGTTTATGGTCAGCAGGAGATAATTTAGCAATATATTACAGAGTTGAAATCTGCTAAACAGGTGACAGATGATATTATTGTCCAACAGGTTGAGCTTCCAGATTTGGGAAAATTGACCAAACTTCGAATCTGGCATGAGAAAAGAAATCCTTTTGCAGGATGGCATCTGAGCAAGGTGAGATTTCTCAAAATCTAATTATTCAGCTCATTTTATGACATTTCTTGACATAAATAATTGGCATTTTTTTCTATTTTTATGTTTATGATTCCACAATTTTCTGCTTTAGTCCATATTTCCTCAACAATTAGCAAAATCTTAAGCACAATATATCATAAAAAGACACCCAAAAGACAAAGCACTTTCTTCTTTTGACTTAGTTATCGCACTTTTTAGTTGATATTTCAGTCCATGCATATACCTCAGTTGACTCCGTAGCACTCCTTCACCTCGCTCAGTCTTATTTTGTTTAGGTTACTTTGATGAAGACATTAACAAAGGAGAAGTACACGTTTCCATGCGAGCGGTGGCTGGACATTAACGAAGACGACAATGAAGTTGTGAGGGAGCTTCCAGCCTGCGGAGACCTGATAGCTGAGCCACTTCCCGGCACGTCTTTACGCAAACAGATGCATCAAACCCTGCTTATTCATAAAGATATTCAAATGATTATCAGCGATGTCGTTTTGTTCTGCAGTGATTAAATACCGGCTGACAGTCTGCACGGGGGATGTCAGCGGCAGCGGCACGGATGCGTCTATTTTCATCAACTTGATCGGAGACCAGGGGGATACGGGGGAGCGGCAGCTGATCAACTGCAAGAATAATGTCAACAAGTTTGAGAAAGGAAACGTGGGTACATTTTACACTTTACATCTAGCAATTTGCACACAGGGGGCAGTAGTGAGGTCTCCTCGGACTTTTCACAGTGAATCTTAATAGTTTTAGAGATAAATTGTGTCGGTTTTTTTAATATAACTTTAATTTAAAAGCATTAGAGTTGTAGGTTTTGATGTGGTTTGGTTCAATATCTATATTCTGCACTAGCTATACCAGCTGCTATTTTTTTATTAATTAAAAAAAATTCCACTCTCTACATTTTAGGTCATAATAAAATCAAATAAGTTGTCAGAAATTGAAAAAAAAAATGCTTCTGTCTGAACTAAAAAATAAACCCAGCATTTATTCTGGATTGAAGCATCTAGAAATTATACCAAAATATAAAGTTTTGTGTACAGCTGTATCCCTAGTAATTATATATTAAGCTTTATTATACTAAGCGAGGGAAAATATGCCCTTTGGAATGACAATGTTTGTTTGTCCTTGTCTTAAATAAACCACAGAAACTTGATTTACTATTACCAGAACTGTCTGTCCCCTTCCTGTTGCTGTAGTATCTCATTTGCATTATTTATAAGTTTTTTGTTAAAAAATCAAATCCACCCACACTTTGCTGCTGTTATCTTGTCGATCCAGATGGATGAGTTTATAGTCGAGGCGGTGACCATCAGGCGGATCCGCAGGTTGAGGATCGGACATGACGGGAAAGGCGGCGGCTGCGGCTGGTTTCTTGACAAAGTGATTGTGAGAGAAGAAGGAAAGGCGGAGGCTCACGCTGTAGAGTTTCCCTGCAACCGGTAATATTCATGAATACATAAATACTGCAGAAGTGTTCATGCAACTTAAAGAACCAAAAGTTTTAAAGTATTTTATTGAGTTTTTACATGACAAACACAAGTAATTGTCAAGTGGAACCAGAATTATGCTGGTTTTAGTCTTGCAGATCTGAGGCTGAAGAGTTTGCAAATTAAGTTCAGCTGCAGTGAACAGAGAGCATCTGTGAACAATGGCGTTTTTGTTTGTTATCTCAAACTTTGACTGGGTCATTTTATCCCATTACTGCTTGACTTTATTAATAATCAACAGATTTTATTTTGATAAGCAGATGCTGAAATAAACAGGAGTGGTTTGTCTACATATTATACATACAGTAGAGATAGATAAAATAAATTAATTGAAAATGGGTGAAATTAGGCAGTATTGAGTGGACCTCCTTCTATTTTCAGTTCAGTATTTTTGAATTTTTGTTGTGGAAAGTAACCTCAGTTATTTGTGTTAATTAATATAACATTATATCAGAGCAAAGGAAGAGTGGCACAAATGCAATTGGAGAAACATCGATCACCATATTTCCTCATAATTTGATCTCCCAGTGATATTATATTGAGATTTGTGGTTGTGGAAAAATTCAAATGTTTTAAATACTTTTGTATGAACGTTATATTAGTGACCTTTGCTCCTGATAATAAGGAATAGACACTCATTTCCATTAACCCTGAGGACCAAACGACACACAAACGTATCATGTTGGCCATGTTTGATGCTGGGAAAACAAATCCTGACTTTCTTCTCCAAATAAGATCACTATTAATTATATTACAGTTTAAAATTAGACCAAATTAAAACAATACACAGAGAAGTTAGACAGAGCTTTCAATAAAGAAAAAAAAAAACTTTGACTTTTTTTCCACAGTGTGGTAAGAGGAATATGAGACTCAAAATGTGCCAGGGAACGTTAGTGACACATGACAGGTGACAAGATTCATGCTGCTGACGCCTAATCCTGAGGAGACCATCTGTGACACGTCTCAGCAGAAGAGGAGAGACTGGCGGTGTTGACAGAGTCGATCCAGACAATCTATTTATTTATTTAATTTAGGATCATGCTGAAAAACTTCCCTGCCATATAAAAGCAAATCCTCTTCTGGCATCAATAATGTAACTTTGGTTTAAATTTTTGCTAAAGCTCCTGACGTGTGTTTGCTTTTTTTTTTTTTTTTTTTTTTTTGCATTATGCTCCCACCTCTAGAGATAATTACAATAATAAGCAGATGTTGCTAATGAAATGTTCTGAGAGCACAAAAAGCAGTCATTCATTAGACGTTTCATTCCCTGCATGTGTTGCCGTGCAGGTGGCTGGACCGCAACGAGGACGATGGACAGATCACCAGAGAACTAGTGCCGTTCGTAGATGGGCAGCGTCTGTACAGTAAGTGGGAAGGAGGCCTCACGTTTACTCGTTAATTCATCCTGTCGCTAAAACATTCGCCTCGTGTCAGACATCGGCTATCAGATCACGGTGAAGACGGGCGACATTCCTGGAGGAAGCTCAGACTCCAACGTGTTTGTCAAGCTTTACGGAGAAAAAGGCGACACCAACAAGATGATGCTGGTGGTTTCCACCAACAACTTGGGGAACTACTTTGAGACGGGCCGCGTTGACATCTTCACAGTGGAAACCTTTGATATTGGACAGGTCTTCCCATTTAGTGTTGATGAAAGACCAAAATCTCTCTACTGTGGTGCCTGAGTGGTGCAACCTGTTTGACCCCAGTCTAATTTCTTGGTCGATTCCAGATAAACCGTCTGATGATTGGTCACACTAATAAAGGGATGCGTGCTGGTTGGTTCCTGGACAGCGTTCAGATCATGGTTCCGGTCCACGGGAAGAATTACATGTTTCCCAGTCACCGCTGGCTTTGCAAAGACGAGGCTGATGGGAAAACGGAGGTGGAGATTTATCCCAGTGAGGTCCTGGAGATGGAGCAATGTAGGTGAAACAGTCACACAGACATGTTTCATAATGGAAAAAACAACATTATTAATCTCCAGGAGGGCACTTTTAATTACCAAGAGCACAGAACAGATATATACGGTTTATTTTTCTTTGTTTTCATCAGAGTACAAACATTACAGCCTCAATATCCTGGACCAACACTGAATGAACTCGTTTAATAACACTTCCACTATGTCCTGATAACACAGCAGCTGAAATGTGCAAAGGTTTATCCTTTCCTTTATTTGAAGCATAATGTAACAAAGGAAAGATTTTTATTTATTAATGATGTAAATCTTTTCTCTGTCAATCACAGATTATTAATTGCACAAAATTGCATATTTCTAATGTCAGCAGGGATCCTATTAGTGACCTAAACTCACTTTATTGTTCTTTTGTTACTCATCGTTTTAATTTCTAGTGATGAACTATGAGGTAACCGTAGTAACAGGAGATGTGATGTTTGCCGGCACCAACGCCAGAGTGTTCATCCAGATCTACGGGGAGAAAGGCAAAACGGAAACCATCACTCTTGAGAACAGATCCAACAACTTTGAGCGCAACACGACTGAAATATTTAAGGTATTAACGTTGTATTTTTACTGTTGAGTGTCTCCAGATGTGTTTTTGTTTAATAAGCAGAGAAAACAGTTTCACATTTGATGCGAAACCTTCCCCACTTCTTAACAGTTTGAGGCCAAAGACGTGGGAAAGATCTTCAAAACACGCATTGGTCATGATGGCTCAGGGATCGGATCTGGCTGGTTCCTGGAGTCAGTCGACGTTAAGCACCTGATTTTGGCTCTGGTGCCCAAAGAAAAGAAAAAGGACGACAAGAAGAAGAAGAAGAAAAAGAAGAAAGACGAAGAGGATGAAGATGGAGGAGAGGAGATGCAGGAGGTGGTGCTCACGTACCATTTTCCCTGCTCACGCTGGCTGAGCAGCGGTGAGGAGGACGGAGAGCTGGTGGTGGAGCTGCTGCCGGAGGACGCAGACGAGGATCTGGAAGGTATGAAGCAGACGAAGAGCAGAAAGACAGAAAAGATGAACTTTTACATTTATGTTCCTTCAAAGAGAAGGAAGGAAGATATTCACACAAAAATTTAAGGATATAATTATACAACCTGTTGAGACATGGTGATTTTTTTTTTTTCTTTATATGACTTAATCAAACCCTGGTATGGTTGGAAGAACAGCCATTTCAAAGTGTCTACGCAGCATCCTCATTACAGCATGAAAGCAATAATCTTGAAGGTTTCCTCTGCAGAATTACAGTAGAAATACAAAAGCTTTCTGCACCTCAACCATCAGTTTCAGTTTTGACTCGCAGCTGAAGGGATTTCCAGTTCACTCCTCAGCACCGTGTGAGCCAACCTGTCCAACTTGACAGTGTGGAGCAATGGCCTCTTTTGTTTTGTTTCACAAATGCTTTTTTAGATTTAACGTAAAGCCTGAAAAAATAAAAACATCCTCTAATTTTCATTCAGAAGTTTAGTGCATGCTCAAAAGTCAGGGAACCACGTAAGATCCAGTGGAGGCCACTCAGATTTCAAACGACGGTTCAAACGTCTTTAACAAAGTCGCATAAATTTTATCCCCAAATTATTTTTCACACGGCACTAAATGTGTAAGCACTGAGACTTCCTCCTCACCTAATGATGTAGACGTCTGAGGTGAAATCCATTATTGCTTCTCCATATTAAAATCTTCTGCACTTGCAAAAATAATGTGAGCATTTATTGGACACTCATTCAAAATAATAGATAACGTCTTTGTTTTTATCTTTCAAAACTGTAACAAGCTCTGCTTTTGTCACAGTCGATAAAACTGATACTTTTCATGCACATAATCAGTTATTCAACTCAACTGTTGCTGCAATAAAGGACGTTTCCAGCAGCGCTTTGATTTTATTTTTTTTTATGTGGCTGAATGTACGGCTGCTTTCATTGTTGTCTTTGCTGCTTTCTATCAAGTCTTCATCGAAGTCAAGAAAGTAAAATTATGGACAGTTGCACCAACTGTGATCCAAGCGCAGAAAACAAGACAAACTGAATTTACAATGAATAACTTTGAGCTATAAAGTCAAGTTACATTCATGTTACTTGCAAATATTATTTAAACACCACCAATCTTTTATCAGTAAAATAAAACATGTCTTCATGTTAATTATTAAAAGAGTATTGTTAGCGTTTAAAAACGCCAATTTCCCTTAAAGCCTCTCTCATGAAAGCACCAGCCTGACATCTGATGTGCTGCTTTAGACTTTTTTTTTTTTGTGTGACTCATTTAAATTATTTATACCATTTAGAGCACATTTGCATTTTTAACTGATGGTGTGATTTGAACAGTTTGATTTGACACTGTATCCTGGCCAACATATGCGACAGTTTGGAGAAGGTGTGAATAATTCATCGCTTGCTTTGTCTGACAGTCAACACCTATGAAGTGTGTGTCTTCACGGGTGACATGATGGGAGCTGGGACAGATGCCAACGTCTATATTAATATTTATGGGGAAAACGGAGACACTGGTGAGCGCCTCCTGAGTAACTCTGACAACCTCAACAAATTTGAGAGAGGGCAGGTAAGACGGGTTCAACCACACTTGACCAACTACTTTCTTAACTTTACCTCCAAGTTTACCTCTTTTTTTTCAGGATTGTAGCTCAATGTACTTATTTTTCCATTCCACAATTGAAATTAAAAAGATGTTTTTAAAAAGTGGGAGAGAAAAAAAAAGTGAGCATAAGGCAGTTAAGATTGCAGAAGAAAAGTTGCACGAGAAGGTTAGGGTTACATTTAGATCCTGAAGGAGATCCATGTATAACTAAGGCTGCAGTACAATTTTGAGTTCATAGAGGCATGTACAGCTCTGGAAAAAATTAAGAGATCACTTAAAAATATCAGTTTCTCTGATTTAACTTTTTACAGGAATATATTTGAGTAAAATGAGCATAGTTCTTTTATTCTATGAACTACTGACAACATGTCTCTGAAATTCCAAGCAAAGGTTTAGAACTTGTTTGCAGAAAATGAGAAATGATCAAAATAACAAAAAAGACGCAGTGCTTTCAAAGAAAACTAGTTCATGTTCATTTAGAAGCAACAATACTACTGTTATAAGTCAGGAAGAGTTCAGAAATAAATATTTGGTGGAG
>NW_006800028.1:912201-1075227 GCF_000485575.1 Poecilia formosa | reverse complement strand
GTGGTCAGGTCAGGAAGGAACGCTGGATATTTACTCACACGGTGGCTTTCAAAAAAATCTGGCACCGTCTGCCCTCCTGAGAGCGAATATAACTGCTGGTGACCAGGTGGGAGACATGAGCCTGATTGCGCTTCAGCGCAGCAGCATGCAGGTGAACCAGATAAGCTTGATGAGAGGTGAGTGCAAAGGAGGAGAACATGGCAGGCAGACGGGCCAGAAACATTACAAAAGGTTTAGAACTTGTTTGCAGAAAATGAGAAATGATCAAAATAACAAAAAGATGCAGTGCTTTCAAAGAAAACTAGTTCATGTTCATTTAGAAACAACAATACTACTGTTATGAGTCAGGAAGAGTTCAGAAATAAATATTTGGTGGAGTAACCAGTATTCAGTGGGGTTCAGTGGTCTCTTAATTTTCTCCAGAGCTGTATATCATGATTTATCCAGTCAGACCAGAATGTTGTGTTGGAGCAGCAGCTTGGAGACATAACAAACCTACACCCTGTGGAGGGAAATAAAAGTACTTGAGCTGAAACTCAAACCAAAAAAGAAATTCTGAAAACATTTAGAGTGACGTAATTTCTGTTCCGGTTCTGAACGGTACCAGATTCACACCAACAGTTTTGATACCAGAACAGCCATGTTATATTGATGAGTGCGAGACTCATTGTTACCCAAATAAACAGTCCATCAATACCTAAAACTTTCCATAATTTACTCACAACCCAATGTTTGACCTTGAAAAGTTTTCTCAAGCTACTCCTGCACATATGGTAGAGAGAGGGGAAGTTAAACTTCTCAGACAGCAGCTGCAGTCAAATGTTCCCTCCTTTCATTTGGGAAAGACCAGGAGTCTGCAACCTTTACAGCCTAAAGAGCCACTTTTATGGCTTTATGGCCACAGACACCTGTGGTTAACTGTGTTGTTTTGTCTGTGTGGGAAGACTAATGTGACACTTAGGTTACGTCTAGGTTTCAAATTGTTTCACGCTCCTGTTGCAAAACTTATTTCTGACAGGAGAAATCATTCGTATTTATCTGTTTAGTTCTTCAGAGCTCACTCATGTTTGCCGTACAAACTTTTACTGTAGCACCAATAAGCAGCCACAGATCCATCCAGCATATTTCCATCCAAAATCAAATTTTTTCAAAGGAAAAAAAACAACAAAAAAAACAGTCCGTTTATTGTTTATCATCAGATTTTCATACGGTGCCATTGCAGGCGTGTGAACTTCCTCAATGCTTATCTGTTTTAGTGGATCCGACTCAAAAGTTTACTCTTGTTTCAGAAAATCTTGTTTTAAAATAACCGAAAGAGGTAGATTGTGATTTACTTATCTTTCCTATTTTCAAGATTTGTAGGTTTTCTTTCTGTAAAATATAATTGTAGACCTTTAAAAAAATACTATTTGGCACATGAGCTCAATGTGGTTCCTAGAAGTAATTACTCATTTTACACCTCTTGACAATTCAGAATCACTAATCCCATCAATTTTCATCAGGGCTGCACCAGTTTTTATAATCGATATAAGAACCGGTGCTTAAAATCAACAGTTCTTGTTGAAAAACCCGATGACCTCTGGGCAACTTGAGCCTTGCTCAGAGGTGTGGGTAGGAGTGTATTCTGCTACAATTACAGGATCTCCTGCAGGGAGGCCAGCTGTGACTGAGAGGAGCTCTGAGGAGTCCGCCATGTCATTGAACCTGTCCTACTTTTACTCCCCACTTCATCCACTCCTGTGAATTATTCATTTCTACGTTACAACTGGTGACAAACACACTCAGTTCAGTTTATTTCTAACTCCACAAATCAAGGCCTGACTAAAATCTTATTATCTAAGAATGATTTTGTGCGAAAAAATGTAATTAACATATTGTAATCTGTAAAAGGAGCCATATTATGTCATCTAACAACTGGAACTGTGCAAAACATGCTTGGCTTTTCCCTCTAGACCCAGGACAAAGGCTGGGTGGATAAAACAAATACTTTCTCTGGAGAGATATCTCACATTTCCTAAAAGTCTAACTGAACCGGACAGCGTCTCTCCTGTAATTTTGCAGGAAGACGTTTTCATCGTGACATCTATTGATTTGCTCACCTTGAAGAAGTTGCGAATCCGACATGACAACACTAAGCCTCACTCATCCTGGTACCTGGATCGTGTTGAGATAGTGGACACAAAGGAAGATGTAACGTAAGGGTAACTTCTGTTTCAATGCATTTTTCTCTGTTTTCTGACTAAATATAGCTGTACACCTGCAAAAATTAACAGTTTTGTGCAGAAGAAAAGCTCTGATTAGTTTCTTTCTGGGGTGTCTGTAGGTATTACTTCCCTTGTAACCGCTGGCTCGCAGTGGATGAGGATGACGGGCAGATAGCAAGAGAGCTAGTTCCTGTTGATGAGGCCTTCATGAGGCAGGATGAAGACGAGGAGGGAACTAGCGCCACTTTGGGACTGGAGCAGAAATGTAAAGTGCCTTAAACGACTGAAGCAAATTATAAACATAATGTGTGATTCAGTGCGATATGATGTCAACCTCTATTACTGTCGTTGCAGCCATGTCCACCACCTACACTCTCAAAATAAAAACTGGGGAAAAGAAATATGCTGGAACCGACGCCAACGTTTTTGCCATCCTGTTCGGTGAAAAAGACGACACAGGTGAGCCCCGGCGTTGCCGTGGCGACACAAAGATCCTGCCCAAAGGTTATAACTGGGATGTGAAACTCCTGTTGATTCAGGGCTCATCAACCTGAAGTCTTGTAAAAACTACAAGAACAAGTTTGAACAGGGGATGATCAACGAGTTCATCGTGGAGGCAGTGGACCTGGGCGACCTGGAGAAGCTCCGGATTGGACACGACAACTCAGGCGGGTGAAGAAGAAAACTTTTTTTAAAAAAACAGAAATAAAATGAGTTTAAATTATATCAAAATGTCTGATGCTTTTGATCCCAATAGGAGGTTCATCCGGTTGGTTCCTGGACTGGGTTGAGGTGGACGCCCCGTCTCAGGGACAGAGACTACGTTTCCCATGTGGCCGCTGGTTGGATCCAGGAGAGGATGACGGTGCCATCGTGAGGGATCTCTATCCCGCTGACTTACAGACTGAAGTTTACACTCCATGTAAGCAAATAGATGCTAATAAAAACATTAGTGGGAATGGTATTTATGGAAATGTGCTTTTTAGGAACCAAAGATGTTAAACTTTGCAAAATAGGAAAACACAGTAAAATCTGCAGAAGTGTTTAAAGTTTCATCAGTGGTTTGCTTTAACTCCAACTTTTTATGGCACTTTCAAGACATAAAAATAATAAAAATAACAGTCAAATTTCATATCGCAGGTCACAAAACTAAGCAAATCTCCTGGTTTCTTGTTTTTCAGTCGTGCCTTATGAGATCAAAATATTCACCAGTGATGTGTTTGCTGCGGGGACAGACGCTGACGTGTTCATCGTCCTGTACGGACAAAACGGGATGTGCACACTGCAGAAGCACCTGTGTGTAAACAAGAGAGAGCGACGGCTTTACTTTGAGAGAGGAGCAGAGGACATGTTTATTGTGGAGGTGAGGAAGTGTGTTTTAGAATAAAGAAGGCTTCTTACGCCGTGCTGTTGGTTTGTAAACAATCGGATGTTCTCGCCTCAGCTGGAGGACATCGGTGATGTGATAGAGAAAATCAGGATAGGACATGACAACAGAGGCACCAACCCAGGGTGGCATCTTGACAGGGTGGAGATCAGGCGACAGCTCCGCAAAGGAAAGGTATCCAATATGCACTCCAGACTACACCACTTTCTCGGAAGACTAAATAAATTATGAACAGTTTAGTAATATAACATTTCAACCAACCTAGCATGGCTCATTTGTCTGTGGTTCACGTCAGGGTTCAGAGACCACGATATTTCCATGCGAACGCTGGCTGGCCAAGTCTGAAGATGATGGAGAGACGGTGAGGGAGCTGGTCGCCTCTGACATCATCACCCAGAAGCTCCTCCGGGACGGGACACTAAAGACGACCGAAATGGAGGTGGAGGATGCTCTGGAGAGTAAGTTTTACTCTGATTTAGATGAAGAAGTGCAAATTATTTTACTTTTGCTTATCATGTTGTTACATTTACAAGTGAATGCATTTTAAAAGCACACACTGCATGCACAAAGTTGGCTCAAAATGGTCAAAAATAAAATGTTAAGGTAGGTGTAGCTGTTCGGACTTGGTGATAAATCAACGTATGAGCTTCTGATGAGTTTCAAAATGGTATTGACAAGTTGTATATTTTTTACTTTGCTCTGTTTCTGCCAGTCAGGTTTCCTCCCGATGGAGTTTGGGGAAAATTCAGTATTCTGACAGAATAAAAAAATTTGGTAACATTTTATTTGAAGGGGTGTGTATAAGACTGACATGACACAAACATGACGAAACACACGTTGTGAATGTGCAGGAGTCTTCATGAATGTTTACAACTCTTGTCATGAAGTGTCATTCAGTAAATAATGATACTAATAATCCAAAGTTGCACTAAAAGTTGCATTAAAAGTCAATTGAAAGTGTAAACTTTGCTTCATTTGGACAATAATGATCCTTTTAATGCAAAATTCTATTAAGATTTGCAGGTTTTAAAAAAGGAAGGAGGAGTTTCCTACAGGAGCAGTGAAAAGTTTGCCAGGCCTGTTGCAGAGTTGTAATCTGCAGCTCCACTTTGCCCTGCATATTGAGTTTCCGCTCTTTGTTTTTTGTTTTTCCAGCCTGCAGCTGTTTCGAAATGTTAACTCTTGGCAGTTGTTTTCATTGGGAAACCCCCTGAAACCCAATTCTGCTCAACTTGAATCACCATTCAAAGTCAGTGACTAGTTGCAAAATGTAAAGGCGATCAGAAACCAAGAGTGAGTTGCTTCTCAGAGAAACTCTGCTGGAAGTGAACGTCTGACAATCGTTTCCCTGAACTAATCCATTAACGCTGTTACTCCTAGCATCAAAAAAACAACAAATTTTCCCGAAATGCAGAAACCATATTTCCAGTAGTTGAGGTTGTATTATATTCTCTCATTAATAAACAGTAACTTGCTATAAGACAAATATGAAAATGCTTAGAAAGGTGCAGAAATAAAGAATCTGCTTGATTTTAAAAGTTAATATAATGAATTATTTCTGACATTTAATTGAAGTTGGATTGGATGTAACAAACAAATGCACTAATATTTGAATTAAAGTATAAGTTGGAGGGAAACCAGATACATTTTGCCGCCATCAATAACGTTCTTTTATATTTCTGTTTGTTTCTGACCACTCTTAATGTGAGAAATATCTCAGTTAATTTGAATAGATTAGTTTCCTGGCATTGACCTGACTTCTTAGCATAAAGCATAAATTTTAAGATAAGTTCTCCTGTGTGTTGAAACACTCAACTCAACCGTTTCTCTTTTGTTAAACATTTTGGAAATAGTCCTTTATCTTCATTATTTCATTTATTTTGTTCAAAAACAAAAAAACTCATACCACACAGATAATACAAAATAAAGCCCCACCAATTATTAGTATCACTTGGAAGTTTATTATTTTGTCATATTTTGAGACCATAAGCATAATTGACAATAAATAATATAAAAATTGTAAACATATTCTTGTTTTTAAAATGTCATTGCTCATTAGAAGCTGAAAACTTTTATGACCTAAACCGCAGTTTGTGTAAAGAAATGTGATGCATATAACTATATTTTATTTTTTATTTTTTGTAGTTGTGTACCTGAGTGTAAAAGAGCGTAAAGTCCGCTGTATTCACAGTTTGGACTCTTCTCCTTCACAGCTCACGGATACAAGGTGTCGGTGCGGACAGGTGACATGTACGGAGCGGGAACTGACGCCAACGTTTTTCTCACCATCTACGGAGACCTGGGAGACACCGGGGAACGCAAACTCGCCAAATCTGAGAACAACAAGAACAAGTTCGAGAGAGGAGAGGTATTTCTAAAGTTCAATGTCTAATAATGTTGGTGCGTGGAGACGTTAAACTCCATCCCTCGTTCTGCAGGTGGACAGGTTTACAATTGAGGCTGTGGACCTGGGTCAGGTGTTTAAGATTCGGATTCGTCATGACAACACGATGGTGGGAGCCGATTGGTACCTGGACCAGGTGGAGGTGCAGGATGAGGACACGGAGGAAGTTTACATGTTCGTGTGTGAGCGCTGGCTGTCGACAAAGAAAGAGGACAAACGGATAGACAGGATCTTCTACGTCAAGGTCTGTTTGAGTCAGTGGATTATTTTCAGTTTTGCAGACGAGGAATGCAGACGAAACAGATTGAAGACGGTTGCTGAACCACCAAAGAAGAAACATGACAGCAGTTCAGGAAAGAAAGAAGTTAATCCTTTAATTATCCTAATGATTAATGAGGACAAGACATCCCAGCTTTTCTATCCCTGGTACAGAAAAGGGTCACATAAACAACTTATGTGCTCTCAGAGACTTAAAACATAGAAAACTTTAGATCAGTACTGACTGAAGTTTATCTCCGCTCTTCGTCCTTTACAGTACATTTGATAAAGCAGATAAATATGCAGGTAGACGTAAACAGAGTCCATTTCTTCACCTCATCCCCCAAATCTTTAGAAGATAAAGGGACTAGAAGGGGATGTCCTGTTTAAAATCTAAAAGTAAACACTCCTCCATGTTTTTAATCGTTTTTGCTTTACAATGTATCATAAGGTGAAGGATCTAAGAACTACGTGTGCCAAGTACAAATTTATTCATAACTTGGATGTCTGTCTGAATCTTTTAAGCCGTTTTTGTGTCGTAAAATGTTTTAATCTCAATGTTTTTTCACAGCCGCTGGTTTTGTTCAAAGAATCATTAAAATAATCACCGGTTAACATAGTTTAAATTAGCTTTGAAATAACATTTTTAGTTCTTTTCTCTTTTTTCTTGCATCAATACTTTTCCTAACTACCTGAATAGGTTTTTTTGTCCTTCTGACACTTTTAACAAACAAACCATTCTGTTCCCATGTGCTGAACTGGATGTTCTTAGTACATTATTTAATAAATTACTCAGCTAGGTTACCATGAAAATTCTCCAGTCTAACGTAGATTTTTATTCCGCTTTATTTTCTGTTCTGGATCTTTTCTGTTAATTGTGGATCTGGTTCCCATTTGGTCCATTTTTCTCTTGAAACATCCGATTCTGACCTCAGTTCAAACCAGCAGATGTCATTCACATATCCACATTTTCAAACTCTAGATGATGAGATTATGTTTTCCACTGCAATGCCTGCCAAAAGTGAAAGAAGCGTGGCAATATTTTTTTCTATTTTGTTATTCTTGCAGTGTTCTGTTTTGTTTTGTATTACTAAAATCTGTTCTGTGGGTCCATTACAGGGGTATGAAGGTGAAAGGAATACAGATCCATATTTTATGAAGATGGCCCAGTCCAAACAAGGACTCGATAAAAACGCCAATAAGAAGAAAAAGAAGAAAAAGGCTACAGTGGCCGAAGAAGGTCCAAGTAAGCAACCCTTTAAAAATCTCTGATGTCAACATAGAAAACAGCCATTAAACCTCCTGTTTGTTCAAGTTCACAGAAAAAAATGTCCCACAGCATCAATATTATTTAACTGAGCCAAGATTTCGTAACTTCTTGTTTTGCTGCTGCGTTTGTAACTTTGTTTTTCATCTAAGCTGTTCTCTCAACGAGACAACCTGCATAAATAAAGATGAGATAAATAAAAATCTAAATTCCTCTTTAATAAAGCTGAGAAATGCATGTTGACGATGAAGAAGGTAGATAAAACTTTGCTGTGGAGGATCTGAAAACATTCTGGGATTCCTTTGAGAAACGAGAAAAACATCTGAGGAGAAGAAAACAAGAGCAGATGGTAGCATTTATAAACTAATGAAAAAGGGATTACTGAGGATGCTGAACTTCAGATAAAATTATATTATAAAATTATATTATCTTTGTGATGATTACAGCAGCTGGCTGCAAACTGAATGCTGGTTTGGTATCAGATAGAGGCTAATCTAATCTAATCTAATCTAATTTTCTGCTCCTGGGATTTTCTGGGTGGCTCACTCTTTGAGATCGATTATTTTCTTTATCATCAGATATTTAAATACATTCCTTTACTTTTTGGCAGTTTGTCTTTATAAACTAGGTCAAATGTTTTAGAGGAGTTTATTCCCACAACTCTAGTGGCAGTTTTAGTTTCACCTAGTTCAAATTATGTAAAAAAAAAAAATGAAACTAAGAAATCTCTGACTGAGCACCTTTTGCTTCCCATTTATTAATCTAAAAAATAATCAATAGATTAGTAGAAATTAATTTTAGCAGCAGATGCATCTTTTGCTACAAATGACCAAGTGTTCACTAAATAAATCTTGAGTTTTGCGTTTCAGGCAATAACATTTGTAATTATTTTTAAAAAACTAAATTATTTACTTATTTGGATCTTTTAAATATTTCAAATTTTCTAATGATTTCTAAAAATGTAAAATCTGCAGAATGTGACTTTTTTTTTTATCCGATTAACTTTCAGAAAAGTCAATAGAATAGTTTATTACTGAAATAATCATTAGTTTCAGCCCTATTAATTGATAAAAGGTAAAATTAGAAGATAGTTATAGTTATAGTTTTTATTTATTTCAAAAAGGTTTTTTAAAGACACGAGAACAAACAATCAAACATGTGCATACATAACTAAGAAGAAAATAATTTGTTTGCCACTATTTTTCTGTTTGAAAAGGAGCAGGAAGAAGTGAACACTTATTTAATCCGACCCATTATCTCAATTTAATGAAATATGCTACCTACTGACATAATAATCGCCCAAAATGTGTAATTAAGACCATGTGCCTGTTTAATATACTGGGCTAAACAGCCAACAAATCGATTATATTACACAGACAAAATGGTTACAACTAACTCTCAAGTGACACAATAATCTAATCTCATTTCAATTAAGAAGCAGATTTTCTAAAGCGTCACTTTTCTTGTTTGAGTAGTTAAATTTGAATCTGATCTTGTCCCTCATGCAGTCATCCCTTATCACTTCACGGTGTCCACTGGAGAGGACCGGGACGGCAGCACCACAGCCAGGGTTTATGTCATCGTCATCGGGCCGAACGACGCCGAGACAGACCGTCTGTGGCTGGACCTGGCAGAAGGGAAGAAATGCTTCGCGGCTGGTGGCATGGAGCACTTCGTGTGCTACGGAGCTGACGTAGGAGAGATCAAGAGGGTGGAAGTGAGAATCTGGGACTGTCTGTAGCTAAATCTGTGAAGCTGCCTGTCTGCTGCTGCTGCTGCTGCTGCTGCTGCCTCCTCAGTGCCGAAGATTTCACATAACGGCTTTCTAGTGCAGGAATAATTAACTGTGGCTGCAGTGCATGGGATGTGGATCAAACAGAATCAAATGGTTTCTGAATTCCCAGCTCTCTCTGTCTCCTCTCTCTGTCTCGTCTCTTGCTGCCGCTCAGCTCGGCCATAACGGAGTTACACCAGAGAGCTGCTGGCTGGTGGATGAGCTGTCGGTTGCTGTGCCAACCAAAGGTATCAAGTACATCTTCCCATGTAAATGCTGGCTGGCTAAAGACAGGGGAGACGGTTTGACTGTCAGACTGTTGAACGTGCTGGACTCCAGCACCATCAACATTATCCGCAAAGTGAGTCATCGCACTGAAAATATGAGCTGTTGGAAAGCAGAGTTCCTCTCATTTATGCCTGTTGTTCTCTGCGTTTTTGCAGGTTATTTATTCAGTCTCGGTTGTCACAGGAGACACTCAGTATGCAGGGACGGATACGAACATTTTCCTGACTGTGTACGGGGCCAACGGGAGCACAGAGGAAATGTTGCTGCCGAAGAACGGGGATAGGTCAGTCCAGCAGCGATCCTCTAATAGTAAACCCCACTCTCTAGGGAAAGTGTCCTCCTGATTAAAAAAAGCCCCCTGATTAGTTCTTCATCCAGGCTGAAGAGATGTAATTTTTCATCTGTGAAATATCTGAGAAAAATCTTTTATTTGCAACAAATCTCCACCCAATATTCTTGGCAAAAAATGATTTCTCTTTCCCATAAAGTCTCATTCTGAATTTTGTGATTTAATCCTGTTCTAATCTTTACCCTCTCTGATTCTGAGATGCTTGGTTTGTTTATTCGTTGTTTCGTGCAGGTTTGAACGTGACCAAGAAGACACGTTCACCCTGGAGATAGATGACATCGCTCCTCTGAAGAAGATCAGAGTTCGGATCGATGGCACTGGGAGCCGCCCAGACTGGTTTCTGGACAGGGTAACATGAAAACCATTAATGTCTAAAACTGCAAACATTACATTATGCTAAATATCACCAAAATACTTTATCAGCGGTAGAAAAGCAATTATAGGGTCATAAAGTTGGTTTTATCTGTCATTCAAAATGTTTGATATCATTATTTAAGCATATTTTTTCTGTGAAATTAATCATTTACACAACTTTTAGTATTAAAGGAGCAGTATTATGTAGTTTTCAGGCACATAGTGCCATTTTATAGCACAATCAAATAACTGTGTTACTTGATCAAGCAAAACTTAAAGGAAATTTGACTTGTAATTGGGCCTCTGTCTCTTTAAGAAGTCTTCCTCTTTCCGACACTCTGCCTTCAGCCCATAATCAGTAACAATATAACATCATGTAAACTCAAAATATTTTATATAATATTCCCCTTTAAGTTCTCAATAAGTGGTAATGAATCAAATATCTGAATTTCTTCACATCAGACCCTGATGTGTTGCTTTTTGACTTTTTTTTTTGCCTACTTCATGTTGTCAGACAAGCCCTGTTTAGGTGTTTTAGTGGATGTACAGGTCAATTAGTTATTTAAAAATTTGGTTAAATTAGTTAAAAAGGGGAAAATGATTGATATTATTTGAAAACAGCATTTTTTTATTCATTTTATTTTATATGATGATGTAAAACAATTCAGATTGAAAAAAAATATCAAAAACAGAAGACATTTGGAACAAACATTTTTTCTAAAAATGCCATCTTAGCAGTTGGGGACATTTCTTCACATCCAGTCCTGTCGTACTGATGTTCTTTCAATGTTAATAATTAATTGAATCACTCCATGCTCACTTTTAGATCCTCATGCGGAACCTGACCACCGAGGAAGAGTATCTGTTCACTTATGAGAACTGGCTGTCCAAGACTAAAGGGCCGAAAAGGACAAAAGTGTGTGAGCTGCCGGCAGTGGTGGACGACGAGGAGATGGTGGAAAAAACAACCTACATCATCCAAGTTCAGACCAGCGACGTCGGAGGCACGGCACATGAGTTTTAGACAGTATCGCTCTTTACTTTTTTAAGTAAATTTCATGTTTTTCTGTCTCGTTTTTGAACATTTGGTGCAACGTTTCAGGCGGCGGCACCGACGCCAACGTGTTTTTGATTGTGTTTGGGGAGTACGGCGACACCGGGATGCTGCCGCTGAAGGAGAGCACCAACAGGAACAAGTTTGAGCGGAAGATGAAGGACGTCTTTCGGTTTCCTGACATGCTCAGTCTGGGGGAGCTCTCCAAAGTCCGAGTGTGGCATGACAACAAAGGTGAGAAGAGGAAGCCTGCAGGGTGTAATACTCATGGTGCAAAGTTACGTTATTATGCATAGGAACAAAACCAATTCCTTCTATTCAACTCTGGACCTGTAAACTGTTTAGAAAAATATTGTTGAATGAATCAAAATTTGGATCTCAACGCCTCTCCTGTAAACAGGCCCGGCACCCGGGTGGCATTTAGAGTACATCGACGTGAAAGACGAGGCCATGGACCAGACCTTCAGGTTCCCCTGCGACCGCTGGCTGGCTAAAAATGAAGACGACGGGCAAATTATTAGGGAGCTGGCTTGTGCCAACAATGACTCAATAGACCTCAGCGATAAAACCAGTTAGTATAAAAACATATGGATGCTGAAAGCTTAAAATCTTTTGGAGGTAATTACATTCACATGAGATTATATGATTGCTTCTGCTTCGTCACAGAATATGAAATCGTCACCATTACTGCTAACACCGACAACGCCTCAACCTCAGAAAACGCCTGGATCGTGTTGGAGGGAAGGAAAGCTCGATCCAAGGAGTTTGTTCTGGAGAATAAGAAAAAGAAGTTTTTAAGGCAAGACTTTAAAAACACTCTTATTGTGACAATCTTGGTTTGGTTCTCTTTTGTGTTTCCTTTCTGAAGGTTTGCCATGTTAGTTTATTCTTGTGTTTTGTTTGGACTTTTAATTTGAAATCATAGCTTGATAAATATCAACTGCTCAAGAAACAAAAAAAATATTGATAATTTTTCTAGCTTGCATTTTGTATCACCTATAAAAATACGTAAATAAATCAAATTGGCTTCAGAAGTTAAAAAGTTACTCTGGGCTGATTCACAAACTCTGAACTCATCATCTCCACTGTAAGACATGGTGGTAGCAGCATCATGCTGTGGAGCTGCTTTTCTTTACCAGAAAAAGGAAAGCTGGCCAGCTGAGAAAGACTGGAAACTTGCGGGACTAACTTCATTAGTCACTGAATTAGTGGATTTAAGATTTTGGGTATTTGGGGAAACAATTTTCAGATATTTATTTGTGAAATTTTCTCTTTTATGCATTGTTTTCTACTCGTTCATCACATAAAATCTCCGTATAACATAGAAAATGTTAAAGAAATATGAATGCATTTGCAGAGATCTTACATAATCTTCCCTCGTTCATACTTTCTCTTTCTGCCTTCCTTTATCTTCTCGCGTCTCTTTTCTCAGGAAAGATAATTTCAGTGCCAACAAAGAAAACGTCTCACTTTATTGATATTTTTTTTGTAATTGCTCGCCGTGCACAAACTCGTCTAATAGTTGCAGATTTCTGTGAACTTTCGCAGCGGTGCCACTGACACGTTTGAGTTCTCGTCCAAACACTTGGGGGAAATCGCTGGGATCTGCCTCGGCCACATAACAAAAGATGGGAAGAAGGTGAAGAAAGAAGTCTTCTGGCACGTTTTGGAGGTGGTAGTGACAGAAAAGGAGCTGGGAAACAAGTGAGTGGATTCTCACACAACTTACATAATGTTAGGTTATGTAAAAAGAAAAAAAAAATGGTCCTTTGATGACTCTGAATCTTTTCGTTTAGGTATTTCTTTCACTGTGACGCACAAATCCCTCTGGCGGCCAAAAAGGACCAGTTCCAGACATTTGAGTGCTATAAATCCGTTGAAAGCTTTGCGAGCAAAGTTCGCAAACTGGTTCCCGTCAAGTACGAAATCATCGTCATCACCGGGGACGTGAAAGGGGCTGGAACGGACGCAAACGTTTTCATCACTATCTACGGAGTCAACGGTGACTCGGGCAGGCGTCAGCTCAGGCAGAAGTCCCGCAACCTCTTCGAGCGAGGGCAGACGGACCGGTTCATCGTGGAGATGCTCGACCTTGGGGAGCTGCTGAGGGTGAAGGTGGAGCACGATGGGAACAACTCGAACTGCGGGTGGTTTTTAGAGTGTGTTGAGATAACCAACACGGCTAACTCAGTCACAACCATCTTCCTGTGTGGAAAGTGGCTGGATGCTAACAAGGCTGATGGGCAGATACACAGAGTGCTTTATCCAAGATGCTAGGAAGTAAAAACAAGGGGTACTTTTTTAATTTACCTCTTTTACTCCTATTTGTTTTACATGATGTTTATTATGAAAAAGGTCAAAGTAACTCTGTGCCAATTGTTGAGGCTTGATCGCTTCAAACTTAAGGAAAAGCCATAAAAAAAGAAATGAATATCAAAGTAAACAAACACAAAAAACATTTAATTCATACTTTTATTTCTGTCATCTGCTTTTTTTGTCTTCACATTGAAGTTGCTGCACAGAAGCAGAATTATACGCACTCCAGCACGAACTGAAAGAAATATTGTAAATACAGGAGAAAATAATAGTTGTTTTTTGTAAATATAATCAAAAGTGAAGTGTCAGGTTTCTGATTTTAACTTAACTTGTTCTGTAGGGGCCGATTCTGCGCTTTAAGCTCTTTAAACTCATCCTAAACTGAGCCAAATGTACGATTCACAGACTCAGGATGAGCTTAAAAGTTTACAATGTTCCCAATGGACCTTCCTTAGAAACTCAAAAGCTTAAAATCCAGCGACAAATTAAGGAAATATTATGTCATTATATATGTACACTTTACTTTTGGGGAATCCCTAATAAAATAATTGAATCACCTAATAGTTACAAAACTATTTCAACTCAGGTTTTCCCTCTGTGCATTATAAGCCTGGCGGGTCCATCAGGATTTACTTGTGCCCCCACCAGGCTTAGCATTGTTAATTTATTTTAGTTTTTTTTTTTTTTAAATGATTGCCTTTTTTAAAGAGTTTGTAGTTGGTGTTTCGGTATTAATCTTGCAGTCTTCCAATAACGCATAACTATCAAGTGATATTTTCACATTTCCTGTCAATGTTAAACATGTTTTACCTCAAAAACACGGCGGGCAGCTGGATGAATGACTGCCTTAGCACCCCGAGCACCAGGCTTAGCAAGCTTTTGGGGGAAACCCTGCAACTTTAATTACAATAACAATGTTTTTTTGTTTGTATGTTTGTTTTTTATTTTTAAGATTTGATTTACAATTCACAAAAAAGCTGTGTCAAAAATTGACACAATCAGACTAAAGTCACGACTTAAATCTGATAGAAGAAACATGTTGGTAAATTTAAAATATTACTTATAATTTTGGGCTTATGTGGATTTTTTTTTTTTAAATAACTGAACAGCCAAAAAATAAACAAATAACAAACACCACATGTTTGATTAGTTGTCAGCATTTTAGGCAGTTTATTTGAAAAACACATACAAAAAGATCATATACAAGACAATAAATAAAAAAGAGACAGAACAGTTTGGGTTAAGCTATGCAACTTTTTGCATCATCATTAGTAATAAATACAGTACAAAATCCACCCAGAGTGAATCTAAAGATTTTCCACAATATTCACTGATCATGTTATTCTTCATTAAGATTTAGCTATTGCTTTCGTATTATTGATACATACTTCTACATTTCTATAAAATACTCAAGATCATAAAACATTGCGCGGTTACAGCAAAACAGCAGTGTGTTGTACAAAGATGGCCACTTCCCTTTTTCACTGGCAGGTTAAAAATCAACATTTTTCTCAGCAGCAAAGAAACATCTGAAATATTCAAGAAGGTACAGCATCATATTAAACACGTCTACAGAGCTACTCCCACATACACATAGGAAAACCTGAGAAGGACATGCATTAAAAAGCTTGTGCTTTGAGTTCTACTGTTCATTCCGGTTCATCAGCTTGAGTTAATACTATGGCTACTGTCCAGTTCAGCCTGGAGTTACCGGGGTACGCGGTGGAGGGCACAGGGTAAGGCCAGTGAGAGCACGAAATGAAATTATAGTAAGACCAGTCAGCTTCATTCCAATCCAATACATGTTAGAATAATTTGCAGGATTAGTAGAGTATTAATAAGAAATGCACACCGAAAAACGCAGTTAGCTTATCATACCAAGGTGTGAAACATCTATATTGTAAAACCACAGTAACACCAGAAGTTTGCTCAAAAGATCAATGGCTCAAGGTAGCATGTAAGAGAAGTCCCATAAATCCCACACGAAGCAACTCCTAGCAATATGTAGCAACAGATAATTCAACTGATGTGGTTTCTAAATCATGATTACTAAAGCGACATGTTGATATGAGGGATATGATCATTAAAGGATCTAGTAAAATATCACGGATTGTTATGAGCAAAACAAAAGCAAGCTATAAGACAAACGGGGTTGCACCCTGACACCTGTGGTAGATGGAAGCAGGAGTGATATTAAAATAAATAGAAAGTTTAAACATTCAGCGATTAAATCAATAAATGACATAAATGGAATGTAATCTAGATCAACAGCACCATGCTGGTTAGTCCCTCAGTCACCTTTTCTAATTTTCTTCCTTTGAAAAACAAAACACAGACGGCATGCACAAGCATCCCCACCAACCAATGCATAATGAGGTATTTTTTTTATATATTTTATGTTATTTTAAATAAATATATTGATTAAATTGCAAAGTTATGAGACAGAGACATTAAATATTCCACCACAATAGCTAGCTAGCTACAGTTAGTAATAAATAATGATTGTTAAATACTTAAGGCATCTTTAATCACAGCATTCTATGTGGACTAGCAAAACCTCCATTTTCATGTATTTGTAATTTCTTTTTTTTTTTTTTTTTGGATGGAGGTTACATATGTAAATAAAATAAAATAAAAATGCAACACAAACAGTCAAGTTACCTTCCAATAGTACACAAGGAAGCATGAAAATACTTGGAACTGAAAGAAAACACAAAACCTCGGACGAGAAGTACCCACACCACCAAACCAAAATATCAGGCAACGCCATATTATAGTGCATTTACAAAACACAAGCTACATTAGAACGACAATAAATATGTTTTTTTGCAGCATTGCAGCTTCTTTTTCACGATGGTTAAAATGGACAAGGTTTTGGCGTATTAGTACCATGTCCCGATTGGCAGGTGAGCAAAGAAAAAAACAAATAAAACATACAATTAAATGAAAAAAAAAAGAAATGGAAGAAAAAGACAATTGAAATAAAATTAATGCTAAGAACAGTTGTTTGGTATTTTTCAAATGGATGGCTTTTTTCTCCCTTTCACCCTCCTTCAAGTGAAGTATGCCAACATGGTTCATGCATGATACAGAGAAACAGCTTCTATCACTGAACATATCACAGTTCTAGCAATACCATACACAAGCACCATGAGGGAGAGTGGGTGGGGGACAATCGTACACATTCTAGCACATTTCACAGGCAGACTAGTTCGGATATTCCCTGTAACACCACCACACAGTCTTGTCTTTATAAGTTTTCAAACAGCCAGAGCAACTACGATTGAAATGCAAGGAGCTGATACACAACAGAGGCGATTTACTTCTATATAGTAATCACATGTGCTTGTCTGATAGGCAATAAGGTTCTGGTAATAAGAAATAGAAATGTCACTTGAATGGCGAGACTCAGGCACTGCATCATCAGCCTCGTGTGAGTGCCGTCAAGACATGAGCAGGCATGGGACGGTTTCTGGTTTTGCGGTACAGCACGGTTTTTGAAAATGCCACTAAAATTTTCCATCACACCATACCTGAGGATTGAACCCATTTCACTGAAAATGCCAGTGATGGTGATGTTTGAGCATAGAGTAGGAATTCTCCGAAACGTTTCCTAGTGTTAAGAAAAGTAGTGCTTGTCTATGAACGGAGCAGCAAACAAGTGTAGAGATGCATCGAGTGATCAGCTGTTGATCATAATTTCACTATTTTTACCTAAAAACTTAAAAATCTTAATTTTGCCAATTGGTGAAAACCCCAGACGTGACAAATCAACCTTATTTGGTGTAACTTCTAAGTCAGAAAGCTATCTACTTTCAATAATCAGGGAGGGAAACTTCAGTAAAATGATGTCAAGGAAGCAGTGATTAAAAAAAGCGATTGTCTTGTACTACAGTATCTATGCAGTCATATTGTATAGATACTGTATTTTCTCTGACATTTTGAGGCTTGTCTGTGGTTCATTTAGGCTGTGAGAGAGCGAGAGAAAGCAAGACTTTAAGCAGATCACAGGAAGGGTAAACAGAGTATAGGAAAGTTGCCCTGTTGTTGCTGGATATTCTGGAAAAGTCAAAGGTCAAATTAAGGATCCATATTGTAGGGAATACACACACATACTGTGGTTTTTAGTACAGTAAACCACACTAAACATGCTAATCGCTAATATTACTAGAACCATTTTAAAATGTAATAATTCAGATTTAATAATGCAATAATTTAATTTTTGTTTTAAATTATGAGCAAAACCATGTTTTCTGTCACACACTGTGTGACATCACCCCTAATCCTAACACAGATAATGTAGAATTGCTCACAGGTGGTAAAAATGTTTTAAGCAGCTTTTATGTTCCTTTTTATTTCATCTTTTTCAAAAAGAAATTAAATCCGTTTTACCAGGTCAAAGCTAAACTTGCCACAAATACCCTGAGTGGTGAAACTTTACGGAAGAATTAGCATGTCTGTTGGAAAAATCAATCAAACCAACTGTCAATAGGAATAGGAAGTATGGCATTAAAACTGTATTTTGTTATATTCATTGGAACAATAATGAAACTGTAAAAAGAAATAAAATTTCCTTGTAAACAACCATTTCTCAATAGATAAGCAGCTGTGCTACACCATTTACATTAATTAGTGCAATTGTTCTGGTAAATGGTTCAGTCTCACTGAGCAAACGCACATATTTATTGATCCTACCATGGAAGAAGTGAAGAAATACTTCCAAATGCAAATGTAGCATGCCAAGTCATTCTACTGTTTCTTGGGATTGGCAAGCATCAAAGGTTAGTTTTATTGGAGTTCAGTAACTTAATATTTCTCGACGCACTTCAGCGCCAATGTGCTTTAAAAGGGTTAATTGACCTGTTTTAATTTAAATATATATATATGTATGTGTGTGTGTGTATATACACATACATTTTATATATATGTATTTACTTAAATTTTTTCCACACCAGAACCAGCATAAAAATCTAAATAAATGGACGAGTCAATGAATTCAGATTCTCTAAACCAAAGTTTGTAATTTGGGATTGTTTACTTAGTTTTCAAAAAAATATTGTCATCTCATTTTATGATTCACTAATTTAATCTGTATTTTGGATACTTGGTAAAAATAACAACAACAAAAAAAGAAAGAAACTGACGTGAGATACAAGCAGTAAGTAATACCACTACCTAACTAGCGGCTGGCTAACCGTTAGCCGCTAACAATGCATCTGCTTTACGGCTTCCTATCGCTGCCAGAAACCGCAATATATGGACTAGTCAAATCGAATGTAATATATTACACTGGTTTTAAATTATTTTAAACACTTTATGACCAGTGAAAACAGAAAATATTGGTAAAATTTCTCTCATTCTGGTGAACCAAATGTTGCTGATTGTATCATTACACCTGTACTGTTTAGTTATGCCTTCACTTATCTTTTTTAATGGCTGACTTTAAATTTCATCTGAACATTTTTGACTTTTTCAGGATTCAAACCATGATCACAACTTATGTACAGCTGATACTGATTAAAAATTAGTGCAAATAGCTGACACTGATTTTAAAGACGGTAAACGTTCACACACGAGTGTGTGCTTACTGTCTGTGTCTACATATGTGCATCACAATAGCTAAATTTCATAAACAATATTATTAGTTATTACAATAATACTATAGGGGTATGAGATTATATCTTAGCAGCAGTGGAAATAGTAATTGCATTTATGCTCATGAAATAAAAACAAATAAATTATGTTGGAGCTACTTTTTTTCTTCTTTTTTTTTTTTTAAACCTAGAAACCGTGGCATTTTTCCTTGCTGTTATCAAACCGGGAGAATCTCATACCGGCCCATGCCTTGTCACGAGAGAGGCTATGGAGGGAATTGCCATTAGACCCAGATCCACCGCAGATCTTTGAATCCTAAACATGGTGATTAGGAGAGAAATGCCACACTGGTGTGAGATCGGCGTCTAAAGGCAAGCGTGGTCTACTCAGGGTGAGCAGCAGGGTGAGGGATGGGGGAGGGGCTACTGGGTGCATTCTTGTCCTCCTCTATGAATGATCATAATATACGGTTCACATGCACAGACACAGTTCCTGCTTCTACTTGCTCCACAATATTAACGACACAGCCCAAGCCTGCCATACAGCATGCACATCCGAGGCCTCCGCTCTAGGTTGCAGAGGCCCCGCTACGACACTACGCACATCACTGAAAGCCATGCCTGCAGTCAGCGGGTTCAGCATCAACTCTGATGGCGTCTACTAACTGTAAATCCAAAACCATGTTAGACAAGAAAGAGGGATTTTTGGCCTTTTTTGTTTGTTTTTCTTTTAATTAGCTCTTTCTCTCGTTGCTGAATACTCAATAGAGCCGCATTCATCCTCTCTGTGGGATTTCTTTTTTTTTTAACAGACATGTTTCTCCAGAAGGCTTTTTGCTTGCTACACAACACTGTTACTCTGTAAATACTTATTCAGTACTATACTCCATTACACCACAAGCGTTCAGCTACAAGAGTTCACACCTAACAACCTCATGCTAATCATTTGACAATGTTCTGTACAGATGTGCTGAGTGAGGGCTTGGGCAGAGTACGGCTTAAAGGATTTTTCACAGGCCTAGAAGGGAGAGGGCAGAGAGGGCTTGGATATACTGGCAGAGAAATGGCCCTAAAACACCACACTGAGCTCGGGAGGTTGGCAGTCAAGAGCGTCCTCTCTCTTGGCAGCTGCATGGAGAAATGTAAGTGGGAGTACACGATCTGACAGAGTTGTGTGAAGCCTCAGCACATCTGTCCATACGTGTCTCTGCTCCTAACCTTTACATCCAGCAAAGTCCTTTTTGAACTGACCTTCGATTCAGTCCAGCCACCTGTCTGTGCATCAACCGCCCCGTCTCTCTTTGTGTTGTACGTTGAGTGTGCTTTGTTGATCCCTCTGTCACGGCTGTCTCAGAAGGCAGGCTCTTTGAGTGATGCAGAGGGAAAGAGGGGTGTTTGGCAGGACTTCCCCAAGGACCGACCGGGGGAGACGATGGAGAAATAACAAGACCACATCTAAAGCTGCAGGAGTCAAGAGGAGCCATCAACTGTCAGGAGTCAGCTGGGTCTCGATGTCCACTCTGCAGATGGGGCATTTCCTGCTGGTGGCCAGCCACTGGTCCACACAGGCCTGGTGGAAAAGGTGCATGCAGGGTAATCTCCTAAAGGAAGCAAAAACACGGGGTCAGAACTGGTTCTGTCGATTAAAACGGTTTTAATCTGATTAATCGCAATGCTTAACTTTGTACAAATTTTCAAAGTGGTTTTAAGGAAATATTTTATAGTCTGGAACATCTTTTTTTTCAGGTTTTCATAAGAAAGGTTTAAAAGAAATCATCTTGTTTCAAACTTAATTTAGAAAATGTTAATGTTTAGAAAAGTTATTTAGGATAAAAAGGTCCAAGATTCAGGGCAATTTTGGTTGTAAATAAAGAGAAACACTGACAAACCTATAAAAGCCACTGAAATATGAGCATAGAAGTTCAATATTTAGAGGGTTTGGGACGCCATGTCTGGAGTCAGGTCAAAAATAAACCCATCTTCTTTGAAATACAACCAAATACAGTTTTATTCAGGAAAACTTGTCGTGTTATCTGTTGTTAAGTCTCGACTTTTTTGTCTTTCAAAAAGCTGCAGTGTCACTTTCCCTCTGGACACACGTTATGTGTAAATGCTTATAGTATGTTTCCTGCGGGCAGCGTTTTCGAGACATGATGCCGTAAAAAAGGGAGAAAAAAATCCTGTGATGGGATTTTAATACCTGATGCTTTGAAGTTGGATGGCAGAACCAATTTAGGCTTAAAAACTGCTTAGACCATGTGACAGCTGTATCCAGTGTGAATATAAATAAGGTCTGTAAACTACAGTCTTTCTCACGTCTCTGTAAATGGCATGATGTTAGACCCAAAATGAAAATATTAACGTGGGAAATGTCCCAAAAAAAACTTTCACCTGGTGACAAACAAAGAGATTTTAATATTAATAAACAGACAACAAGCTTGGCAAACATTTATCACAGCAGTGAAGCCTTGTCCCTTTGAAAAATTACTTGCTGTACTAGGGATGAACAACAATATTGTTGTTTTGAGACCATTTTGAAGTAATAAATTGATAATGGCACTCAACAGTGCAGCTGGAAGCTATTTTAATTATACAAAATAATAAAACAGAAATAAAAATTAAAAAACACGCTCAGGTGAAACCACAAATAAAAGAGATTATGAAGTCTCTGAAAACAAAATTGCCAATCAAAAAATACAGATAATCAAAAAGGAAATGATCAATTTTACTTTAATTTTTCATTTGATTAATTTCTTATTGTGACAGACTTATGTCAGTCTGCACTAAACTAGAACATCAGAGCATAATGAGGTTTTTAAAGGGCTTCTAAAGATGTTTTATATCATAATTCCACATTTCTCCTGGCACTAATTTGTAAGGTTATCTGCTGTGTTTGTACATTTTTAAATTATAAACATACAAAGAAAACAGCGGTCCAGTTTTTAGAACGAAAGCTGCAAAAAAGCAGAGTTGATGGACAGACTGATGGATGATTCCACATGAGTAGAAACCAAGCATCCCTCTTTTAAAATAAAAAAAAAACAGCGTTTTCCTGTACCTTACATCCTCTCCGTCTTCCAGCATCGACAGACAAATGGTGCACTTCTCATCTGTGTCCAGCTCCTCGTCATCCAGACACATCTTCAGGTCCTGTGGTATTCTCTGCAGAGGAGAGCGGAGCGCACGCAAACACGCTTTAATTTTTAAACGGACGCAGTGTTGATGCCACAGGGGTGTCTGAGTCAGCCAGGGTTGGATATGTTTTCTAAAAAGAGTCACCTTATCACAGCTCCTTGAGAAGAAGAAGAAGAAAAAAACTAATATTCTGACACTTTTCCCACAGCAACTGGGTCAGATTGAGTGCAGACGTTTCTTTACATTCACTCCACGCTCATATCTGCAGACAGCCGGATGACTCATCCCCCCTCGCCTTAAATTATGAACGCTGCAGCTCCGGCTCATTAAATCTCAAACAGAAATTGGGTTGACCTTTGAACTACGGTAAGAGTCGTGACCTTTTCTCGCTACCCTCTTCTTCGCTCTCTGATCCATCCGACTGGCAGCGCTGCCTTTCTCTGTTGTTCCCTTCTTTCATGTCTCGCTCTGCGTGTTTCTGGCCCAGTTCTTTGTGGGTAACCATCAAAAAGGTTGCAAAGGGCCTCCAGTCGTACCTTTTTGTACTTGTGGGGGAAAGTGAATCTCTCGATGGTGGTTTGGACGGCTCCGCGATTCACGCTGCCCAGTCTGTCCTCCAGCTGCAGAAGCTCCTATGAAGAAACATTCAAAAGCAAATTATTATCTAACAAAATGAGGAAGACAATAGCAAAATATTTTGAATGCAAAGGAGGCCACAAGAAAACTGTTGTCAAGTGAATGTGAATGCTATGAGATTAAAGTATTCTGTACCGTTTAAAGCATGTGTGCCAAACTCAAGGCCCATGGGCCAAATCTGGCCCAGCATAGCAGTTTATGTGGCCCTCTTGACTGCAGAGGGACACATAAATAGAACCTTCACAATAACACTTGATTTGATTTTACCCATCAAATCAAATCAATTTATATCTGTTTACTGCCAAATTACATAAATCTGCCCGTCTAGTTTTTTTGCAATTCCTCAAAAACAGGAATTCACGTAAAATCAACAGATCCCCATGGGTTTTCGCACAAATGCGTGGTTATAAGTTTATTGCAAATTTTCCCCAAAATATGGTCAAAAAACATTTGGTTTAAGTGATGCTAACTCCAGCCTGCAGGTGGTAGTCTTTTTTCTTCTGCTACATTGCTTAATTTATGTCAAGTCCCATGATCAATATAGCAAGTAAAAAAATTCACATTTACTGTCATACATAAGTGCAAATACTGCAAAATTTCTTGCAAATATTTCTAAATTAGCTCCACAAAATCAGTGATTTTAATTGCAAAAAAAAAATCACAAAAACACTCACAGTGTGAAAAGATGTCCATTATTGAATTCTAAGTTACTGAATGCAAAAGTTACTTGCAGAGACAGCTTTTTATTAATATTTTATCAATTTGTTATCAATGCATTCTGGCACAACTGGCCCTTTGACAACATCCGTGATTGTGATATGGCCCAAAATTAAAATGAAGGTTTTTTTTTCCTCTGGTCTAAAAAACAAACAGATTGATTGAAAATAATAATTAAAAAAATCTGTTACAAACTGAAGCCTTCCCAGACCATTGGTTACAGAGAAAACAGTGATTAATTACTGGAGCCCTGTGTGTCTGAGGCAGAGAGAGAGAAAGAGAGAGAGAGAAGCTGCACAGACCTCATAGCTCTCTCTGACGGCAGAGGCGTGCCGGGAAGGGTTGAGACTCTGCAGAGCCAGCAAGTGCAACTGGGGATACGGGTAGTTTCTGATCTCATGGACGACCTAAAAAGTGACAGATGAAAGAAGCTGGATCAGCTCCACAGCAGAAATCTGACGCTGGTCCTCCCCGGCTGCTGAGCTTCAGCTCAGAAAGCGAAATGAGAATCAGTGAAAGTTCACAGAGACGGAGGTGATTTATTGCGGAGAGACTAGGGTGGGGGGGAGGGAGGGGCTCTCACCACTTGTGTTGAGGCATTGTTTCTGGGGAAGTGGTGCATCCTGGGGGAGGTCAAGTAGTGCTGATAGTGCTGCGGCAGCGGGTGGATGTGGTACTGGTGAGGGGGCAGCCCGGCGTCCACACTGAGATCCCTGAAGAAAAGGCAAAGTCATTTACCAGCAGCTCACTCTGCACTTTATAGGTTTCAATAACTTGTGATTAAAGACTGTGATATAGTTAGTCGTTAGAATATGTCAAATTAAAATTTATTAAAACAGATTTTGATTGAAATAGTAGACGATTTAAAAAAAAAAATCAAAATGGAAAACCTTTTAATTAGAGCGAGTAACAATTAGGTTACATTTTGTTCACTTCTGACTTTTTGTTCTGTCATCAAGATGTTTGCTCCTCTTTCAATGTGGTTTGTCTTTTATTACTAAGCCATAAAAAAATTAATTACCTTTTTTACAAGGGTAGAGAGCAGTATAAGGGTAGCATAATAGTCACTAAGATCTACAGTACATCATTAGGGTCATAAAAGTCCATTTATTCACTAAATGTATGGCTGGCTGCTGGTAGAGATTGAACACGTCTCACCTAAAATGTTGTAGCCAACCAAATATTGCTTCCAGTTAATCCTAATATTACACTTGCTGTTGCAGTGAAATTTGACATTTGTGAAATTTATTTGGTAGGGATAAATTAAATAGATCAGTATTAACATTTCGGTAAATGCACCAGAATTAGCTAAAAGGCTATTTTTCATCTGGACAATGAATAATTTGTACTGATAAAAACAGACAAAGGTTGAAATGACTTAACTACACAAATTCTGTCAAAAATTGCGATCAACACAAATAGTAAATGTAAAAGAAAGTAAAACTACGTCCCAATTATAATAAAAGGTATAAGAAATTAAAACAGTTGCGTTTGACAGTTACAGTACTGTGCAGCTCCAGTCAGAAGAAAAAGAAAAGATGGCTGAAAGAAGCAAAACCTAACATAGGGATGGCAGAAATATAATAAGGAAATAAATTAAAGCTTTTTTGTAGTAGTTTAATCTGAAATTACAAAAGTTAGAAAAATCCAAACTTTAATTTGAATATGTTTGTCAATGTGGGAGAAACTCAATTACTGACAAAACAATTCCTTAAAATTCCTGTAAAATAAATTGTTTTTTAAATTTATGCTGTTTTTAGTTGGAAAGAATCTCTAGGAATGTTTAATTAGTAATTAAATTAGTTTAAATAAGTATGGCTTCCTGAATGCGAGGGGTATAAATATTATATATGAAAATCTATTATGTACTCTTTAAAATAGAAAAGAGAACATATACTTCAAGTAGGGCAGATGTCTATCGAGCTTCATAAGGAATATCTTTAAAAAGTCAATAGCTCCTCACCTAAATATTTATAGTTTGAACAATCTGTGGACTTCTCCATAGCAACCATTTATTTTTCAGGATTTTTACACATTTTTATCCAGGCAGACATCTAAACATTGCAGGACTCTGGCCCTCCAGTAAAGCAGTTTAAGACTACCGCTTTAAGCCAAATATTAAAATGCGCTGCTCACCAGTCGGTCCCCTCAGCCAGGTAGCGAGGCTGCTGCACCACCGGCTGAGGAGGGACATGAAGAGGAGGACCAAACTCATAGCCTGGTCGCAGTCTGTGTGGCTGGTGAGGGACTCTCTCTGGGGTGCGTCTACTGCAGGAAAGAAGCCAAGCATTTGAATCTTATTCTCTATAAAATGTGACCTTGATGTCTATGGACTATACAAAACATGTTTATTTCATTTTTTTGCACAAAATAATTCTTAGAAAATGAGATGTCTGGTCAGTTCAGTCTATTTTGATCTCCTTTCAGAATGAGATGTATTGGGTTTGTTTCTTGTCAATGCTGCTGGTCACGCCCCTCCATCTCAACTTTTACATTCACACCTGAAAATAACTGCAAACAGATGTGCAGCTACACCGCAGCATATCTTTGAAAAGCAGAAGTGGAGCCTCCTGCTCAACCAACAAGAATGCAGCAAGTAGTTTCTGTATAGTAAGTCAACAGCAAAACACTTGTCTTGTCCAGCAGCCATTGTACAGTGCATACAGTGTAAGTAAAAGTGCTGGAGTTCAGCTTGGATTGTTAGGCAAGGGCTTGGTGCCTCGACAATCAGGAGGTTTTTCAAATGGCTTATTTTCCACACACCAAAAAACATTAACTTCTTTCCAAAAAACCGGTTGGTTTTTTTTTTAAGCACTTTTGTTGTTGTCGAGGAAACATTCTGTTGTTCTCGAAGAATAAAAACATGCAAAATGTGAATTTTGCTTAGTAGGTTCCAACCGGTTCAACCACCATTGTTTTTTTTTGTTTGGTTTTTTTTTTTATTAAGCACCAAATTCTTTCTGTAGATACCTGGATGGCGGCAGAATGTGTCGGTGCTGAGCCTCGAGGATCTGCTGCTGGAGGAGGTATTGCTGGTGTAATGCCTGAGGTAGGAAGGGCGGGCCGGGGATGTCCTGGAATTGCGGAGCGGGCAGAGGGTTGAGAGGTGGGTGGAGCTGAGGACCGTGCTGGTGGCCAGGAGGGGCCAGGTGGGGGTTCATGCCTGACTGCGGCTGCCCTGGATGGGGCATTGGGAAGTCCATGGGCAGCGGGGCCTGAGGACCTAACTGGAAGTGCCGGCAAGAGGTAGCATGGCTGTGCTGCTGCTGTTGCTGCTGCTGCCGGTTAAAATGGGATCCTGTGGAGGATACGAAGAACTTGTCAGGAGTCTAAAGGAAGAAACAAGTTGGAATTAATTGTGAGTGAAATGTGGTGTCGCTTTGTGTGTGATGTAGCATGTTCATGAAGCCCTACGTCTTACCTAGGGTGAAAATTACTTCTGGTTGGGAAGAAAAATGACGGTTACCACAAGTGCCATGAAAATGACAACCCATTTTTGGTCTTGCACAGAAAACGTGAGCTTTTCTTTCTACCGACTCATGTTATCAACTCCAGTCTTCTGATTCAGACGGTGTACAGGTGACGTCTTCAATGCGGTTCACCTTGCATAAATTCTGCACCTGGTAGTAAGTTAGCGAACCCAATAAAACATTATTACCTCTCTGTCTCTAAGAAATACAGTCAAGTATTTCTGTGCGCATCTCACCGTTTTTTTTTTTAACAGTATTTTTAGTCAAATTAACCAGGCAATATCCTTTGTTGTTGCACAGCAGAGAAAATAGCTGTTAAGATTAAGTTTTTCCACAGAAAATCCATTTCTAATTGGCCTATTGACATTAAATTCACACCAGATGTTGGCAATAACCCAAGTAATTCACACATATAAGGAAGCTAAAACAAAATAGTCCATAAATTGTGCATAATGTAGTGGGATGACACATGGAAGTAGTAAACCAAGGTGCAAAAAGGCAAAACATATTTAGCAACTGAAATCTGGCATCAATTCTTTTTCTGAGTTAATATATTAATATCTGATTTATTTCCAATTTATAATCCATAAAAATGTATCTTATCTGCGAGCTTTGACCAAAAGAAGATGAAGATCATGAAAGTAATAGTTAAAAAAGAAGAATACTAAGAATGTTTGAAATCTTGTTACAAATTATACCGAAGGCTTTGGTTCCAGAGATATTTCTAAACTCCAGTGAGGTCTGTTGGAGTTACAATCTGGCAGTGGAAAGGACCTAATTTATGACCACAGGGTCCTCACAAGTTCTCCTACAAAGTGAAAAGTATAATCAAATAGGGTTGAATACAAAAAGGCAAGGACCACACAAAGTTTTTGAAAGGCCTGGAATCAACAAGAAAACGATAAGCAATGAGCTCAACAAAAATAGCATCTCTATACACTCACTGCGCGAGACTCCACTGATGAAGAAAAGTCTGGTTTGTTTTTCAGGATGTGGCTCTGGCGTGAACAGATAAATACACTTACTTGATATGAATCTGAAAATAAAATGTGAGTAGATTTTTCAACAAGAAAATAATCAACTAGCTTCTGAAAACAAATAAAGCTGCCAGGATAGTCTTCTATTACCTAGCTTGTGTTAGAGCTGCACAATAGATTAGCAATTTGTTCATCATTATTCTCAAAATATCACGATTTTGTATTTTTATGCAGTTATATTCAGGATGTTGGATGATGACATGATAGTAGATGACAGTAGTCAGTGTTGAAAGCAGCACAACAGATGAAAAAGGGAGTGAAGAAATTAGGGTTTACCGCAAGTGTTCTACAATATCATAGCAAGATTTGTTAATATTGTCAAGCCTTTACTTGAATTCAGTGGAAAATGTACATAACTTACATGCAACTCTAATCTACAGAAAAGGCAAAAGGACATTCATGATTTGAAGAATTTTATGTAGAAGGTCAAAGGTCAAAGTCACTCCTAAATAAAGCATGGTTAGTTCACACATACAGGAAGCATCTTATAGCTGCCATTACCAAAAAAGTGTTATGGTCCAAGCCTTTAGGTAAGTGTGTTTAGCGTTTGTTTCCTTTAAAATGGTGGATTCATTTTTTTTTTGCCATGTGGTCAGTTGTCCAGGGCACCATAAGCACTGATTTAAAAAAAAAAAAAGACTTATATCAGTAGTACCTTGAATTACTATTCCATTTTTTGGAAGTGCACTGCTTACTGCTGAAAATAGAGAAACTATATGATGTATTTTATGTTTTGACTACAAAGCCATCCCAACTCATACTTCAAATTTCCTACATTTTGAATTGTTGGGGGGCAGATAGAATTGGGCTCGCCCAGGGTAACATTTATGCTAGAACTGCCAGTGTTCCTGGACCATTCTTTGATTTGATGTGTGGACAAATCTGTTCAGGTTTTTCTTTTTTTTTTTTTTTTTTATATGTGGATTACTTGGGTTATAATCTGCGCTTAGTGTAAACTTCTAAAATAACCATCAAAATATATTTACTGTTAAAAACATTGTCATGATCAATACTGATTTCCCACAGTGTAAGAGTCCTTCAATACAATCTACCCCGTCTTCTTTGTCTTACACTTACACTACGACTACATTGTTTTTCCATTCAGCAGTTAAGAGGAAATAGTTTGAATGCCTTTTTTCCAGCTCTCCCACCACAGCTATTTGGCAGATACAGGGAACAGACTGCTGTCTGGAAAATAAGGGAAGAAAATTGCAGACTGGCTGATACTCAGGCACAAAAAGGTTTTAATTCTCTGCCTAAAGACTTTTTGATTCATAAGTACAGATGATTTGCAGCTATAAGGATAATTTCAGCTAAATTATTCTTGTTCACCCATTGGGGAGCGGGTTTAACTTACTACCCATGTCTTGATTTTAACAAAAATGAAAGTTTCCACATAGAAATCACACCAATCTTTTGACAGGTATTCTGGAAACATTACTAGGCAAAATCTACATTGCATTTGCTGGCAGTCGGCTTAAAAAGCGGGGGGAAAAACAAAAGAAAAAAACATATCTTTGTTTCAGCTTGATAGTTTGTCAGTACAGCTAGGCAGACAAGAGGTTGAACTTGCTGCCTCGGGTCAAGTCTAGACTGCAAACAGCACACTGCGTTTTCAAGCAGCTCAGTGAAAACGATCACCATGAATGACAGCAGATAGACTCATTCAGGCCCTGTGATGGAGGAAGCGTGGAAATCGTCTATCTTTGTCATAGCAGGAGAGGAGGTGGTTGAGGGGGAGTGGAGGGGATGGGGTGGAGGGGAGAGGGGCAGGTAGGGACAAGGCAAAAGGGGGGATGGGGGGAATAAATGGAAATCAGCAAGAAGCACACTGAAGGTTAGGATAAACACTATATTCTTTATTGAAAAATATTAGTATATGTGGAATTTGTGTATTTTTTTTCTTGTTTGTTTGTAATAATAGTATAAAACCATGCAACAAAACTAAACAACATAGATTGAAGGCAAGGCCCACCATGCTCCATATAGGGTTAAAAAAAGAACAAAAGCAGCATCCAATGAGCAGACGTGTTGGCTACAGCACATGATTTCAGTACAGCAAGGGTACATCTTTACTACAGAAAGATTACATTGGATTTTCACTAGTCAATGTAGAAAAAACATAAACAAAAATAATTATGAATCATAAATGTGACCATGCACTGAAAGTACTATTACCAGAACAAAAGGTAAAGAGAGACCACAACCAAACAATAAAGACGTTATTAATAATAAGAGGATCTCTTTAGCAGTGCAGGAAAAAATAGGCATCCCTGTGAAATGGATAGCATTTTGGTTTTATGTTAGTGGGGTAAATTTGAAAGTGATGAACCACCAGTAAGCATGTTTTCCAACTTCATATTGAAAAATTTAATATGCCCACAAAGGGCCCTGACGATTCAGTGTGATTCAAAGCTTGAAATTTTGCAAAAGGGAACAAAAAGATTACACAAAAAATGGAGACAGTTATGATAGGTTGCTGTGTGCAGGTGCAGTGTACCTTAAGTCACATGGCAGGAGGAAATTGCATGCACATGGTTCCAATTTGCATATCTGCTTTGTCAATCGCAGGTCGGTTTGATAATGTACATTGCACCTTGTGTGAAGAGAAGGAGGATGAGCCAAATTCTGGTGTTCAATAATGCAAGTGCAGTACTTTGAGATCATGCAAAATGTATCCACTTTACAGGAATTTACAGCATGTTGTCTAACAAGACTGGATGGGAGGTACACAATGACATTCAACTGATATCTAGAAAGGAGCTATAATGTTTACTCAGTGCTACAGCAATTTGACAGAAAAAAAGACAAAACAAGGTGCTGTGTTCTAGGTGTTAGCTATAGTTTTAGTCTGCTTAACATGAAACAGTCTATAGCTGAATACATCTCGGGAAAGGGTGCTTTTAATACCAATGTCGTCTTCTGATGGAAAGAGGAAATGAAGAAGGGATTCACAATACAGCTAAATGCAGAGAACAGGCAGAGGCCACGCCACACCACACAGCAGCAGATGATCATTAGCTACACAATGGGGGGACGACAAAGATCTGATAAATGCAGAATGTAGAGCCAGCCTCCATACTATGAAACAGGGAAATAAGAACAGAAATAAAAGCACAATGAAATCACTGATGCCACTGTTGTAAAATTAATGTTACACTGTAGCTTTATAAATGCATCTCTGCTATGTGAGCGCAGATTTGGGTTATGTTTGCAGCTCTGCAGCTTCAGACAAGCAGCTGCTGGATTGCCAATTAGCAAATCAAAAAGAAACGGCGGACAGGGCTGATTGATCGGATATCTATGCTCTCTCCACGCATTGATTTGTACGCTGACCAATTAACACTGGTAGCAATTAGCCGAATCGTGGTGTGAAATCTGTTAGCGCCGGCAGGAGCGGATGATCTTCAAATGACATCATCCAGGCACAGATAAGCTGACTGGCTGAAGAGGCTACGTCTATTTTGCGGAATTTTAACACTGCAAATACGCGACAGAGTAGCTCTCGCAAATTAAATAACAAGCTGAAGACAAAAAAAAACTATTGATAAATACATCATAAAACACAACAGGTTGTGCTAATGTATCGCATTTCGAGCCGCACTCTCTAAGCATGTGGAACCCTTTGTGGCAAATGTTTCCGTTCCAGGAAATAGCCGGAGCCAACGAGACAGTTAGCTTATCTGTAGCAAGGGCATTTCCTTTCTAACAGGTTTTTTACCACGAAGTTATCTCAAACAAATTAACATCATTCGATAAGTCTCGCTAATCTATAACGACCCAAATTATAAAAGTACCGGCGCGGTTCGGGTCGTCGTCAGGAAAAGCTTGACCGTTAATATGAAGCTAACGGAAGCTAACGCGACGGCTAGCCAACAGCTGCAGTGAATATTAAGATAAACAGGGCACATGTTTTGGATCGATGTGAATACTAATACCGTACCTCTGTTTCTTACTGAGCCGAATACGGGAAGAACCAGATATCCTACATGCACTAACACCATCCTGGGATCCGTATCTTATGATTCCGCCGGGTTTTTTTTAGAGAGATGGAGCGGTAGTAGCAGCCCATGCGGATCTACATTCAGGCGGTTGGTTGTTGCTTGCAAATACTACAGGCGAACCAACGACTGTCTGACTGGTCTGGTTGTCGCTGACAAAAGCAGACATGTCATTTTTAGTCCGGAGCAAAAGAGGGCGATGTTGCAGCGCTGCATGCTGTAGCTGGAGGTATCTCAAGGTGAACCTGTCCGGACCTGACAATTCAGCTTAATTTATATTACTGCGACTATGAAACAGGCTGTTATTCAGGAAAAATGTGCTAAGCTGCAATACTTCACGTTTGAAGGGCTTCCTGCACTCACTCAGGCTATTGATGTTTCTCCTACTAAAAAAGACTCGGAGGAAATGGATCGGAAATCAGAATGTGCAAATCTAACTAGTGCCAAAAATGGAGGAGGATTGGGACCACTGAAAAATTCAATTAAATTATAACAATAAAATTACAATTGGGGTTGTTAATAAAAATATGGTTATTGTTTACCCTGAGCATCTTCTTAATGAAACAGCTTTACAATAACGGAGTGTCTTCAGTCAGAGGCTATTTCAGAACCACCATAATACAGACTGCTACAGGAGATCCTTCCTCCTATCAGCAATCAGTATTTACAATTATTTGAATAACCTTTAAGTGAATTCTATTTATACTCAGAAAATAAATCAAGATTCTAGCGCCACTTCATTTAGGAGTGACCTTCAGAAATAGCACTTGCTAACATTACAGACTTACTAGAGTCAGGTAGGAGAGGCAAAATATATTGAATTGTTTATTAACAAAACACCAAAAATTAAAGGCTGCTGTTTTGATCAACTTACCAGTGACAGCTGGGTGTATGAAATTCAAGATGAGATCATATATAATGATCAGAAGTGATCAAATTAAATAGGTAGCAAATTCTAAAGATTTTTCATAAATGGTAAATTTCCAATAACTTTTTATTAGTTTGCATTTTATGATTAACTAACTATGCAATTAGCAACATTCATTCTTGCAGTAATCTCCTGTAGCATGGTTAAATTAAGACACATTATTGAAATTTATGGATCAGTCAGTTTCAGAATATTTAAAAAAGTCAGTCTAAGATAATTTATCTGAAACCTATTTTAAAAATCTGCATTACAAATACAAGAGGCAAAAATAATTTTGTGTAATTTTAAGAGTTGAGATTTATTTGGGATCAACGCTAAAAAGAATCTTGTCACATAAAAAATCAAAGGGAACTTCTAATTAATGTAAACAAGAATGAAATGAATAATCAAGCTAAGATAACATACTAATGAATAAGGAAAAAGAAGGATGAAAATTGAATAACTTTAGACAAAGAAGGACAATGGTTTCCAACTACCTATTATTAAACAAAAGATCTAACACTCGTCAAGAGCTTATATATTATATATTCTCCAAAGTCTACAGAAAGGACTGGATCTGAGTTCTGATACATGCAAATACATTTGTAGGTTTGTTTCCATTGCAGTCAGTGTAACAAGATAACAACAAAAGAAGGGTAAGATGTAACACCAGATTACATAATATTTAAAACACACTAATACAGAGGGTACTCTGGTTTTCTTTTCCACTCATACAGAGCCTGCTTCTTTCAGTGGATTCTTTATGTTAACTGGGGACAATTACTTTCCACTGTTGCCACATCCTTGCTCAGAATGATGGATTGCTAAAAAGTAAACAAATCAATGCAACTGACTTTTAGGTCTTTAGATAAATGACCTTTAGCGTGTTGTATCAAATGGGAAACTGATTTTTGTATTGTATTATAACTTGTACTGAATTTTATTGAAATGGACTCAATTGATTTGATTTTGGCAATTAACTGGATTCTATGAAATTGTTATGAATTGGGCCATTTGTCTTGTGAAGTGCCGGGGAGGCATTTTGTTGTGAATTAGGAACCACCTAAATAAATTAAAATAAAACTGAATTGAATTAAGGAATTCATAATATATTGTCTAACAACACAAAATGATCAACTAAAAATATATATATATTTTACCAGAGGTGGGTAGTAACTAGTTACATTCACTCAGTTACATTATCTCGAGTAACTTTCTGGAAATAATTTACTTTTTTGTAATAGTTTTAGTTTTATTACACTGTACTTTTTACTTGAATAACATTGGTATCACTACCATTAGAATAAAATTTCTGGCCACTAATTTCTGGGTGGGGTTATTTTGAGGTCAAGTGAATATATAGTAAATATTATTCATTGTCACTGCAAGTACATCAACCTATTCTAAGATATATGGTATATACAAGGAGTAGTTTTATAAGTTTTATATTGAAAAGATTTGATTTGGAAAAGTGTTTTTTCTGCTTCTTTTTCTTTTCCTTTTATAATTGTATTATTTATCTGTGTTAATGTTTCCATTTTATTATTGAAAATGCCGGATTTTCCTTGGGGGAAGCAGGCCGTTTTCTCTTCCTTGACGGCAGGGGGCATAGATGAGCAGTAAACCAGACAAATTGACATCAGTTCAATAAATAGAAGAAGCGTCCATTCAGCCATTACATTCAGGCAGGTCGGAGCCGCTCAGTGGAGGACAGGTCATTAGCAACCCGACAAAATGTTATCCGTGAGAGTTGCAGCAGCTTTGGTCAGGAGCCTGCCCAGGAGAGCTGGATTTGTAAGTATTTTACTAAACAATATACAGCTATTGTGGTGGTAGCACTAAGCATTTTTTGGTATTATTTGTTGAGCTTTGTGAACGTGAAGGGTACAGGCCGCTAGCTTACGCGACACTAATCCATAAAAGTGAATCTTAACGCAAGAAATCAGCTGTCGCTAATAGCTTAGCCTTGTGGTGTTAATATTACTGAGCTAAACCTATTTTGTCGAGTCGTCCTTGCAAAGACCCGGTATTCGTCCTGCAGCGGCTAAAGTTAGCATCCAAGCTAACACCGAGCTAACGGCTCATTCAGCCACGCTTGAAGGTCAGGAAGCCTGACAGCGCATGTCCTCTCCGCTGCGCAGCGTTTAACCTGCGCAGATCTTAGGTTTTTAATCTCCCTACCAATATCCGACAGAATAATGTGTGGTTTCCCTTGGACATGCTAATAAGTCCGCCTGCCCTTGACTGCAGGTGTCCAAGACGCTCCCGGCCGCCTGCGTGGGGGTCAACCACATCCACACACAGAGACCATGGATGCAAAAGACAGGTGAGACAAATGCAGTTCTGTCCTTCAACATGTTGTCTACTCTATTCAAATAAACAATACTTGTATATACCTAGAGAAACGCTTTGTTTTTGTTGCAAAGTTCTTAATATAAACAGTTCCGTACGCTATAACAAAACCCTGGTTGCTAGATGCTTTGCTCCTATTCAACTTAAACTCATGAGATTTTGCAGTGTAGTAGAAATGGACAAAGACATTTGAGGTGCCAATTTTGTCTCGGTGATCAACTGGATCATATGCAGAAAAATGGGTATTGTTTTTACCTAAATTAATTCTAGGAGCTCTCTTACTTTTTGACTTTCATGCACCTTGAAGTATAATTGAGATCGGATCAAATTTTATGGCGTACTCTGCTGTATAAATAGTAGAGGTGCTTTGGTCAGGTTTTTCCTGAGTGTGGGTTTTTCATTCAAGATTTCTAAGGAAACTGATGCACAAAGAAGAAAATCCTGCATGTTCTTGAACAGAAGTGCTAGTAGCAGTGTTGAAACCAATCCAAGTTTTTGTCATGTGTGTTGTTCTAAAATGAAGGCTTCATTGTTTTAAAAGCTAATTCAAGATATATTTTCTTCAATGATATTTGGAGACATAAAATCAGAAAAATGTAATTTTATATAAAAATTTTCTTTGAAAACATTTATCAGATATTTTTGTGAATAGTTGGAATAAATGCTCATTTGTAACAGTCCTTTTATTCAGCCAAAAATATATTGCTGTTATTATAATACATTAAAGACATCATAATATTATACCATCAAATAAAAACGCATTCAGTTTTGCACCCTTAAAGAAAATGTTAGCTCAATTCTGAAATGATTTCCAATCCAATGATTGGCAATAAGTTGCATTCTCATTAATAACATACCGAGTGGATTTATTTTCTTTTCTTTATTTCTTTGGTACTCAATGTTAATAAACAAAAACAATATTTTGCTATACTTTGAAAAGGTCAAAGAGTAGTAGAGACTCAAACTTATTGAACAGCCCTCTGAATCGTTTTTCTCCTGACTGGTTCTGACAGGTAATCGAACATCAAAGGTTGAGTACATGTGCTTTGGTGCATAAATGGGATTATTCTGCAAATTTTTTCTTTTGTTTGATTTAAACTATCTACCACCTAAAAACCTGAAACACTTTTTTTTGCTTCTCTTATGTGATTGTAACTGTTGCCAGAAATAATTTGGATCAACAAATTTGTCTTTAGAATGAAACCCGAACTCTGTTCTTGCCTGGGAAGGACCGATTGATGCTCCCATATATTGTTAGACGAAACAATTGTAATATTAATTACTCATTCACAGGCACAGCTGAGGTCTCTTCCATCCTGGAGGAGAAGATCTTGGGTGCCGACACCTCCGCTGACCTCGAGGAGACGGGCCGCGTGCTGTCCATCGGCGATGGTATCGCCAGAGTGTACGGCCTGAGGAACGTCCAGGCTGAAGAGATGGTGGAATTCTCCTCTGGACTCAAAGTATGTTTAAAAATAAATTGATTGTTAAAAACAAAAGAAACTGTTACAGCTGACCAGATGCAGAAAGCAGCTTTGATTCAACAGAAGCTGAAACCAAAAAGCTTATTACTTCCTAATGGCAAAATACTAAATGCGTGCGTTTGTCGTTGTAGGGCATGTCTCTGAACTTGGAGCCTGACAACGTTGGTGTCGTGGTGTTTGGTAACGACAAGCTGATCAAGGAGGGTGACATTGTGAAGAGAACTGGAGCCATCGTGGATGTCCCTGTGGGCGAGGAGCTGCTGGGCCGTGTGGTGGATGCTCTGGGAAACGCCATCGATGGAAAGGTTAACTCAAGTTTCATAAAAACAAATGAATAGTAAAAAAAAAAAAACACTTTGATGGGAAAATTTGTAGATCAGTTTCAAAGTTAAATGAGTATTCTGCAGCAGATCGTTTTGTTCAATTAAATTCAATCTTCTTGAAGATTTTTCTACCTTAGAGATGCACCGATTAGATTTTTGTCTAACTGAAATTCATTTGTGCTTTTTATTATTATTTTTTCTAACAGTTTTATAATTAACTTTTTTTATTTGACCTTCATTTGTACAGGTTCTCATTTCCAAAAGAGACCTGTTTTAATAAAAATAAAATTACAAACACAGCAACAAAACAAGTAATTCAGATTTGACTCGATAAATAAGTTAATAAAATCTGATATAAAAAGCAGAGCAAGTTTCATAAGATTTCTTAAAATAAATTTGAGTTGTCCTAAAAGAATCAAAATGGATCGCTTCAGATCCTGCTGTAGTGTTTAACCAAGCAGAGTGAGGTGTTTTTCCTTTTTTTTTCCTCTTACTTGGATGCATTTCAACAATTGATGTTCATAGACAAAGAATCAAGGAAGTTCTTGGTTTTTGATTAATTTCTTGAAGAGTTGAAAGCAGCTCTTCCCCTCTTGTATTTTACATGCCAGTCAAAGGAAAATTTGTAATTTTTTGATCTCTGGCCATTTGATCGGTGCATCTCCTGTATTCATAAAAAAACAATCTAGTGTAAATTTATGTCAGAAACATGAATAAAAGCAGCATGGTTCTCTTTTCCTCAGGGTCCTTTGGGCTCAAAGACCCGCAGGCGTGTTGGTCTGAAGGCTCCGGGTATCATCCCCCGTATCTCAGTGAGGGAGCCCATGCAGACTGGAATCAAGGCTGTGGACAGCCTGGTGCCCATCGGCCGTGGCCAGCGTGAGCTGATCATCGGAGACAGGCAGACTGGGTAACTACATTCAGAGCTCATTTAGAGAAATGCATTTATGCTCTTATGTTTCTGAACGCTGCTGATTTTCACTTCAGCAAAACCGCCATCGCTATCGACACCATCATCAACCAGAAACGCTTCAACGAAGGAACCGACGAGAAGAAGAAGCTGTACTGCATCTACGTCGCTATTGGCCAGAAGAGGTCCACCGTGGCTCAGCTGGTGAAGAGGCTGACTGACACCGACGCCATGAAGTACACCATCGTTGTGTCCGCCACCGCCTCTGATGCCGCTCCGCTGCAGTACCTCGCTCCGTACTCTGGGTGCTCCATGGGAGAATACTTCAGAGACAACGGCAAACACGCCCTGATCATCTATGACGATCTGTCCAAGCAGGCGAGTTCAAATGTCGAGAGGAATTAAAGTCGGGAGATTATGGCTTAATTTTATTTTTTTTTTCTCCTGCTTTTCTAAAAAATGACAAAATATTTTCAAAAGTTTTTTATTTTAATCTTCTGAGTTGTACAACAGCGTAGCAATGAGGCTATAAGATTTTTTTTTTTTTTAAACTACAAGAATATACTTTAATATTAACAGAATAAAGATGCAATGTTACCAAAAAAATCTTAAAATTAAAATGAGAAAACTTTGTTATAAGGATCTGATGTGATCAGTTCAGTCCATGTAGATCTTTCTTCGGAGAAGACGCAGCTGTTTGTATGATTGTTTCAAAGTCGATGATGTGATAATAGATGAAGTATTTTTATTATGCATTATCTGTAAAACTTTTACCAAAATATAGCTTCACAAGATGCTCAATATTCCTCATTTAAATTTTTTGTCATGTGGGAGTTCTCATAAAATGACAAATTTATTCTTCTAATGTTGCAACTTTATTCTGGTAGTATGGCTTTATTCTGATGATTAAAAATAAATTGTATCCTGGCCCTAATATTCCATTTAGTTGACCTGAATCGATGTCAGACAAGATGGCAGATTTTAGGTGTGCCAACATCACTCTGACCTATGGAAACCCAAGAAATGCATTGTTGGAGGGGAGGAAAACGATCCAGATTTCCCAAAAATGAAATCTTCAAAAACCCAAACAGATTTATCATTTAGCCTAAAGAGCAAATGTTACATATGGACTAATTTTCTCCTGATCTCTCCCACCAGGCTGTTGCCTACCGTCAGATGTCTCTGCTGCTGCGCCGCCCTCCAGGCCGTGAGGCGTACCCTGGCGACGTCTTCTACCTGCACTCCCGTCTGCTGGAGAGAGCAGCCAAGATGAACGACAACTTTGGAGGCGGCTCCCTCACCGCGCTGCCCGTCATCGAGACCCAGGCCGGAGACGTGTCTGCCTACATCCCCACAAACGTGATCTCCATCACAGACGGACAGGTCCGTATTGTTTTATATTGAAAATATTCAGTAAATGGTCTCTTTATTGCAGTAGTTCTGTCTTTTTTTTTTCTGCAGATCTTCTTGGAGACTGAGCTGTTCTACAAGGGTATCCGTCCAGCCATCAACGTGGGTCTGTCTGTGTCCAGAGTGGGTTCTGCTGCCCAGACCAGAGCCATGAAGCAGGTTTGTCCAGTCTGTGGTTAGAATTTACCCCCATTATGTTTAATGAGAGTTGAATCCACTAAATCCAGTCTGACTTGCCTGTAGGTGGCTGGTACCATGAAGCTGGAGTTGGCTCAGTACCGTGAGGTGGCTGCCTTCGCTCAGTTCGGTTCTGACCTGGACGCCGCCACCCAGCAGCTGCTCAACAGAGGTGTCAGGCTCACTGAGCTGCTGAAGCAGGGACAGTACTGTGAGTGTTGATGAGTCACGATCCGTACAGTAATAAACAATATCTTACCTGCAGCAGATGGCACTGTTGACATCTTCATTTGGTATAAATCTAGACGAGTTGAACCCAGAGGCCAAATTGGACGTCTGCTGTCCTAAGATGACTCGTGTCTCCACCGGGGTTTATGTGAACACTTCCTGTTGGACCTTTAAATCTCCCTGTTTGCAATGGGCAGATAATTACACAAACCGATTGCCATAATTAACTGAGACAGCTGTGGTGCACCACCAATAAACTTCCTGTGAGGAACGTTTGCAGTCAGAGTAGCTGATTAAAAGTTAGGCTGTGTAAAAACTACATCCATGTTTTATTTAAGATGGTTACTGAGGAGGAAGGAAACTTTACATAGCCCTTATTAGAAAAGTTATTGGTGGCACAACACCTCCTAACTCAATTTCCTGCATAAATTAATCATCTACTGTATAAATATCCACCCAATGCTGAGGTTAATTGTTTGGATCAAGTTTAAACTGTCACCTCATTGCATCTTCAGCATGAAAATGACACCAATACTGCATGACGGCTTTAATTTAAACTTTGTATGAGGCGATACCCATGGCTTTCTTTAGCCTTTGGGTTACATTTTTAATGAGAAATCTCAGTTGAATCCCTTCATATTTGTGCATAGAAAAATATTTTGGTTGCCAAAGGTAGTCTTCCACTATAATATATATATTTTTTTAAGAGCTGAGATGATTAATTTCACTGATTATAACTAATTTCGTAATCAATCGTTAACTGCAATATATACTCAGAAAAAGGCAATTTTATAAGAAATGCATTTAGTGCTGTAATTAAGGCAAAACTGTCGGAAAAATATAAACATTTTGCATTTATGAAACACTTCGACTGTAAATATGCAGAAGTAGAGTGCCATAGTGTTAGCTTCACCAAGTTCAGATTCACTGAAGGAATATTGTATTTGAATTGAATTTATTACCATCTTTTAATATATTTCTAATGCTGTGTAAAAAGGCTCTTTTAATCTGATTAATCAGTAATTAATTAGGTTCAGCCAGTGTTTTTGTTGTGTAAAATAGTGCTAATATGACAAATTAAAAATAATCCAATTAGACCTGAAGCTGTTTGAAAGCTTTTAAGCTTTTAAGAAAAGAAAAAGAGCTAACCATTAGCTTCAGGGTCCAACTAATCTGGCTTAATACTAAATGAAAACTGTTATCTACTACTGGAATGAAACTTTTAACACCAGCACAGTTGAATCCTGAACTATGCTGAAAAGTATCTGGACTGGTTTATGCACTGGTGTACCTGCCTCTGTCCTGCAGCTCCCATGGCCATTGAGGAGCAGGTAGCGGTCATCTACGCCGGCGTCAGAGGACACCTGGACAAGATGGAGCCCAGCAAGATCACAAAGTTTGAGAAGGCGTTCCTGCAGCACATCCTCAGCCAGCAGCAGGACCTGCTCTCTGCAATCAAGTAAGGCTAAGCTTCTCTCTTGAATGTAAAAGTTGGTACATTCAAAAATATTTTTATTTAATGTTTTTTTTTTTTTTTTCCAGGGCTGATGGAAAGATCTCAGAGGCATCAGATGCTAAACTGAAGCAGATTGTACTGAACTTCCTGTCCAGTTTTGAGTAATGATTGCACTTCTGCTGGTTGTCAGTGAGCTTCTTGTCTGTGTCCTCATAATGCGTATACATGTGAACACACTGAAGGCCAAAACCTCCATGTACAGATTTCTCCAAATAAAATTTTCCAGCCCTCCTCTCCCTCCTGCTCTGCTGTGCAGCTCTTCTGGTTCTTGACTGCTGCAGATTTTAATTCAGGCAGGCCAGCCAGCAACACATGACTCTGAACGTTTTGTTTCTGGTGTTCCACATTCATAAAACATGTTGACTGTAATACGTTCTTAGAAATATATTCAAGTAGACCAGGTGAGAGGGTTTAAATTAATTTTGACAGAACCTGTTCTTCACTGGTTTTACTATGATTGAGCTGTAACGCCCCCAGTTGGCCTGTGGATGGAGTAAAGGGGTAAAAAATGTTTGATACCATAGTAATAAATGCTGTGACGCCGTCACAAAATATTTATTGTCCTGTCTTTTGTTTGCAGGCTTCATTAAATCTTGTTAATCTAGATTTTTAAATGTAGGTTTTTATATTATTAAACATTAGCTGAAAGCTATATTTGAGAGGCATTTACTGGCCACTTTGTTAGGTACATTTAGTCTATCGCTTTCTGTAAAAGCAAAAGAAGATGCCAAGACTTTTAGGCATCTAAAAGTCTTGGCATTTTTAGATGCCTAAAAATGCATCTAAAAATGCATTTTTAGATGCATCTAAAAATGCATCTAAAAATGCAACAAGCAATACCAGGGTGAGTATTGATATTGGAAGAATAATTTTGTTTGTAGTTTCTCTTCTATATGTCCAGCAAATTGTTTTAATTCCCTGACAGTTTATATAGGAATTAAAATCAAGAGCTTACATTTCAATTTTACTTTAGGATTTCTTATATTTTATAAAGTTTGCAATCAAAACATCTGCTGTCTTTCTATACAATGTTTAATTTGCCCCTAAAGTGGAGTTTTATCCATTTAGGCAGTTGGGGAAAAAAAATCCTACTGGAACTCAAATATACATTTATGGAAAGATGTAGACTTGAAATTTGGATATTGTCACATGAATATATGAATATTAACTGAATAACTCTTAGGTTATATGCATATTTGACTCAGGTAACCTAAAAATAAATGTGTAGTTTAAGGTAACAAAGGAATTATGTTATTTCTATTGACTGTAACAGCAGAAGTGAGTAGTAAGTTATAAATAATTGGTTAAGTTTTTAGAAAAAAATTACTTTTATAAGTATTTTTGCTATACTGCACTTGAGTAATTTTATTAAGTGTCACTACTCTGAAGTACATTTTCTCTGCCATCTTTGAGTAATTTCACTGGAGAACAAGCTTGTTTTAACCAATCACCACACAAACACACCTGCAGTTTTTCTGAGTTTCATAAGTTTTACATTGACATTTGATTTGGAAAATGTTTATTTTGCCTGGTTTCATTTTGTGATTATTTTTATTCTGGTCTTTAAAATACTAAAATTTACAGATAATATTTTGGTGATATTTCTAAATATTAAATTATTGACTTTTTTTGTCAGTTACTCAGGACTTGAGTAGCCAATTTACCTGTTGAGTATTTTTATTTTATTTTATTTTTTTGGACAGCTACTTTTTACATATATTTAAAAATATGTAGAAGTAGTGCTACTCATACTTGGGTACAATTTTTGGGTTCTCTACCCACCTGCAAAATCACAATATAAATATCGGCTGTAGGTGAAAATATTCATTTTGGTGCATCCATATTTAACAGGTTATGAATTTGTTGCTAAGCAGTATAATGTTATAGTGATTATAGCAATGTAACATGGCTTTCACAACAAATGTGAACTGATTAAGGGAGTATTATGATGAAATATCCAGTAATGGATATTTCATCATGATCCACGTTGCATTACAGGTTCATTGCCATTAGTAATTATAGTTTTACTTCACATCTTGTTTAGCTGTAGAATTTAATTCTTCAAAACTGTAGCATTTTATGCTGATAATAAGAAGCTGATGCTCAGCCCAGATAATCTCAGACTGGATTCTTTGGCATTAATTCACTTTTCTCCAACAGAACCTTTAGAAATAAATCAGATTAGGAATATACAGACAACAAATCAGCAACTGTGATGCATTACTTCCCCTGAGGTGAAAGGAGTCAGGGTTTGTTGTCCTATTTGTTAAAGAAGCCATTTTGAGTTAAATAAAAGCACATGAAATAATGTCACGTTCCCCAAATTACCTCCAGTAAACTTGTTTTTTCTGTGGTCTCTAAATTCTTGTGCTGAAGACTTCCTATGCAGTCTCATATATGGCCAGCAGGGGGCCTTACCCATCTGTAGATATATCTTCGGAGGTTCACGTGATTGTGTTATGAGACACCAAAGTTTGTGTTTGAGTTGAGGTTTCCAGATCAGTCTGTGGTTCTATTTACTAAGAAATCAAAATAAATACAAAAAAGAGAGAATTTTTTTTGTCACTATCGGACTTTTTCTGTGAAAATGTCACCCTGTAACACGTTTCAACCTCAAGGGCCTATATAGCTATATAAATAGCTATAGGTATTTATGTGGCCCTTTGCTTTCCATAGGGCCACATAGATAAAAATGTATAACAGTTGTGTGGTTCAATGTTATTTTTATCAGTCAAGTCAATTCAGTTTTTATTTTTTAATAGGTAGATTTATTAACACGTTCTGACACAACAGGCCCTTTGAGAACATTAATCAACTTGATGAGGCCCAGAATGAAAATGATTTTGACATTCCTGCCTCATAAGATTAAAAAAAAGTCTATTTGTATCAACAAAATGCGCTTGCAGCTCAGATTTGATCCTTTCCTGAATTTTCTGGAAGCCTCAAATGGACCCCGAGTCACACGTTGGACACTATTGATCTAAATATTTCCCCGTTCTCAGTCATTCTGCTGACATGTTCTCACTTCCTCCCTGTGGTCTGCCTGTGTCCTCCAAAACCGCCTTTTCAAGAAGAACGCTCTGTTCTTCTTTCTGCTCAGTCACGTGAAATGTAACGTTAAGAACTCAGAGAGGTTTGAGTCGTGCGTTTCTCTAGCTGCATGGTTGACTGGTGGTGGGATAAAGTCAGACATGTGACAGACAGTAAGTGGAGCTGCTTTCACTGAGGACTATTGTTGGTGTCAGTGTGACAATAAGAGCGAGCTCTGTGCTGCCGACATACAGACAATAACAGGTCAGAAGACATGGGCAGGTTCTCAAGGGTAAAGTTGAGTAATTTCAAATATGAATCTCATTAGTTCATTATAATCAAGTCTTGTACATGAAAAAAGCAAAGAATTAAATTTCTATGGAATTTTGAGGTGTTTTGTTTGACAATTTGTTTTAAATTCGTGAACAGAATCTGTTCAAGAATTGAACAGATTGTGATCGTTACTTAATACTGTCAGTAACAATCTGACGGTATTAACACTAACATGGGGTTATATGAAAATGAGCTATAATGTTAGTTTTAATGCTACTTTCAGTGTTTGGGTTATCACATTGACACTACACAAACATGGAGTCTTCGTTCTCATACATTAGGTTTCTTAAAAACCTAAATGCCTGAAAAAGTATTTATTTGAGTACATTATTATTATAACAAAAGACTGGTTTTTCCATCATTTGTATTACAGTCTACTTGCGTAAGAATAATAAAAATTTCTGCAGTAATTCTTGCCCCATCTGCTTTACATTTTCCAAAGACAAAAAAATACACAATGGTAGCAAAAAGGCTTTTCCCCCCTCCTTTATTTCAAAACTTCTGAACAAAAATATAAATTTTACACAATTATCCAGAAAAAGATTGCATTTAAATATATATATATAAAATTACACCTGGAAGCTGACAGCAGGCAGCAGCTTTAAACTAAGGCAATAATCAATATAAAATATTTTATTTTTGAGTTCAGTTTCTGTTTATAACAGCCCTGGTTTCCTTAAGCACATAATCACCAGATCTCTACAAGCCTGCTTGCAGCGTGAATACAGAGGCTCATTATATTCTTTTTTTTTTTTTTTTTTTAAAAAGGAATTTTCATCCAAGATGGCAAATCAAACAAGCATGTGCTACCAATGTCCTGTGCAGTGCGCCTGAGTCTGTACCTGAAGCTACACCAGGTAGCAGCTAAAGCCTGCATGCAGGCTGCAGCAAATGGCACCATGTAGGTAAAGCTTGTGCGCCCCAACAGGCAGCAGGTAATGTATAAGGCTTGCTGTTTGTTTATGGGTTTTAGGTCGACTCTGAGGTCCTTTTGGAACTGAGGCTGAGCAGAGGAGCGTCTCTGAGGCACCGGAGTCATTCAGTGTTGCAGTAGTGGTTGCTATTGTTGGAATTTTCCTGTAAATTGGAGTGAGGGTCCTCTTCCGCCTGCGATACCACTGGTTCCACTGGCAGTGAAAAGAAGTTGGAGACACAGAAGACCTGCAGAAGACAGACAAAATGACAATACATTAACCATGTAGCCATCACTGAAATGTGAAGACATTAGAATAATCCAAGTTGACCATAACTGTTTGAATGGATCTTTAAAAACATATGGACCCCTTGAATGTTATTGTTTATGTCCGAGAATTTCGCGCATGCGCACAACGCTGGAGGGCTTTTTTTTTTTACATGCTAGCCATAGCCGCGCTGCTGCGGTAGAACAATTCCGTTAACTAAATGAAACCTGGAGATATAGGTATTATTAATTTAGTGCAGAGTGTCACAGAAAAGGAAAAATAACGCTGAAAAACCGTTAAAGTACAACTCAAACCCACTGCTACCCCCTAACCCCCACTCTCTGTGTCGTGCTATGCTAGGCATGGTCTCGTTACTATAGCAACTGACAACAATGCCACTTTATGTTTCAGGATTCAACACCAAAAAAAAAACCAAACACACACAAAAAAAAACACCCAAACATTTCCCACACAAACACCACAACATTCAGTCGGTTACAGCATTATGGTTTTAAGCTTGATGTTTAGTTTCCGACTAATGAATCATCGCTGACGTAGATTAGCTACCGTAAAAAAAAAAAAAGAAAAAAAAGGAAAACATTACTCAGGGCATTCACTTTCTTCAGTGTCAGCAATTTCACACTGTGTCAAAAATAATAATTTTACTGAGTGAGTGTGTGAAATATCACATGGGCATGAGCTGGTATAACTCATGGTATGACAGAGAAAAAAATGACTTCTCTGTATTTGCAACAACAACAACAACAACAAAAAAAAGAGCAACTGCTAATTATCTTTCAGCCACTTTATGGGACACTTACTGTGAAAACCGCCACCAAACCGCCCTGCAAGAGGCCAACACACACGTCACTCCAGTGGTGTTTGTAGTCAGACACTCGGGTCAAACCCACATACACCGCAGTGGCAATCAGGAAGAACTGGAGGGTGGGACGCAGAAGCCGTGACCACTTTGACCTCATCCTGGCTTGAAGGTACAGCTGCAAGATACAGAGGAAAGAAAAATGCACAGTCACACCTTTCTCTACAGATTCCACAGTCTGTATCAATATTTGTGATACAGGTGTTCACAAGAGCCATTTTACTAGTCTTTTTTTAAAGCACAATAAAAAAGTAAACATTTATGCTTCAGAGAGTTTCACTGGTTGTTTGAATACCTCACAAATGAGATAAACATGGCATGTAAATATCTCATTTAGTGATTATGTTCAAATTCAAAGAGTGCTTCTTTGTGTATTGTCTTGACATCTGTGCTGCATTGTTTTCCAAGCAGAACCAGTTAAGCACATGACATAAGCCAACATCATGAGTAATTTATGCAGTCAGGGTCTCATTACATCTTCCTTAGATAATGAGATTTTAGTCTTGTCAATTCAGACTGTTGTGAGCTCCTTTCAGAATGAGCAGTTCTAGAGTTTCTTGTCACGTTAAATCCAAATAAGCTGCGGCTGGCCACGTCCTTCAACTCAGCGTTTAAACTAGCATGTGAAAATGGCTGCAAACATACATGCAATTTTACACAAATGTACATTTTTAAAAAGCAGAAGTGGAGCCTCCTGCACCGTTAGCAAGAATGCAGCAAGTGGTTTCTGGATGAAAAGTCGACAACAAAACACTTGTCTTTTCCAGCAGCCATTGTACAGCGCATACAGCGGTAAAACCAGCTGATCATACGTTCTGGAGCTCAGCTGGGGTGAGCTCTAAAATGTTGTTTGTTTTTTTTTTTCTTAAGCGCTTTGGCTGTTTTTAGAAGCAGTGGAATGCTTTCAGGTCAGGCAATGCTTGCCTTTGCATGATAATGATTATTTTCAAGGGTTATTAAATGCATTCTGCGCCCAAGCTGAGGTTAAGGATGCTGCAAAACTGCATAATGACTATGATGGGGATGCAAAAACGTTTATTATATGTACTTACGGAAAGGAACAGCATGCAGTACATGGAGAAGGACGAGTGACCAGAATAAAAGGACAATCTATAAAGGAGAAAAAGATTGAAGTTTAGTCACTTTTCTTTAAATATGCAGTGAAAATGAAACTATAGCACATAGCACATATGGCACATAGTCTGTCCTCAGATTCTGACTCTTGATCACCTGAATATTTGTACCCTGATGTGATAACAGATAAGGCGTGTGGGAGAGAACTGGCCAGCAGCCAATCAGAACCACTTCCTCTTGCAGAGATGCCATTATGCCTCTGTAACCATTTCCAAGTGCTCAGACTTTCCATTTGAAAAATGTCTTTTCTGAACCAAACATCTTTGCTGATGTGTCCCACTCGTCTTCCTGGCTGGTTTTATTGCTGCTGCACCCTCTGCTGCCGATTGTCTCCTCAACCTTTGCAATCTGGTTCAGAGTCCTTTGGCTTCAGTTCCACATTTGGGTGTAAGCAAATTTAATTTGTTTCTCAAATTAGCTCTTCAGAACACAGCGTCTCCCCTGGTATTTGAAATTTTTTGTTTGTTTTGACTTTATTACTAGGCAGAAGAAACCCAAGCATTTTGGAAACAGAACACTAAAGCGATGTGGAATTAAACTGTCAACTAGAGGAAACTGCATATTTTGGTATCAATCCGATGGCAAGTAAATACACGTCCAGAATCACTGATTAATACCAATACCAATACTTTTTATTAGTTAGTTATAATATGTCAAACTTCTGACTTCTTCGGTTGTTTTTAAGGCTTTTAGTTTGAAACATTTTGTTAAAACCAAGCACAGAATTTGAATAAGGTTTATAGGTGTAAACAAAATACTTTAAAAACAAGGTCAACAAAAAAATAAGACAAATTTGTGTAAATTTTTTACTAAATAAAGTGCAAAGAGCAAAACAAAATCTGTTTTGAGGCACCACTGAAAAACAATCCATTAATAAAAGTTTAAAGACAGAATATGAGACGGTTTGTTTCATGGGGGGAAATTTACCTTCTAACCACACAGTTTACAGTCTAATCTCTCATGAAATACAAAACTTTTTTTTAACTCTTATGACTTTCACACATTTGTCTCTAAAGCTGCTAAAAAAATAATTGTAAATAACCAACTGTATAACTAAATAGGACAGAATAAAAAGGTGATTTGAGCTTTTACTGACTCAGAAGATGCTTTTTCCCCCCCATTACGTGTGTAAAAATGTAATGGTTCACAGTCAGCTGTTTACTCATCTTCATCATTTGGTAAAGGGAGGGAATCACACATTAAATGGTAATTTTTAAAAGATAAATCATCATTACCACGCCTTGAAAATTCCCATAAAATGATTCATTGCTGAAGTATTTTTTGCAATTGAACTCATGTTGAGTTGCTTGGAGTATCGCGCAAAAGTTGATTTGTATTAGCTATTCTTCACAATAAGAAAGAAAAAATTAAATTTGAAAGAGGCAGGAGTGTATTGTTGTTTTATGTCAGAGATAAAACAATTACTCATCTAAACTGCTAATATCTGCAGGTGGAAGAAGGATTTTAAAGCTCAAAACAACTAGAATAAACAATCCAGGTTTATCCAGGTTCATCTCGTCACCACACAGTCAAAACGGTTAGAGGGAGAGAAAAAGACTGAACTTGTTCATTTATTTTAAGGATTTCACACATTTTTGACAGAAATGTGAATAACTGATATTTACATGATAGCACATTCCACCTTCTCATATGAATACAATAACCAACAACCATGGATAATAAAACTGATATCTACCATCTCAGATCTGAATGAAACTAGTATTATTTTAGTGGTGCCATTGACAACTATTTCTATTTTGAATATTTTATCACCAATCAGCCAGCCAGTGAACAAAATCTTCAGATTTTCAACATTGATCGCCTCTGATCAGTGATTAGCAGGAAAACGCTGAAGAAACTGATTCTTTTTCTCTGATTTCTGTCTTGTGAAAATTAGACTGTTAGGCAAACAGTGTTCAAAGATTAAATCAGAAAATGTCTTTCATTATCCGCTAGTTTCCAAATTACAATTTCTCCAAGGACTTCAAAGTCTATTTTATCTCATACCGACAGGATTTGTTTAATTAACATGATGATTTTGAATGTAGTTCGTAGAGGGAAAATCACACACCAGGTTCCTCAAGGCTCAATTTGTGGACCAGTTTCATCAAATGATGACCACATTTCCTACAATATGATTTTGTAACATTTATTCCCAGCACAGTTACCAAATTACAGTGATCCAAATATTTAAGAATGGATTGGTACGGCTAACTTCAGAAAAAAAACATAAATTATTGTTTTTGGTTCCTAAAATGTGAGGTTAGAGATCTGAACTCAGCTGGATTCGATGAGGCTAAAGACCAATGAGCATTTAAAATAAAGCCTCTACAGTTTTAAAAGTTTTCTCCATGCCAGTCCCCCCCCCACCCCCACCCCCAAAACTAATTTTGTTTCATATTTGAAGAATTTCCCACTTTAAAATCAAATTTTAATCAATTTCTTTTAATCACAGGAGATTAATTTCAAAGATGAAACCTCACCTGGCTTCGGTCACCTCAAAATCATTTCCAGTGCAGGTGAAGTTCTCTATGTATCCTCCGGTTTTACAATCGATCTGATCCCACACCGGATTGCATACAGCCAGGAAGTACGGCCGCAGTCGGCCGATGGAGTATTTAGCAATGTCAGTCAGAGACTGGCTGGCAGCGGCTCCAAACACGGCGCTCCCCACGGCTTTGTAGACACACATCATCCATTTCCTCCTCAACGACCGGTTCTTGACGCGACACATGTACACTGATATAAACTCACCGCAGACGAGCTGAGATGGAGAAAAAGGAAAACAAGCCATGATGGAAAGACATCTCATCGTGAAAAGGAGTCAGATTTTAATCTAAATCATTCTTACAACTATGAGTGTGAAGGGAATCATGACTCCGAGGAGCAGCTGGTAGGATATGGTGTCCTCTTTGTAGGGGAATCTGATGGACTCATCGTTGCAGAAGAAACCCCGCTTGAAGGGGCTGTGTCTGGGAGTTAGGATGAAAAATGGAAGTCCAACTGTGAAAACCAAAAGAGAGACAAAGAACAGGACATTAGATATTAGTCAGTTGTAAATGCCCCCAACTGATGATCAACTTTCCTGATTGGTCCTGAGCATTTAAGGCAACACTCTTCTGATAAATAATTGAGACTTTTGGTTTAACTAACAAGAAGCTGCTGGAAATTCAGGAAAAGTAAAATACAGCTCTGGAAAAAATTAAGAGAACATGCAAAATGATCAGTTCTCAGAGTTTACTCTTTATAGGTTTATGTTTGAGTAAAATGAACATTGTTCTTTTATTCTATGAACTGCTGACAACATGTCTCTGAAATTCCAAGCAAAAATTTAGTATTTGCAGAAAATGAGAAAGGGTCAAAATAAAAAAAAAGATGCAGTGCTTTCAGACCTCAAATGATGAAAAAGAAAATAAGTTCATATTCATTTAGAAACAACAATATTAATGTTTTAACTCAGAAATGAATATTTGCTGGAATAACCAGGAGGTCTTCAACGGGGTTCACTACAGTGGACTCTTCATTTTTTCCAAAGCTGTGTTTGTACCTCAATAGTGGAACAGCTGTGCCATCTAAACTTGTTCTTTCTCATCTGCTATTAATTTTTTTCTTTCATGATCATCAAAATAATCCTATATCGGTTCGTTTCTTTCTTTTTTGTGCGTCTTCTCAAACCCCCAGTCGGTCGTGGCAGATGGCCGGTTATAGTGAGCCCGGTTCTGGTTCTGCTGGATGTTTCTTCCTGTTAGACGGGATATTTTCCTCTCCACTGTCGCTACATGCATGCCCAGTATGAGAGATCGCTACATACTCATCCAGGAGGAGAAACTGGATGCAATCTGCTTGGTTTCCTCAGAAACTTTTTAAGCTAATTTGAATAATTATCTGAGCTTATTCTTTGATTATTAGGATAAATTTGAATATTTGTGCGATTGAACTGAAATTGTTTCGAGACGACATTTATTGTGAATTGGCGTTATGTAAATATACTGAATTGAATTAAACTGCAGCCCAACCTAGTTTCACCTTCAAAACCTGCTAGAAGAGACAGTAACATCGTAATTTAAATGTTCTAAACAAAACAGGGAGTCAGACATTTTGAATCAAAATAGTCCTTTTCAGATTTTGCCACATTTTAACAAAGTCGAACTTTGACAGCTTGATATCCCATAATCCAAGCTGTACATGAAGTCTTTATTTCACACTGTACTCTTCATTAAGCCTTTGCTACCAAACAGGAAGTTTGCAATGTTTCAGCTCACCCAACTTTATCCACTTCATTAGAGGACAATTAAACCGCAGCACCACTTTCTGCTTGTGATCACACTGCGAAGATGTTGCTCAAACACACTGGCTCCACATTCATCAGCGTTCAGCTTTATCTCTGCTTGCGACACCAACAGGATGGTAGGATTTACTAGAAGTTTCACAACAACTGAAGCACACAGCGTGAGGTTGATTACAGCAAAACAATTTTGTAACAGCTGTGTAACAGCCATGAAGACCAACTGTGTCACCACGCACACAGCGAAGGGCAGGTCTGACTGGATGAGACCCAGGATGTGTGATCCGTCTCGAACACATGCTCCAACATGCTTCATACTCTTCCGTTTTATCTGAATCGGTTTTATCTGATCTAAGAAAGTTCAGACTGAAAACTCTGACATGAGATCTGGCGTTTCTCCAAGTGTGTATTCTTTCAGGCTAATCGTCACATCAAATTACTCCATCTGCAAGGAGATCTGCACAAGCTTATGGGATTATATTTTGTTTTTTTGTTTTGTAGAAGCATCCACCACCATTACAAGATCGACTCTTTAGTTACTGAAAATTATGAAGATCAGACTTTCTTTGCATTTAGCCAAAATTGATTTCTACACGTAAATATCGGTGAAATGTTTAGTTTTGTCACTTATTCGCAAAAAACATTTAGCAGATGAAGGTAGAGACATGAAAAGACAAACGTATCTTTGTTTAGTTTCCATTTTTAGGCTTGATCTGGGATGTTCAGCTTTAAACCTGACATGTCAACTGTGTTTCTTTGTGATAATGACAAACCAGACCAGCTGGATTGTGCGGAGATTAAATCACACGTTTTCTGGTTGGGTGACTTCTAAAAGCAAATGTTCCTCTTGAATGTATTCATCAAAATAAAATGGTGCAAATGAACACCACTCAAATGTTTACTTGTATAAAACTCTTAAAACATTGCATCAATTTCTTCCCACCATCTATTAAGGCACCAATTTTCTTAGTCTTAAAATCTTAATAAAATACATTCAAGTCACATAAAATGCAGAAAATGTTGCTTTTTAAAAAAATATATACTACAGGGAGAAAATGCACTTTTACTGTAATGTTTGCTTTAGTTTCTTACTGCATTTTACAAGAATCATAATAATTACAGAACAAAAATGTCCTGTTATGTAAACACAAGGTAAATAGGGGCCTGCATCTGCTTGTGGAAAAAATGAGGAATAAAGAGTCAGCAACAAAGCCAACCACAAGACAGTGACTAAGCAGTGCGGAATATCCTCAGGGAAAGCTTTCTACAGCTCTCAAACCCTGATCTTATGAAACCAAATCAGAAACTGCAAAGGCTTGTTATTTTAATCTCTATAACTGGTTCTACATGCTTTTTCTGTGATTCTTTTCCACTCATGCAGCTAAAAATACAGATTTATGAGGGAGGAGGGGGGGAAAAAAAGAAAAGAAAATATGCAGGGTGGGACTTTTTCCATCTTCCTGCCTGGCTGGTGAAACCTCAAGCCTTCCTCTGAGTGTGCAAATAGCATTTATGCAAATAACCTTACACTGAATTCCTCCTCTAGTTCTTGACTTCGGTTCTGAGGCTTTTAAAAAAGTTGCAGAAAAAAACAGGTTTACCTACCGAGGACAAAGCAGACAACATCGAAGATGACAGGGATTCCCGAGGCTTCAAACATCTTCGCTGCTTTCGGGTTTGTGTCTTCAGTGAAAAGTTTCCTGCTGCTTTCAGGAGGAGAGACGAGGCGCAGCCTTTCTGCCGCACATGTGTCTCTATTCCAGCACACAGTTAAAACACAGCACTGTCATTGTCTCTGGAAGCGTCCGAGCCGCTGTAAATCTACCACGGAGCGTTTAGTGGGGAAGGAAAACCAAACCCTCCAAGACGAACAGAGGGTGAAACTAAAACTAGAACTAAATAAATAAAAACCAAACAGCACCAGACAGCCGCTCACCCTTCCTGTTGCTCACCGACCATCATAACCCAGCGGGATTCCTTTTGCTCATCGGAAAATATCCTCTTGTCAGCAGATGACACATTTATCCAGATTGTCCCCGGAGCGCTTTGATTAGCGATGCCTTCAAGGGAAGCTCGGAAACCTCGATCACCAGTGATTACTCGTGAAAAAAAATCGATCATTGTGTCAATTTTTTTTTTTTTTTTTACCAATGTAGCAGTGATTATGGAGGTCCAGAAGTGCCACAATTCACTTAGAAATTAACTTTAAATGTTTGCTTATGAAACTATCACTTACTCTGGGTAATATGTTAGAATAGAGTAAAGTACTCTCATTGACAATACAGCGTTTACTATATATTCTTGAAGGGGCTGTGTCTGGGAGTGAGTGTGCCCCAAATGCCACTACAGGTTAAAAAAAAAAGAAAATAACTCATGAAGCTTGAGCAGAAACAAGAAATCTTGCTTCATCATCAACAGTAGGTGTGTTTCTGTGTCTGATGCATATTTGCTTAAATTATGTTTGTTCTTCAGTCTGTGAAATTACTGGCAGTGGCTCCAGAAAATAACAAGTAACAACAAAAGTAATACTTCATAATATTACTCAAGTAAAAATAAGAGGTGTGAAAAACAACTTCTAAAAGTTTGTTTCCCCCCAAAAAAAGATACTCAAATAAATGTATCCAAGTCTCTTTAAACTCTTTTACCGCTAAATATAATATAGGTGTTTCACAAATTAACATTTTATGACTTTTCCGTAGGTTTCACTCCTGTGAAAAATACTTAACGTATTAAATGTAAAATTTTTTAATAATTTATATTCAACATGGATAGCACACCTGAATTATGTTAATATACTTTAAATAATTGTCTTCCATTACACTTTCTTTAGAATACATATTAATAGAAAACATTCTAGTTTGATGTTTCTATATAATTAAGTATATTAATTTTGTGATTACAATTTTTTGTAGATTTGTCCATTTCAATAGGATGTTTCAGTATATTACATATAAATGTTATTTTTAGGTCAAGTTTTCAATTTTCAAATGCCATACATCAACATCTGAACCAAAAGAGCATTTTAAATCCAAATTATTCTCACAAAAATATTATAATAATCTCTATTTAGTGACATATTAACACAATCAGATATTTACAAACACTCTCATGGGAGCTTCTCCTTTCCTCCTCTTGTATTTGAATTTCCAAGCTGCGCTTGAAGGCACCTCTAGACAGAGAAAGGGGAGGTGAGCCAGGAGCCAATCAGGTGCCAGCCTTACTGCTACGTCAGCAGTCGGCTGATGCAGGTGTGCTCCTCCCTCCACCTCGCTGATTGTCCTCAGACCGGAACTAAGGCGTCAATAGATTCGCGGCAACATGTTGATCAGATATGTCTCTGTTGTTTTACCTCAAAAAAGATCGAAGCAGTTTTTAAAAATAATTTTATAGATTTTAAATGTTTCAGCAAATCGTGAATTTTATTTTAAGTCACAAAAGTTTGTATTATATTGTAATAATATTCTAATATTGCTTTATAAAGTGGACATTGTGCCTTTTGCAATACTGCGTGTTTTCCTATGACTATGCAAAGTAATAAAATACTCTTGGTTGTTTTTAGTACATGAATAATCTCCCAAAAATCTTATTTTAATTCATTATTAGCCTGAAAAAAAATATATTATTTTTATATCTGAAGTAAGTTAACTGGGGTTTCTGGCAGATTATAAAGAATCCAAAAATATAAACCAGAGGAAAGACAGCTAGAATATAAGTTTTCAAAACTCTTCAGTTTCAATTAAATTTATGGTTTAGGTTCTGCAACACATTTATCAACACTTCCCTTTTTCAGCGTTTTTCTCCTGTATTGCAGTTGGTTTTGCTTCCCTTGTAGCATTACACTCAACAGCTCTTTTACCTGGTATCCTATTATGAACGTAAATGAGAGCATGACACATTTCAGCCACTTCAGCTTTGAAAAAGAAGTTCCTGTTTTGCTTGTAGATCATTTTGAATAATGTTTTTATCCATCCTTTTGTGATTATTTAAAAGACAAAGAGAAGAAACTCAATTCCAGTTTCTGCAAATGAAATACCAATACTTATTAGATTAGTTTTAGAAATGTAGGATTAAAATATATTATTCTATATGTGATGAATAATATATGTTAAAATTGATTGTAATTACTTTGAGATGCACCTTTAAACTGAGGTTTATTTTTCTTTTCCTTTATAAACTTTGTTCAGAAACATAAAAACAAGACGACCATCCAAATAAAGAGTAAACCACAGAGACACGCCATCCAGTTTTTAAAACTTTTTTATTGTTTTTAAGTTTTTTTGCTCATTTTTTAAATTATTTATATTATCTACAAAGTAAAAGTTTTAACTTAAAAGTTACATAAGGGTCAGGTGAGAAGTGGGATCTGATCACCTCAGCCGTTATTGTTTTATAAATAACATTTCTCCTGTCCTCTTGGCTGCTTTATTATTATTATTTATTTTTAATTCCCCTCACTGGACGTTTCTGGTCATTTTTCCGGTTTTTAGTTTGGTTAGAAACTTGTCTTGTAGTCTGGAAACAAACGCAGCACTTAGCAGCAATAAACAGTAATATTAATACTGTCTAGAGGTTGGAAGATTTCTTTTCCATAACAAGGTGCAGACAGAATACCAGTTCCAGTTCCTAGCAACGCTCTAACTCCTTCAGCCGACCCCTCATACTACGCAGGATCAGGGTCCAAACAGGAGACGTCTTGTCCGTTAAACCTCTCGTTAAAACACTGCATCAACCTGTTAACATTCACTTATTGCCTAGTCTGACTGGGAGGGGAGGAGGGAGGGAGGGGAGAGAAACGCTGATGTGAAGCATGTCGGGTGGAGGAAGAGGAGAGAGGGAGAAAAAGAGGGAGGGAGGGAGGTCTCTCGTTCTGCCTTGTTATGGAGGTTCTGGTTGAGAAGCGTGAAGCAGAGCGGTCCCTCGGCTCGCCGGCGCCCTCTATCTACAGCTGCTGCTGATGATGAGGCTGCACTGCAGGGACGACACACAAAGATGGAGTCAGGGATGGAGACATGGACAGAAACAATGACCCGATTCGGCCTGGTAGAACAATCCTCCACCTTTCAGAACCACGCTCATCTCATAACGGAGACTGGAAAAAGTATTTACACCCATGGGAATGTTTACAGTTAGTGATGAACCAACATAAGTAGAGAATACAGTCAAGCTGGATGAAAGAATCTGATCATCTTGAACAACCCATATGGTCTGAACTTTGACTAGGCCATTCCAACACATGAAAACTATGGAGCAACAGTGTTCAGTGAGGCCTTTTGAGATTTGTTGTAGGTTTGTTGTAAATAATTGTTAGTAATCGAGTAATCAATCACTTTGACGATTGAGTGAGTAAACGTATGAAAAAAAAATGTCCTGTCCCATAGGAGCTACTTAAGATGGTAAATATGTAAAAAAGAAAATGTTAGAGAAAAAAAAATAACTTTGTTTTTTACAATCAACAATTTTAGTCTCAAGTTTGAAGTATTGAAAAAAAATTGGGGTGTACAAACATAAGAAATGAAACATTTCACATTTTCAAGACAAGTACATTCTTGACTAAATAGCATTATTATGTAAAACATGACTTTAATGACAGACAATGTCTTGTTCTTACTATATGTACATTACTGCATATATTTCTGTATTAGTGGGATGTATATATTTTTTTATCTACTTTGCATGGCTGAAAATAAAGCAAAAACTAACTAATTACTAATCAATTACTCTTCACTTTTATTCTTAAGTTTTGAAGTATAAAAAAGCATTTATTGAAATAGATATTTCTAATCTATTTTAAGTATCACAGTAAAAAGAAAAAAATGTAAAGAACATGTTTGTTTCCCTTCACAATCAAGCTTACCTATTGGTCTATCATCCAGAATTCTAATAAATCTGAACACTTCAAGCCACAGAAGCTAAAAAGCAATTGTAGGATTTTACTATGCAACACAAAGCTGCACCACATGATTTATAACGGCTGTGGAAATTCATTAAAGCAGATCAGGTTGCTTTACTGGCCCGTCTCTCTTTCCACTAGAGCGTCTCGTATTATCTGAACTCTCTAAGGAGGCCAAGAAATGTTTCTGAAACAAATCTGAAGGAGGAGTCTGGAGAAACTTCAAGAATTTAAAAAACAGGTTTCATTCGTCACCTTGGCAGCTTTATCACAACCACCCAGGTCTTCGTTTTGAGAAGATGCCAAAAAAAAATGACGATGAAAACATCTGACATTAGATAAAATCTGCACAAACCTGAATGTATGGATGCAGTTGGGTTTAAAACTTCTTCACAAATCAGATTGAAGTAAACACACTGACCCAGTGTGAGCATTTAGCATTAATTACCTAAAATAGCAGCAGGAAGGCAGATGCTGCTGACATTATAAAGGAAACATCAATCCTGTTAGCAGGTTGATGAGTTTACCTTGAGCATGTGCCAAGTAGGAGAAATGTGTAGTAGAGGACACCGGGATGGGGTTCAGAGCCGTCTGGGGCATCGGTGGCTGGGGACCCCCTGGACCCTGTGTGGCCATCAGCATCATTGGAGGGTGGGTGGGGGCCGGATGGTGAGATGGCACAATGCCGGACTGCATATGGGCCTGAGGTGAAGAGCGAGAGGGAGAGAGAGGACAATGAGGGGACTGACAGCTGAAGCTTCAGGACGGCAGCGATTAGAGCTGCTGCCTTCTGGAAGCAGAGAGGTGACCACAATCAATAGGAAATATATGATCGGTCGACGAAAAACAATTTAATTACAGCTAACAGAGAGCAGAATGAAGCAACTATTTATAAACCTGGCTGGAGTGAAGTTATGCTGCACAATGTCAACTGGGTTTTTATTACAGCCAGCTCAAAGCCTCAAGGGAACAAACACTCAGCTGAAAGAGAGAGCGTAAAATAAACAGAAAAAGAGAGCAAGAAAAGGAGAAGTAAAGAGTGAGGAAGAGAAAGAGAGCAAGAGCAAAAGAAAGAAAAGGACAGAGAAAAATGGTGAGAAAGAGTGAGAAAGAGAAATAAAAAATAGCAAAAGAAAGAGAAAAAGAGAGACAGAAAAGGAAGAAAGATGGGAGACAGAAAAGGAGAAGAGGAAAAACGACAGGAAAAGTGAAGTGACAGCTAAAGGAGGCAACCAGCTGATGCATGAGGGAGGAACACTTGTTCGTTTGTCAGAGAAACATAAAAAAACATCATCCAATAAGGTTTCCTGCAGAATCAGCACTAAATCCAGCAGAAGCTTGAAAAGCTCCCGGTTCTGACCCGGCGACCCACCTGCTGCACGTGGGCCATGTGGTTGGGGTTGTAGCCATGCTGCACCTGCTGAGGGTGGATGTAGACGGTCTGCTGGGCGGAGGGGAACGACGCCTGGGGGGACTGAGGGTTGGGCGTCATGGAGGGGGGCGTCGGGGCCAAGGCCGAGTAGATCTGCTGCTGGGGCGGCACGTTGGACAGATGCAGGGCCTGCGCTGCTGCCGCTGCTGCGAAACACATCAGCGGTGTGAACACAGTGTAAACCGACTCAGCTGCTCATTAGGAGAGATCATCACCTGCTGCCGCCTGCTGGTGCTGAGGATGCTGGACCGGGCTGGCTGCAGGGTGGCTCGGCGGGCCCCCGTGCTGTGGAGGGCCGCCCTGCTGGGCTTGGCCTGTAGGGGTGGCAGAGGGCTGCGGGTGCTGCGGGTGAGGGTGCAGGGTGGCACTGGGGTGAGGGTACTGCTGAGGCATCGGCCCTGCAGACACTGAGGCAGCAAGAGACCAGAATCAACACTTCCTGCTGCCTCTCAGTGCAACAAAACATTAATTGTTTTATTTGTATTATTTCCTATATTTAACCAGGTAAAACCCCATTGAGATCTAAGATTTCAGTTCCAAGAGGGACATGGGCAGAAATCTGCAACACACAACGACCTGGTTGCGCAAAAGTAAAACAAATTAAAACGTATGCAGAAGTTTAAGACAAATTATAAAACAATTTGAAAGCAATGACCGGCCAAACACCAGGAATGGTATTAAGACAAGTCACGGTTTCAAAACCACTGAAGTTTTCCGTCATACCAGTCTTGCAGAATAACAGTTTTTAATGTCTGGTCAGAGATAAAGTGCAGGTCAAATTCCAACATTGACATGCAGCTGCAGCATCTCGACTTCTGCAAACCTACTAGCTCTGCAAATTCAAGCAAGTCCACAAACCTGCCCTCTATCTGGGAATACGTCAGCTGCCATAAGAATACAGAAGACAACATAGAGGAAGAATGTTACCCGACATGCAAATCGTTCTTATGGACGGCGGCAGCCAGAGGAGACGACACGTCACTATTTACTAAATTTGAGGTGAAGTTTATGCCGTAATGAAATTAAAATGTTGCCGTTAGTATCTAGAATTAGAGAAACAAATATCAGCATGAGGCTAGTCACAATTTGTCCGCCTGAGTGTTTTGGATTTGGATTGTGTATTTGATTAATTTCAAGTGAAAGATGGAAATACAGAGTGTCTCCACCTGCATCTGTGAGGAGTTCTTCAGCTGAACATGCTTTTCATATAAACTTGTTCGTACTTGTGATTCCTGTCGTTTTTCTGCATGCAAACAATTTATATACATTTAGTCTTCTTTGTGTCAACACTGACTCAGAATCTAAAACCCAATAAAAACTCCCAACGTAATATATTAGGTCAATAAAAAGAGGACTGTCGTCGCAGAGAACAACCTGATTAAACTCTGTTGTCCTATTAGTGCAGCTTTATCAGTATAGCTTGTTTGTGCTATGCAAGTATAAACCTGAATGCTAGAGGAATTAAATTTCAGCATCATCCAAAAACAACTTCCAAGAACAATTAAAGTTGACACACTATAGAGATTATGGAGAGGTTAAGGTTAAATTCAGGTTAATCCTAATTGTTCGATTAGAGCAGCCTGGCAGAAACTCATGTCGATTCAAATTCTTCAAGGAGTTATTGTAGATAATAATGGCTGTTGGCAGGAAAGATTTCCTGTAGCAGTCTGTGTTATACTGAATTTGAGGAAGCTTCTGACTGAAGACACCTGTAATTTAGGTCATGTCGAAGGTTGAAGATCATCCCAAAAGTATCACCAGTGCATATACATCAAAGCATGATAACGAAAATGCAAAACTACATATTTTAGAGTTGTAATCATAACACTGTGACATTTCTACCTAAGGTAATCATTTTGTTCCTACCTATGCCTACTTACCAGTGACCTCATATCAAGACTGACAGCTGCTACTCACCATACATGGTGTGTGTCTGCTCCGGGTACTGCGTAGTAGAAGAAGAGACGAGGCTGGGCTGGCCGTGCGTAGGAGGGCCCATCATCCTGGCGCTGCTCTGCATGACTGGACTGAACACGTGCTGTGCCTGGAGGGTGAGTGTTAGCGGTGATGAATGGCGGCCGACACCCTGAAAAGCCCCTCCTCTAAAAGCTGCTGCTCAGTGTGCGAGTCTGCACCTGTGACTGGTAGTGCGTCATCTGCTGAACGAGCGGCTGGCTGGTGAACTGCTGCGGGCTGCAGGTGAAGTACTGCGCCGAGTACACGGGGTTCGGTGCTACGATCGGCGGTCCCGCTGCGGTCGCTGGGTGCATCATGGTGGGCGTGCCGGGCGGGTGGTGCTGGTCAGACCTCTGCTGGGGCATGTTGGGTACTAACGATTCATGGAGTTAGATTATATGGAGAGAAAGATTATTGACCTATAAACCAAGTCAAGTTAAACAAAAAAATAAATAAATAAATAAATGTTTTTATTGATCATAGCTTAGTAGAGTCACAGTGTCATCAGCATGTGGGGACCAGTCTTGTTTAGTTCGTTTTAATAAAACTCTATTTCATTCATGCAATCAAACTGACACACGGACCAAAGCAGTGAATTCTGGTCAGCCTAAAAGCCTTCAATCTCAGTTCGGTTGAAGTGAACTCTGGTGCGGTTCGAATGAATATGTGTATGCCAAGCAGACTGAAGTCCACTACAAAGGCAGGAAGTGGACTTCGGCGCAGGGCATTCTGGGTAAATACAGCCAAAACAAACATGCAAGTCTACGGCTAGAGGGAGAAATGGCTTGTGGTCTTTTGACAAAGACAAAAGAGAAATCCTACAACAACTAAAATCTGACACCACTCCATTTTAGTTTACATTTTGTGAAGAAGGAAGTTGCACTCGTCTTCTTTTTGTGTCGTTTCCCTCATTAGTTTTGGTGCAGCGCCACCACAGGTGAAGGAATTGAACAGATTTTTCAATTAGTTTGGCACTGCAGTGTGAAAGCAAACCGCACCAGATGAAAATGTAACAAATGTTGAAATTCTGATCCCCAAGTCCATCGGACTATCAGGTGTGAAGACATCCTAATTTCCTATTGCAGGATGTTACTGTTAATGCTTTAAAAATGATGAGGAAACATTTTAGAAATACCCAAGAAACTATAACCTCAATTAATTAAGGTTAACTAAGGTCCGGCATAAACAAAAAAATATACTAATAACTGAAATAAAAATGTCAGAAGTTGCTCAACTGTTTCCATGTATTAGGAATAAAATCTGTTATTTAAAAAGTGGAAAATGCTCATTTCACAATGTTTAGATAATGCTGGCTGGAGACACAAATTAATGGAACAAAGACTGATACTTGCATTATACAACGAATTTGTAAGAGCAGGAAGTGGTTAAAAAATAAGGGAACAGCAAAGAAAGCAGGGATTATTCTCACCTTTACCTGGTCTGTAAGGTTTCGACTGGCTCACTGCCATGTGAGGCATTTGGACCTGATACACAGCTGGAGACTGGAAGGAGGGAGGCGATTGGAGAAGAAAAAAAAGTTTACACTTAATGTTTTCAAGCAAATGTAAAATAGAAAGTTAATCTGAATAAATATATATATTTTTTAATTAAAATGTAAAGGTTTTGTAAAAACCTGTTTTCCTGCTTGGAAATATCCCCTCAACATTTAAAAATGCATCTCTCTAACCTTGGGTCACATGCATTTTCTATTATAAAACTGTGTCACAGTTATGCTAGCCTATTCGCTATTATTTCTAAACAATATACAACATGCATTCCTGTCGTAAGGTGCAGTGCCGCAAAAAAAGAAGCTTGAGAACCTTCTTGTTTTGGGTTTGTTGTTAAGAGAATAAACCAACAGAAACAGGATGATGTTAAAGGTCCATCTGTGATGGCGGCTCAAAGGAATTGCAATAAGAAGTTGGCAAACCAACATCTGATGGCATTAATTCAACAAGCAAGCAAAATTATCCAAGTACAGATTGGGCTTAAATAAAATGAACAAAAACAAGTGTTGAAAAAAAAAAGTAGAAATCTTAGAAAAATTCACAAACCTTCCATATTATGCTTTTCTAATGGAGCGAGAGAGAGGAGGAGGAGGAAGAGGAGGGGGAGAGAAGGGAAAAAGAACCACTCTTTAGTTGTTATTGTTTGCACTCGTCTGATGTTGGATCACCAAGTTTTTCTTAAAGCAACACAGGATAGATGGCATTACATATAACACTGAAAAGTGTTTTAAGAACCCCAACACTCATGTTACTCTACCTGTACAAATAAATTACAAAATTGCAACATTTTTTTGTTTTTACACGTTTCTGACCTTTTTTGTACCTGAAGTTAACATCAAAACTTATCTGTGTGTCAGCGATGATTCACAGGAGCACAAACTTCAAAGGGGAGTTGTTTTTTTTTGTTAAATCTGTAAATCCTCTTATTAATCTGTGATTTATTTCTACAATTTGCCCCTCTGGTCAGCTTGTACTTACATACTCCCACTTTACTCCTCCCAGCTTCAGAACAATCAACTAAAACGGTGGTAAACTAACACATTTTCCATTGAAATTAAGATTCAAGACAAGCTACAATTAAAAATGCTAAAATCTCACATATGATTAAATTCTTTTCCACAAAATCAATTTAAATTTTTTGCACCACACTGCATTATCATTTACTGTGGTTCTGATCTCCATTTGAATCAGTTCCGATAAAACATGACAGATTTTGAAAAATGATCTTCTGCTGGTAGGTATTATTTACTGAAGTCATATAACCTCATTTTATTACAGCAGGATGTGAGTAAAACAAAGGAAATAACTGAGTTGTTGGTTGTCAGAGTAGGTATGGCTAAAGAGCGAAATGACCTGCGCCTATTGATAACTCTTAAGGTAGCTTTTATTTATAGTTAACGAAAGCAGATCGAACAGTTCTAGCATGCAGGTGTGCATCTCACCTGAACGCCGGGGCTGACTGGCGTCAGCGGATACATCTGAGGGAAGCAGCCGTAGACGGTCGGCGGCTGCTGAACCACGATGGAGGGGCTGGGCTGACCCTGAGGCCGAGGAGGCGTCGGGGTGTTGGCTGGCTTAGGCTGAAGAAAAAGATGGAACAGAAGAATTAAATCAGTTTGTGATGCTTTTTTTCTGGACTCACTGGGTGACTTTGCTACATCCAGACATACTGACCTGTGTATTAAACCTGGGTTTGAATTCGTTAGCATTTGGGTTCAGGGTGGATTTTCTTACTTGACTGCAGAAAAACAAAAAGTTAAAGGATCAGTCAGGTCAAAAATGTTTGTTTTCTTCTGCATAGCAGAAATACATCAAACTTAATGGAGACATCTTGTCTGCTGACCAGTTTCCACTTTGATTGACAGCAGTAGGGTGGTCAGAGTGGTTAGAAATGATAAAAAATGAAACTATGAATTAAACTGATCAATATTTGGATAGCAAAAGGTGCTTTTAAAAAGAATTTGAACGAGGTGAAGCTAAAACGACATCACTTCAGGAGTCCTGTGTAAAAGATATTTACAGACCTAGAAGGTTTTTCATCTTAAGTGCAAAATGTTAGTATTTTTGTACATTTCTGATTTGAATGCCCTTTTTTGAGTCTGTAACAATTAATCGATTACTTGACGATTGTTTCAATAATCGCTTCATCACAACTAATTCGATTAATCGATCCGGTCCACTCACTCTTGTACCGCGTCCTTCTTCTCCTCCTTCTCTTCATGTTTGGGTCCACTCAGCGTGGACATGGCAGTCGTCTGAACTCCTTGTGATGTCACATCCTGCCCTCCTCTCTTCTGCTCTAAGGAAGATGGAGACGGCGCTGCAGGGCTGCCGGGTTTACTGGCGGACGATGCAGGCGTGGCTCCGGAGCCGCCAGCAGCCAGCCCTGCAGCGCCGTCCTCGGCGCCGTCTCGGCCCGCTGCGGCGGCCTTGTCAAGGGAAAGATCTTTAGGCTTGTCTGATGAGTCTCTGACTGGCTTGGTCATCTGGTCAAAGGCGGGGTCTGGACTGGAACTGGACTGCAACTGAAACGGGTGCAACAGGTTTTCATTATGCAATCTGGTTAAGCGACTTTAAACCAGGTTTCTGTTGAGTTTAACAAGGATACTTACTCTAAAATCTACACTAAATTTCTTTAAATTATCTATTTGTTTTCTGTGGTCGGGGGCCATAGAAGGAGGTCCTGGAGAGAAATGGAGTCAGGTTATGTCAATAAATCAGAAAATAAATTTCTTTCAATATATAAAACCATCTATGAAACACATGCCTAATAACAATGAAGTACCTTTACAGACTGGTCTTGAGATGCTAGGGGAGTTATCCAAAGACTTAATGTTCTCATTATTTGCTGAGGGAGATGACTGTCTCGTCTCCTGGACACGACAATCTTTACCTATAAAGATTAAAAAACACAGGAGAGAAAGTTTGTCCAAATATTGATACTTGTCGAATTTTTCACACACTAAAAAAATAATAATCTGAAAAGTGTGGTGTGCATCTGTTATCAACCCCCTTTACTCCAACAGCCTGAGCCAGATTTTAAAACGGGCCTACAGGAGCAGTGACCCAAAGTTAGGACGGGCCCTTTATTTTGGTTTTTTGCCAAATGCATGTTTTACAAAAACTGCACCTCATTTTAAACTCGTAGGCTCATTTCAGCTGTGGTGCTTTAATATTGTTGGATTTGCATTAATTTAAAACAATATGTTTTTTTCTCCAACATACATTTTAAACTAACCAATTCAGACCCATCTACTAATGTTCTGTAATTTGAATAGTTAAAAATTACGCTCACACCAAACCTGGCTCCAGCCCAAGGGCCCTAATCCTTCTAACTCCGGCCCTGCCAACAAACCCTATATGAACTCATTTTCAAGCAACTGAGAAGTTCGTCAAGGTTGCTGGTTGCTTCCAGCTGTAATTACGCTCTCAACTTTGAATTAAATGTTTCAAACTTTGACATTTAATCTCACCGTCCCCTGATGGAGAGGCAACCATGTTGGGGGCGGGGCTAGCAGCAGTAGGAGAGGAAGCTGACGTCAGCGTCGTAACAGTTTCTATAGGAGCCGTTCCTGTCTGGGATGAGGAGAGTGAGGAAGAGCCGGGGGAGGCGCGGCCCACATTGTTCTGTCGTGGGGATCGAGGCCTGTGAACTGAGGACAGAAAAAAAAAAAAAATATATAAAATTACTCCAAGCATAAGGATAAACTTAACAGCCTTAGAATCAGAATATCCAAACAACCTCTACAAGTAAAGAAAAACACTCTACCTCCACTGACCACTGAAGACCAGGTACCTCCAGAGGAGTTGCTCCTGGCTGGAGGCGTTGCCGAAACATCTCCAGGTGGATTGTGGGAACCCAAGTCCACTGCGGTGGAGACCGAGCTGATCCGTGACGGCGGCACTCTGTGAGCACGAGGCGTTCGCTGGGATTTAGGAGACATCCTCGGAGGACCTGCGGACGAAGGTCCCGTAAATCGTCAAACACACGGTAAATACAAACTCATCTGTGTCAATGTGAACCCAGATGTAAATATCACATCAAACAACAAGGACATGCGTGTTAGTGAAGAACAAAGTTTCATGTGACAAAAACACCAAATCAAGCCTTCAAAGCCCAAATAAGTGAAGTGGGAGATGAGAAAATAAATCAGTGGAAAGGAGCAGAGGTAGGAAGACAGAAGAGCTTTATTTAATTCAGTGGAAACCAAACAAATCCATGGATAAGAAGATGTGAACAAAGCTGTGCAGTTAACTGCACCACGATATAATAAAATATCATTTCCTTAGCTGTTTAACTGTTCATCCTCAGGATCAATATTTCATATGTTCAGGGAGAAGATGAACAACGATTGCATAAAAGTATGCAGTGCCTAGCAAATGTATTCAGACCCTGAAACATTTTCCGATTGTTTCAGGCGTATGAAACGATATGAAGCTGTATTTGTAGCAGCAGATGCTTCTAGAAAGTATCGACTCAGATGAGGCTGAATACAAACGTACGCCACACTTTTCTGATTTTTTTTTTTTTAGGGGGGGAAGGGGGTGATGTATGCATATCAATAAAATACAATTAAGTTTGTGATTGTAACACAACCAGTTCAGTGGGTATGAATACTTTAGAGCAGCACCGTTCTTTCAGAGCAGGTGTTTTTCAGTATCATAAGTTGTTTGTGTTTTTTCCAGAGTTACCAAGCAAATTCAAGAGTTTCGTCTTGCCAAGTGAACCAGACACAAACTCAACACTGAATCACAGAAGGAAGAAAAACTAGAGGGATGAGGACTTGAAACGCGCCACAGTGAGAGATCAGACTGCTAAAGTGACAGAGGACTTGCTTGGTTTTGGACAGATACTAAGGAGCCATATTTAAGCTTATAACTTTGAAACAGATGTACTCAGTTTACTGTGAAAACTTGGTGCCTCACTCACATGTTCTCTTTATGTGGTTAAAACAACAGAGACGCGGAAAAAACAGCACACACACACAGACCTTGATGCACCCACATGCCGAGGTGAAATTGCCTCACACACTGATAAGGAGTCACAACCAAATTCTTGCCATTAAAATGGGCATTTAAGGTCAGACCCCAAATCAGAAGAAGCAATTTCCAGATGTTTCTGTTCCACAAAACACATGGGCAAATTTATCCATGGAAGATTTTTTTTTTGTTTTTTTTTGTTTCTGTTCCACAAAACACATGGGCAAATTTATCCATGGAAGGATTTTTTTTTTTTAAGCTTTAGGAAACGTTGTTTTACAACTTTTACAATTCAAATCCAATTCAACGCCAAGGTCGGCCCCTCATTCTCCATCTCATGCCTTTGCCCAGGTGGGCTCAACCTATGTGGATACCTTCTGAGGACATGCGTTTGGGCAGAGTGGAGGCTGGTGACGTGGGGCCATGTTGAGAAAAGGAGGATGAAGAGGAGGGATAGGAGGGGTGAGATGAATGAGAGGGAGGTCTGGAAGGCCGAGAGGGGGGCCTGGAGGGTGGCCTGGTGGGCGTGGTTGCCCGGGGAGGCAAGTAGGAGGGGCCAGACTGGTAACGAGAGGGGGGACGAGAGGAGGGAGACGGACAGGGTGAGGGCCAATGGGATGAACCTAAAAAAAGGCAAGGACAAATGATCAAGGATAACAAAGAGTAGGAGAAAACACAAATGTGCAGCAGCAAACAGGGAGGAGAGGAAGTTAATAAACATAGCAGCAAAACAGGAAGTTTGATTTAAACAGGAGCAAATAATAAAAAGCAGAAAGTAATTTTTAACTGAGGGAACAAATAAAATATTCCAGACATTGAGTTCACAAGATGAGAGGGGAAATTTCCACTCTTTCTACACGAACAAAAACATGCAAAAAATTTAATCTGAAAAAACTAGATTAAATCCTGGTCAGGTCAATGTGACATTTCATCATGTGCTGGTAAAAGAGGAGTCAGTTACTGGCTTAAAGTCCTGGCAGCATTTTAAGAAGCACTCAGAGTTTTTCCTCTAATTTTTTCCTCGACTCATAAGAGGGCAAAACTACTCATCAGATAATCACACTTACAACTGCAAACCATCATAAGAGTTCGTCATCATAGCAACTTTCAATGTTATAAAAGGTTAATTTTTATAATTAAAGTGTAAAGCATTTAATCTTTACATGCTAATCATACAGAATACCACACTGCGTTTAGATGAGAGTAACTAAGATCCCAAATATCCCATCATGTGTTGGAGCATCAAGAAGACAATGTGGGCTAATCACAGTGGAATAAATTCGTTGTGAATTATTAATGTGCAGGCGGAGCTCAGAAGTGGCTCCTTACTGCGGGTTTATGATGGAAATGTTTTGTGAAAAAGGCTAATCACCCCAGAAAACAACCCTGGTTCCTGGAAAGTTTCCTTCAGTGGAAACTCGCAAAAACACCGTTTATATTTTTTGCTATATATATGATTTAAATGGGACACCAGCCTACTTGCTTTTGAGTATTTGTAGATTTCTCTGTGGAACGCAACTCCAAATTATTTGCTGAAAACTCAGCTATCCTGTCTTTTTTTTGAAGAGCATATCTAATATATATATATATATATATATATATATATATATATATATATATATATATAAAAACTGCAGCTAGGGAACTTAAAGTACACATTGCTACTTGACACGCTATTGGCTGGCGTTTGCGAAGCAGCCAATCTAGGAGGGAAATTCATTTTACTTGCTGCTGATTGGCTGTACTCCCAAAAGTGGAGTACTGGTGGTCCACATTATAATGTTTACTATTCATTTGAACTCATTTCTGATGTAATAAGTTCAGTTTAAAGTTGTAATCCTGCTACGTCAGAATTAAGTTGGATCGAGGTTGCTTGATGACTTAAAAGTACTCTGCGAACTCTGAGTAATCTGTCACTGATTGGTTAACGTACCTCCGTTCACCACCCTCTGGTCCGGGCCGGTGTTGGGACTGTAGTCATGAGGTCCTGGTCGAGAAGCCGAGGCTCCTGCTGAGGTCTGACCCAGTCGAGGTGAATTCTGGCGTCCTGCACCCCATGACATCGCTTCCCTGTTCCTCTGACCCGGAGGAATGTACTTGTTCTCTCTAAATAGATACACAAACACAAAATGAGGATCAGTTCAACACTATAATAATCTTGGAATTTTCTGTCTCCTAAAAGTCAAGTTTGTTTGTGTGACACATTTCAGCAGCTAGGCAGTTCATACAGTAATCAGTTATGGAACAGCAACAAACATTATATTTTGTGAAGCTCCATCATTAAAATACACATCAAATATATTGATGAATATTTGTGGGAGTCGGTGAACAACACAGAATGGTCATCTGAGTTTTGTGCAAACTCATAGCTGCTAACTGCAATTAACAGAAGACAGCAAAAGTATCCAGGCTTTAAGTCCTTGATTTGTGTAACTTCATTTCACCTGCTGAGTGTGGGAGCCTCCCTCTCCCCTCGCACCACAGCCGTGTATTTCTCCTCTTCTGAGCGCTCGTCGTTTTCGAGGGCCACCCGAGCTTTATATGTGGAGCTGGCCTCTATCTCCTCTGCCAGCTGGGCGGCACGAGCCTCCCTCTTCAGAAACTCCTCCGAGTCGTCTCGCTCCAAGGGGACCCTGCAGAACGACGTCCAGAAGGACAAAGACTCATTGAACAAGGCGAGGCTTTAAGTTTTTGTTTTTTGTCTAATCACAAAAATGATAAACTGAGCACGAGTCTCTTTAGGGTTGATGCTTAAAAATAAACATATGACCAGCAGATCTATTACGCAAAGATTGGTTTAAACAAGCGGTATTATGCATTTTCCAGGCACATAGTGCCATTTTCAGTTGTTATGAAAATGCTGTACATATCAAACAAAATATAAAAGAAATTTAGCTTCTCAATTTGACGCCAGTCTCTTTAAGAAGCTCTTATTCTTTCTGAAACACCGCCTATAGCACATCAACACAACAATGTTCATCCATGATGCCGTTTTACAACTGAGAAGTAGTTTGTATGACAAACTTAGCAAACACGCAGTTCCACAAAGTGTTTGCCAATTGCTGACAGTCTGGAGGAGCTGAGTGGAGGAGGCGCGGGGAAGGAGTGCTTTGTGAGGCAGAAGCTCAGCTCGAGCTTTGTAGAAATAGGCAGCGCTTTGTGAGCGCAAGCGTTTAACCACCACAAAATGGCTGCCAAAATGACTAAAGCAATACTTCATGAATGTTTTTGATGAGGAAATTACATTTTAACAAAGCTCAAAAAAGTCAATTTTATATAAACATTGCAAATGCTAAGATGTTTTAATATAAATAACAGACGGTAAAAAAGAAAAACAGAATGCTGCTTACGTATATGTGGACAGGCTGCTGTCATACGTAGACAGCACTCCATACTTCTCCTCGTTGTACTTGAACATGTCGTTTGGGTCCCATCCGTTTGACTGCAAAGACAAAGTCGGAAAGCGAGGCAAATTTGTCATCTGAGCTTTTTAACAAAGGACAATCGTGTACACTCCTGTGTGAACGCTACCCCATTTATGACAAGCTGACATCAACATGTCTGATGCGTTTGCGTGATTGATCTCACCACATCTGTGTCCAGGGACTCGAGGCTGTCAGAGTTGTGAGTGTCTCCTCCGTCCCACGGCTCCAGATCTTTCTCCTTATGCTCACCATTAATTCGACCGCTCACTGCTGCATCTGTGAAGTTGTCTACATCACAAAAAGATCATATAATAACGCATGTGGAATATCTCACACACAAACACACACACACACACACACACACACAAATGGCTCTGAAATACAAGTTGGATTTGCAGTTCATCTCAGTGCGATTAGGTCATAATGTTGACCCACTAAATTAGTCTACTACAGAAAATCGATAGCTCTGGTAAATAACATGAGTGGTTTATCTAGTCTTCCTTACTCTTCTCAGCAGCCCTACAGAGTGCAAAGTTCATGATAGTGTGCAATCACATGGCTGCAGTCATGTTGTATAAGCAGGAAAGCGCTCATGCCTTCAGCGCCTCAGTCATAATCCCTCACAGCAACAACACAAATGGGGGCATAGAGGTCAAAATAAATTAGCCAAAAAAATGTGAATATCGTCAAAATGTTTATTACAGTAATTAAATTCAAAAAGTGAAACTGACAGGGAATAACTGTGTTTGTCAAAGAGAGATGAGAACCTAAAAGCTAGCTGAGCTTCACAAACCACATGCCGATGGCCTCCATGACATGCAACACTGATGCATTCACTCATGCAAAAGGAGCCTCGACCAAGTGTTGAGTTCACATACAGTGCAGTACATGCAGATTTCCTTATTAAAAACAATTACTAGTTATATTCTACATTTAAAACATGAGATAGATCTCTGTGTGTAACAAATCTACATAAAATACCGCTTTAACTTTTTGAACTGAAATACTGAAACTAAATACATGTCAATGATATTCTAATTTATTCATAATCACACATATCCTTTTAAAAGAAGCTGAGCAAAGTCTTGAGTTGACTCTGCAAAAATGCAGCACAGCCAACCCAACAGTGCGTCTTATCTCGCCGTGTAGGCCATTATTGTAGCAAAACATTAGCTTATTAAATACATAAATGAAAATTCAATTAACTCAGCACATCAGCACTGCTTGACCTTATTATTACAGCCCAGTAACATTCAAGACAAGCATCCTCAAAGACAAAATATGTTTGAAACAAAAACTAGTCTTATGTTAGCCCAAGTCTGGCCCTATATTATTATTCTCCAATCAGAGACAAAAGCATATTGATCACATGAACTCCCATAAATTAAGCTTTGATCTCCCAACTCAACTCATTATTTAAAAACAATCCAAAAACTTCTGATAAATGCAAAATTAGAGGCAAATACTGTACACACAATGAGTTAACAAGCTTGGACTATACTACAGTATCCATTGCTCATATAATTTTATTGTGCATCAGATATACAATACCTTGTGAAAGTATTCATGCCTCTTGAACTTTTACGTTTTTTCATGTTAAAGCCACAAACTTAAATTTATTTTATTGGGCGTTTATCCGACAGACCAAAGTAAAGTGGCGAATCATTGTGAAGAGGAATGAAAATGAGGAATGAATTTAAAAGCTGGCTCAAGCCACATCAGAGACACCTCAAACAGGATGAAGAAAGCGCTTCGGGGTGATGGCAGCACAGCATGTCACCCGGAACGTAAGTTATAGTGAAACATGGTAGTGAAAGCATCATGCTGTGGGGATACTTTTCTTCAGCAGCAACAGCAAAGCTGGTCAGAGTTGATGGGAATAAGGATGGAGTGAAACATCCATGGATTAAATCTTAATAAATGCCACTTTCCAGAGATTTCTGATTGTAAAACATTGTGAAAACCATTTTCTTTTTACTTTCCAGCAGTGCGTTACTTTTGTTGGCCTATGACATAAAATCTCAATAAAATTCACTGTGAAAATGTGAAAACAGTCACGAGGTGTGAATACGTTTTTTTAAAGTAATGATCATAATTTGCAAATAGAGAATGTGAGAAGTGTCGAGGAACATGCAGATAATTTAGAGTGGAGTTAATTATATGACCTTCAGGTTGAAGACAAATCACACATTCAGGCAAGGCTGCATTTCTTCAAATAAAAAATAATCAGAAACAAAATAAAGAGCTGAACATTGAATCTGCTGCTTTCAATCCAATCATACTGTGTGTGTTCAACCTGAGCTCTACACTGGTCAGCTTAAAATAAAGTGCTGCAGAAGAGTGACAACTTTAACAATTGTGCGGTAGATGAAAATAACATCCACAACATGCATGTCAAAAGCAAAATGATTTATTTACATTAAATATTTTCACTATTTACAGCACCCTGCACACATTCTCCCTCTCACCAGTAAACCCAAACACAAGCATGTGGCCAATGCCATGCATCAGATTCTTGATCAGCAGAAACTAGTAGTAGCATGAACCCAAACTGTGCAGAACTATGCTCCCATATTCTGATCCAAGTGTGTATATTCATGTAAAAATTAAAAAAAAAAAAAATCTGAGAAAATTAAAGTTCTTTATTACCTGTGTCAGAAGAGACTAGACCATTGGAAAGAAGAGACACACAAATGAGAGAGTCAGAGGATGGACGGACAGACAGAATGAAGAACGAAAATACTAACAGTTTCCTGACCAACATACAAGATCTTCATCAAATGGGTCAAAACTTTAAATCAAAATGTTCTTCTCCTTCTCCTTTTGTTATCCGTTTGTAACTGACAACAGTATTTACCCTAAAACATAATGTTCATTGGCTTTTTATTAAAAACATCAAATGAATTTATTGTTAAACATCAAGAAGCAGACTCGTTCAACCTGAAGTGTCCTTCCTGCACTTCAGCCACCTTCAGAAAAATCAATAGATCAAATCGGTTTGCCACAGCCGGCCAGAAACACAAGATGTAACTCATGACAAAGTCACTTCAGGGCCGTGAAGACGGAAAACAATCAACCTACTGCACATGTGCAATGATGGCCAGTTACATGTTTTATGAGCACTTGGCAAATACAATATCATTAGCTCTCCAGATCGTCTGCTGCTTGATTAATAATGAATGTGAATTCAATCAGCACAAAAGCCTTTGGTACCTTTTCTGGCGAAATTCGGGTCCACATCTTTGAACGTCACCACTACAACATCAGAAGCCTTAAAAATGATGCTTTCTACTATATCTTCTTTCCTGGGGCCTAAACTCGGCTCTGGGCTCTTTCTGTGGGCTGCGTCCAACACCAGGTCACACTGCAGGAGAAAGGCAGGTTAATACGAATCAGAAATAAAGTTAAAGGCAATAGCACCAACCGAAAAGGCAAAAAAAGAGGTGCATTTCTTTATATTAGAATAATACAGAAAGGTATTGATTTCAGTAATTCAATTCAGCATTCAAGCTGCTGATTCATGTCTTTTAATCAACTATTCTCACTTACAGCTAATAAAAAGACATTTTCAGAAATTAAGAATATTACACAACTTGAATAAAATAAAGTCTCAAGACTAAAAAGTTTACCCACGCACTGCACAATACTGCATTAAGCTCTGGGTGCTTTAATCACAACAGTCATCTCCTCTGGATACAACTGAATGCCACAGATGCAGAAAAATGTCCTGATACGTCCATGTGCAGTGGCTCTTCTGAATCTCCCCAAAACTCCTTTCACTTTGCAACCCCTTACCTGCTGTTAATTGTGCACAATATTTCTAAGACATTTTGTCCTTCCACTCAACTTTCCACTTAATCCTCGCACACAGCTATCTTCTACAGTCTCAAAATCAGTCTCACCCCCTGAGGTGGTTTCCATCTTATGTTTAAGAATAGAGAGGAATCCGGTTCCTCATGCTTTCTTTTAAGGAAAAAAATCAGTCTGTGGGGAAGCATTTAATATATATACTCAACTTTGTTGATTTGTTTCACACCACTTGCAAGATTGCACATGTGACTATTTATTTTTACAATATCTCCCACTTATCTCTTTTGGATTTTCAGTACAGAAATACGATAGAGTGGAAATGTTTTGAAATATGCTATCAGGAGCTGTCCAGAAGACAGTCACTAACGCTCTCCACAAGGAGAAAAAGCCACAACAGGTCAAAGAGATAAGTGGGAGATATTGTAAAAAATAAATAGTCACATGTGCAATCTTGCAAGTGCTGTGAAACAAATCAACAAAGTTGAGTATACATATTAAATGCTCCCCCACAGACTGATTTTTTTCCTTAAAAGAAAGCATGAGGAACCGGATTCCTCTCTATTCTTAAACATAAGATGGAAACCACCTCAGGGGGTGAGACTGATTTTGAGCGCTGACAAGATGGTGTCCCTCCCTCCCTAAGTTTGAAACATTTTTCCAGCTACAGAGACGGTGACTAGATTAGTTATTATAAAAAGCAATACAGATGGATATAAATGCAGCGACCTCATTGTTCTAGACCATCTGGAGTTCAATTCCTGAACTATAGAGGTTTGCTGCCCCTTCGTCTCTGCCCATTTCCTATCTAGATACCATCAGATGCCAATAATACCACAGCATCATTAAAAATATGATATTAGACATCAGCTTCCCTTACCTCAGGACCATACGTCTTGAATACTCCTTCATATACAGCTCCATTTTTTACTTTCAGCTCACACTTGGTCCCCTGTGAACAGATGAGCCGGTCAGTGGTCACCATATGAAAGACTTATTCACTTAGAGAGCCGATGTGAGCGTACACTTTGAAATAACAAGTTCAACAAGCCCATCTGCTGGAAGCCAAATGATTGATCTGCCTTCCTTATGGTACAAGCTGTTCTAAGTGTTGTTTACTGCAGTGTAGACATTCTCAACTAACAGCATGTGGTAAAAGAGAAAGAGCAGTTTTGCTGACACTAGTCATTTACAGTAAGAATGAGCCCTATAGATTTTCATTTGTACCTTTGCTGCTTCTGTTCAGGCATCCATTAATAATCAAGACAAGGATTACAAAGATGGCCTTTAAATTTGAGAGAGACAAGAAGTAAAACTCACCACCACTGAAGTCAAGACATGGACCATCCTCATGTTTGCATATACACCATTGAAAAGAACCTGAAGAGCAGAAACATTGTGAGCAGAAATCACCTTGTGGACATCTGGTTCTGACCAAAATGCAGACGCCAGGAGAACAATCAGTGGAAAAACAACATCTGATGGTAAACATATATGAAGCGTAAGTGTTTTAAAGTAAACTTGTGACAGTTATAGAGTCCTAACTTACTGCTGCCGGGGCTTTGCCACTGTGTCTTCCCCTGAAAGACAAAAATATGATGTCAGATTCCCCTCGATTAACAGCAACATTCTTCCAATCAAGAAAACGATTTATTCATCTAAAGCAATCCACTCGGCTTGATCCCATCAGGGCTTTGGAATGCCGACCCAGGCTCTTCAATCACAGCACTGTCCCCGCCTCTCACCTTAAGCTGCGGTCATGAAGATCTTTATCAGAGGTGCACATGGAGGACAAGGCAAATCCAAAACATTTTTTATTTCCAAACAGAGTTCCAATGTTTACTATGGCAAATCATGGCAGTCATTTGCAAGTGCAATGATCCAAATACTTTTATTGCGACGACGACGACGGCAGTTCAATATTTCATGCAGCTCTGTTCACAATAGGCAAGCGCAAAGATATTTTTGGATTTTCCAGTTAATTAAATAAAATGTAAGCAGAAATGGTAAAAGCTGATGGTTTATATCAAAGGTCCTCAATTTCTTTCCCCTCTTTTAGCAAATACCATGTCAAGAAATGAAGATTTTCCCAGTACCAACATCCTGACAATTGTCTGTGTTGTGTCAAACAAAACAACGTTCTCATGCAAAATTTGTTAAAGGATATGGCTTAATTGTGCATTTTATTTTTCCTCAGAAATTTAAGTTTCTAACTTTCAGGTTGGAAACATTAACAGGACAATACCCATGAAGCCACAGGTCCAAGGAAAGTAAGAGGTTTCTAACCAAACCTGATATTAAATTCCAATATGGTTGCCTTGCATGAAAATTAGTGAAAGCTGAAGCAAAAAAATATATCCATTTACCTTTCTGATAATTTGTATCTGCTCAAATCTTTCACAACCTCTTTTAGTGGACATGTTGGAGGCATTGCTGGCCCCATACTGCCATCTTTTAAGAATATCTCCCATCATTTTCATGCAGATCATATCCACTTGTATATTTATTTTGAAGTTCCACAACTGTGTATTTTAATAAAATGCCTTGATTCAATTAAAAGCTGGATAGCTGGCGGTTTTCTTCAATGAAAGGTAACAAAAACTGAAATAATCATCTTTGCACCAGAAAAAAAAAATTTCAGAAAAATCAGATCCTTGGATCTCTTGATTATGTAGCTAAATATTCTGTAAGAAATCTCAGAATAACTTCTGATCCTTCACTTGACAATCATGTCAGCTCTCTGGTTCGATCCTGTTGCTACCATTTGAGAAAAATTGCCGAACTTACTTCTATTACCTCCTGTCCTGTGAAGGAAATCTTAATTCATGCTTTTGAGTCATCTCGTTTGGATTACTGCAATATACTTTACACATGTCTAACTAAAACCTCCTTTTACTGGTTGCAGTTTGCACAAAATGTTCCTGCTAGGCTCCAGAATAAATCATCAAAATGTTGTCATGAGTCTCCTGCTAATCCAACTTCATTAGCTCCAAGTTTATTGTGCATTTAAATTTCCTGATTTTGACTTTGAAAACTCTGCATAGACAGAACCGATCTACATTTCTGAACTGTGACGTCCCCTTACCACCATCAGGGCCCTGAAGTTCTGCAACCAAGACCTAGTGATTGTGTCACATAAAAAACGAAAACTAAAGGAGACAGATTTCTTTTCTGCAACTCCAAAACTCTGGAACTCCCTTCCTCTGCGATCAGCACTCAGTGGTTTCCTTTAAAAGGCCAGCTAAAGATCTAATTTTTTTAAATCTACTTTTATTAAATTTTGTCTTGTGTATTTTTCATCCTCTGTTAGCTGAAGAACATTGTGGTTTTTATCTGGAAAGGTATTGTATAAATAAAGTTTTACATCCTACGTTTTGGCAGCATAGCTAAGCATAAATTGCAGAGAAACAAAGTCGCTACCTTGAACTGATAATATTAATCTTAGTCACTGAGCATATTAATTATCAGATCTCACAGGTTTTCAAACAATTAACTGCAGAATATTTAAGATGGTTTAGATGTTATTCTCACATAAGAATCCAATGCAGAACATAATTTGCCACTATCACATTCATCCATTTTAGTTTTCATTACATTCCTATTCCCACTGCAGTTCTTTTCTTTTGTTTCTGGTTATGCGGAAATCAATGGGGTTAGACACCTTATCATTTGAATTATTGTTACCATTAGGTAAACATGCTGAATTGCTTGTTAGCACAAATAGTTAATCAGCCAAACTAATGACAGCAACCAATTGTCTTTAGGGGTCTCGCTGGACTGCAGACAATGTGCTGGAGTTCAAACAGAACATCGAAATGGGACGAAAGGGAAAATTAATGAATTTCTAAATGCAGTGGCCAGTTGAGCTGGTGTGAGTGTTTCTACTTAGATTTTCACACGCAAACATTGCTCCGGATTACAGAGAGCAGCAAGAAAAAGAGAACATATCCCACAAGTGATAGCTGAATGGAATGGGAAGAGAGGTTTGAGATAATCGAAAAACAACAGTGGCATCGCTGAACAAACAACATGTCAAACCTAAAAGCAGCAACATAAGACCACACCGAATGATTCCCCCGTCAGTCAAGGACAAAAAAACTGGAGCTACGATTCAGACAGGCTAATTAAAACCGTAACGGACTTGAAAAACACTGTCTGATTCATTGAGATGTCAGAGTCCAGATTTACTGCAAACGCCATGAAAATACATTATGATCATTTCTGAGAAACGATTCCATCACCTTGTTGTATCTTTTAATAAAAAAAGGGTTTTTTTTATTTATAAAAACCCTTTACCTAATAAAATGGCATGTGTATGTGGATCAAACTGAATTTTGCTGATGAGAAATATTTTACTTTTTGTTCTAAAATGCACCTTTGGTGGTCACATTTGGTTTGTTGTAAGGAACAAAAAAAACAAAACGAAACAAAAAAACATCACACATACCCCTTGCATCGTAGTAGTAATGGTGGTGATTCGCCACATGATTTTGAGTAAAAGATGGAAATATACTGGTTAGGTATGAATGCATCTCACTCTAGCTCAACCCTGCGTTATAGTGAACCAAGCCTGCGCCATAAATGGGTAGTGGCCCCGCTGACCGGTGAAAACAGACGCCCACCGAAATTAAACGACAAAAACAAAAATATCAAGATCCATGTGTTGTGTGCAAGCTTCGTCACAGGACAACACGTGGGCAGAAAGTCATGCTTCAAGGACACTAATTTCCCACGAAAAGCGACATCAAGGTTGGCAGCCGGTCAGCATAATGACCACCCGCTCCTCCCTGCACAGTACACGCTTTATGTCATTTATGTGTCAATCCCGTTGCAGTGATGTTGCGGTAACGTAGGAGTCAGCCGAATTGGGATAAACGCAGCTGGTTGGGGAAGCTGGCCTCTACTCGGGCAGCCGCTACAACACCGCAAGTGTGCGGAATTACAAACATGGGCTAATTAACTCCAACCAAATCGGCACCAGGCTCATATAGTAAACTGATATTAGCAACTTCGAACACCGTCATTACTAAAGGGAAGAGAAAAAAAAAATGCAAAAATGAAACAACGAATATAAAATCGTGGTTAATATTTTTATTCTTTCGGCTGTTTAATTGAATAATAAATGACAACGGCGCGTGATTTAATAACAAGCAGCGGGTGAAATGTTGCCCTTAAGTTGCAACATTACTGGACCGTGCAGGCAGGCAGGAGAACAGGCCTCACTAGCGAAGCTGCATAACGTCTCACGGCCCGCAGAACACGCGTACTAATTTTGGACCACTTAACGGGAGTGTCATCTCTTCAAACTACCACTTCTAGACGTATTTGTGTCCACAACACGAAATGCCGACCACAACACATCTGTTCACTGCGTTTTTTACTTGGCTAAGTTTAGGAACTCACAGACCTGCCCAGATTCTGTCTTCCCCCGCCGCTTCCTCCAGCACCGGAGGCGGCCGCACCAGCCGCGTTGCCCCCGCCGGGCTTGCCTCGATTTCCACCGGCCTTCATTGACATGGTGATCCCATAAAAGACGGCGTCTTTAAAAGCGATAGGTTGTAGAGCAGAAACTTCTTGACAACGAAGCGGCGTGTGGTTGTGTGACTGCTCGCTAACGTGCTACTAGCAGGCTAGCTGGTTAACAACTGCTAGCCCAATTAGCAGTCTCTACAAATCTTATTAAAACTGAGGGGGGAAAAAACTATTTTAAAAAAACAACACGCTTCAGTGGATCTTTCAAAATAACACGAGCGTCACACCGCTTGTCAATGTGATATAAAATCCTAAGAAAAAAATGGATTATCTCAAATTAGAGTTTCACAGCTAGCTCGGGTCCTTTCCGTTGCTAACAGCGAAAAGACCAAAACAGTCTGAAAGGGGACAAAAACCAGCGGAGGGATATATGGAAGGTGCAACGGCTCATAATATTTAACTCAATATTCATCCACTTTCACGGCATTCCTTTTTTCTATAAAAGCACAAATGATCATATTTAATTTATATTTTCAATATACATGTATAAATACTGGCGTATTTCAAAGATTACACAGACACCTGGGCGCTACTTTCAGGAAGTCCGTTTGTGTTAAATGGCTCAGTAGCTGCATCCACGTGAGCCGGCGAACGCACAAAACACAGATGTACAAACAGTATGTACGAGATGTCAGCGTCTCCTGTTGGTGCATGAGCACTACAGGATAATTATTCTATAAAGAAACTGAAACATTCATTTAGAAAGCACATTTTGAAGCCTGACCAATGAAGAAGTGACTCTAAAGCGCCTATTTAATGACTGCCGTAGACATACAGGCTAATGCATTTTTTACATAACAAATATTCATAAACCAATAACCCCTGAAACTGAAATTCTTTTTGGTTTTTGCAGGAATTTTTTTGCTGCCATTTCTGGCACAAACGACAGAGAATAAAAAAGTAAAGTTAAAGCCAAAAATCAAATTGCACTGAGAAAAATGCATTTTCAGTGATGGAGAAAGAACTCAGCTTCCTCTGTTTGGCTCAAAATGACCTTGATCTCTCGCTTTCAATGTGTCAGTCTCTTGAGTCAGAAATTGGTAAATGCAATACCAATACAAAGTACACAAAGTGGTTGTGTACTTTGTTGTTAGAGTACACAACCAAACCTAATTTTTCTGCCATTTGTATCAACTGGAGTTATATGAAAAATGAAATATAAAATCCCCAGGGACAAAGTAGAAAAGCCCATCATTTCAATCAGATTTAAGTCAAGACCTTAACTGGACTAATCCAAAACCTTTTCTCTTTTATTTTTAACATTTGCATTGTCTGGATCATTGGATCATGATCTCGATCATTGTCCTGCTGTATAACCCAAGTGCATTTGGTCACAAAATGATGAGCGGATATTCTCCTTAGGATGTCTTCAAGAGAAAACATAATTTGTGGTTCCATCAATTATGGCAAGTTATCCAGGTCCTAAAGAAGCAAAACATATCTAGACCATCACTACCTCTACCATAAAGGTCATTTTCCATGGTCCCTTTTTAATACACTGAACTGAAGATAGGTCTGCAGTTCTTTCAGTGATATTCTGTGGGGTTTTTTGTGAACTTGTAGATCAGTCCATCAATGCACTCATGGACTAATTTTGGTAAATTGCCCACTCCTAGGAATGTTCACCAGTATTATATGTTTTCACTGATTGTGGATAGTGGCGTTCACTGTGGTTTGCAGTGCCAAAGCCTTAAAAATTGCTTAACAAATTATCAATGTCAGTAACCTCTTTTTTTTTTTTTTTTTAACGGTAATCTGTTTTTGAATTTCTTTAGCTCTTTATTTAATTTTAAATCTTGTATCCTCCTTCATGGTATCACACAGGTTGTATTTAACTGACTTTGTTAATTCTAGCTTGTTAAGTCCAGCTGCAATCCAAACTGGGTGTGGCTTCTAAAATTGAACTGAACTTAATTTCTGGTCTAACAGTGAGCTCCTACAACTTTTCACATAGAGAAAGATTCTTTTGGATTGTGTTATTTTTTCATACATTACATAAATTCAGCCTTTGAAAATTGCTCTTGCACTTACTCTGATTATTTTATTCTGAAATGAAGAATCCTTTAATGACATGAAACATGCATAACAAAACAAGAAAAACCAGAACAAATTTCCACTCAGTCATGCTCAATAAATTAGAATATGTGTTGCAATGAGATTTATCTTTCAAATCAAAAGTATCATTTGGAAATAACCTTTTGACATAAACATGCTTTTCATCAAGCCCTTTTTGCAATTAAATGTTTTTATTAGTCTGATTTAACAATCTAATCTTGAATGGTGTGTTTTTATTAGTTGTAATTGTCTTTTCTATGCCGGATAACAATAAACACAAAGAGATGTTGCGTACACTTAATAGAAGCCATAAACTGATTCCTCTAATTCATCATGAACTACAGCAAGCCTAAATTATTAATGTAAAAACATTGGTCTTTAAGTAGTAATGGGAGCAATCAAATAAATACAGCAGAAGGACTGTACTGTTTGGAGTATAATGACATGAACATAACAATGGTAATTTGACATAGTATTTCAGTTATTTTTTAATTAAAACACTAGTTACATATGTTACAAGATGCAATTAGTGCACAACTAATTAAAATTACTGTTAAATCACAGAGAAGTTACAAATATTACAGAAAGGAATGATATGATAAAGGTAAAAAAAAAAACATGCTGCATATAGAATAAGCACAAGACTCAAGATTTACTGTAATGTAATTTATTGGAGAGCCACAAGATGCCATGCAGAGCAAAATCAGGTTGCCCAAGCTCACTGAAAGACGTTAGAAAACAACTACACGTTAACCAGAGATAAGCATAACTAGATGTAGAATCAGAAGCACATTTAAAAGACACAAATAAAAGTATTTATTGCACAAGGGAAATGTTGATTTCACTGAAAGTTTGAGTATTTGTGGAACATAATAGCAACCGCAACCGCATAAAAAAAGGAAATTATTTGTTTAAAGTCTTTTTTATTACTTATTTATTTAACTTATTTTTAGTTAATTTATTATTTATTTAATGACATTTAAGCACTGGCACAATATTTTCTTCTGTGGGATTAAAAGTTCTTCTTACGTAATCTTATTTTAGTTAAATAACCTTCAGTTGTGCTATGAGTTTCCCATAAAGTCCACTTCAAAACTTATAGTGTCTCTTTCCCTGCTAAAACGTGTATCCCCACAGCTTAATGCTACCACCACCATATTTCACCATGGGATAGGTCTGTTTTGGATTATATCCAATATTGCATGTAAGCCAATAGTCCAAGTTTTGTCTTAGTGTCTGACCATACAAAGTCTATCTGTGTTTTTCTACTGTGGACTGCTATTTGTCGAAAAGTGGGGAAATTCCTTATCCCTGTTTTTTCTACTTCACTGTTACTTACTAACTTTTGTTGGTCTATAACATAAAAATTAAATGGAATCCAATGATGTTTATAATTATGAAAAATAGTGAATTTATTAATTACCGGAGCAGGGTAGTGATGAGTAACATTTACTTGAGCAATAAAAACAATGAAGAGTACTTTTACTACACCTTACTTTTCACTTGTACTTGGGTAATATTACAAAGTAATGCTACTCTTACTGGATAAAAATATCTGGATACTCTACCCAAACCAAGTAGCTTCTCTGAATGAAGGACAAATTTTAATGAAAAATTAAACAAACAGACACACACCAGCACTTTATTTTGATATGAGGCCTTTTGTTTGTACACAAGGTAATTTTTTTAAAGTTATTTTCTGCTGAGCCTGTCATGTTAACTTGGATATTGTCACTACTTTACCCTGTTCTGCATTAGTTATTGTAATATTTCATTTCGTTTCATTTGTGTTAATTTCTTGATAGGGTACTGTAGTACTGGCTACTCATATTTTGGTAACTCATCAATTTTTACTATTTCAAATTCTAGGATTTAAAACAACATTGTTGTTGTGACTGACTGTTTAAACAAATAAATAAATAGACTAGAGTTCAGACTGTAATAAACCTTTAATTAACCCTTGAATGTAAACTTGAATGCGCACTGAAATTTGGGTCTTTATGAAGGAACCCTCGCACATGCCAAAAAACAACCAGTGAAGTTATTCTATAAATAAATACAAATAATACGATAAATTTATGTGATACAAAAAAAATTATCGACTTACAGACTGAGGATATATGTTGTTTCAATTTCAGACAACAACCATCACAGTTGGTATTAATTTTCCTCAGGCGTTCTGTGTGGACTCCTATTGAGTGCCGTCTGGGGTTATGGAATTAACCAAATAGTCCAGAGATGGTCTGGACCTCTGCTGGAAAAAGAACCGGTTGACCTGCTTCACCGAACATATTAGGCCGTAGTATCTTCCAGTGTCCATGTACTGTTCTGATGAAGAATGATAACATTTCTGTCTTAAAGCAGGGCTAGAAAACTAACTTATCTCTTTGCCACAAGCCGTTGGGAACGCGCTGTGCTCGCTGTGTCGTATCAGCCCCCCAGGTGTTCCTGTATAATAGTCATTTTAAAAATATCTCTCTTTATTCAGACCTGTCCCCATGTCTGCTTTTTTACAATCAACTGGACAAACTGTAAAATCGGCAAGCAGACGGCTGTGTTGTTAGCTTCAGAGCTAACAGTGACCGAGTCAGTATTCGGGGCTAAAAATATCGCTCACTGCGCCACCGAAGCTGCTCGGCTTTGGTCCACGTTTGACTCCCGTCTTCGGCTTTCTTTTTCTGGTGACCTTGCTCGGAGTTTGACGCTCTACATGGTCACCACAGCGGGTTCAGGACAAGAGGAAGAGCGAGTCGGACCCCGAGGCTGTGAGCCGAGCTGGCCTGATCTGACGTGCTGGGCTTCAGGTCTCCCGGCGGACCACACTCGGCTACGGCTGATCGGTGGCCGGGTGACATTTTGCTGTGATGGGCTTATATTGTCATTAGTGGTGATATAACGAGCCCCGGTTCTGCCCAGGGAGACCGAAACTTTGCGAAGGGATCAGAGTAAGCGACTTATTTCCAACTTTCGTAGACTTCCAGGAGCTGCGCACCATGACGGAGGACAACAATGCAGAAAAGTTCATTAAGGTAAGGAAATGCTGATTAGTGACAGCTGGTGTCTTATCAGATACTAATCTATGCATATTTTCATTATAAACATTTGGTTTAAAAATTACCGAAATAATGCTGCATTGATAGAGCATTTGATAGCAGATACATCTCAGTGTTGCTTTTAGAAATAATAATAATAATAATAAGTTTAGTACATGATCAACATCTGCTGTAGAGTTGGACACTAGTATCTGATCCAGCAGTAAAAGTCAAAAATGCTTTTTAGGAGAAATAGTGGAAAAATAGATCATTTTCTGGTTCACCTTTGTTTTTGTGGTGGTTCTTATCTACAGAGTACTAGAGCTTTGAGATACTAATTTGGCCAGGGACTAAATAACTATTTATCCTGTTACAGATTTGTTCTATTATTGCTTTTTTGACACATAAGGTTAATAAACTACTAATAAAACCAGACAAGAAAACAATTGTAAATACAGAAGACTGTTTTCAAATGGTGAGTTGCTGTTTAGTTATGAATTAATGAAATCTTTTGGAAAACTGAGTTTAATGTCATTTATCATACCAGAAAACACTTGTTGCCTATGTTTTCTGACAACAAAACATAGGCAAAAATATCTTTTAAAAATCATGCCCTGATTGATAGAAATTCAAAATCAGATGTAAAGCAAAGTCAGTGGCATGTATCAATCTGGAAAAACTAAACACAACAAGAGAGCCAATATCCACAAATAGATTTAATCTAAAACAGTGGCCTACCAAAACCTACCAAAAGTTAGGAAATTCACACACAAATGTGACCGGCCAATGGAAACACAAAGATGCACATAAAAGCAAGCTATTAAATTTTTAAGGCCACCAACTTTTCCAAATCCATCATGTTCCCTAGCAGGAACAGGCTGACTGATAAAATGGAGCATTGCTCCTGTGATACGTTCAGCCTTCTTGTTATCTGCTTTAAATCTTGCTCTGTAAGACTCTCTTGCATACATAAACTAAACATATGGTAGAAAATACAGTTTCTATTCAGATATTTTAAATATTCCTTTCACTTAATTTTAAAACCTCACAGATGCAGAAAATAGTTAACTTGGTTTGCTACCGGCATCCAGAGGATCTGACCTGGTACCTGATAAGGGTAAAGAAAAAAGTTTGTATTTTTGATCTTAAAACATCAGAGGAAGCTGAAAATCAGCCCGTTTCCATAAAAAAACTGACTTCAAAGGGCATTCATATTGCGAAGGCAGTAAAAAATGAGTTCCAGTTGCTAAGATGAACATATTCACAGGAAGATGAAACAACTAATCATTTAATGGGATTGTTTTTAAAAAAAAATATTTGCATAGAATTTAAGTCCAAACTCAGATTATCCTCTCAATTTCAGTCGTTCCTTCAGAGCACCTCCCTAATCCTCTGTGTTGGCAGCAGAGTCTAATCTTTGTGATGTGTTTGTTTTTGGCAGCCAAGTTGTCATTGTCTGGAAATAATTTGTGTTTAGGATAACACTAGACGAATGATAAAGTAAATTTAACTATGACACAACGTAGGGCTGCAGAGGAGAAATGAACAGAGCTCTGATTAGGGCTGTCAATCATTTATACCACTTGTAATCTGTCAACTGAATTTTAAAAATCTACTATGAAACGACTAACAGAAACTAAAATTTACAGCTGAGCAGATCAGGCTTTTACAAGCTGGTACAGATTTCCAATTTAGTTTCAAATCACGGCCTGCTGGTCTTGATTTCTGCTGAGACTCATTCATTGAAGGACTAAACACATACAAGTTAATTTGTGTAAACTTGATTTTTTTTTTTCATCAACAATAACAGTTAACAACCAGAAAATATGATAGAGATGGCGCTTTTCTGTCCAACAACAAACAGGATTTGTATCTTACCTTTATCTGAGTTTATCAAACTCAGTAGAGTCAATCAAATAATATTTTTGATTGTTTGTTTATGTATTTGAGAAAAACAAATAGTAATCAGTTTGGAAATCATCAGTAAACATTTATTCATTGCTTCAGTCAGTCTCACAAGGTTACAGAAGACCTCTCATAGTAAATTTATTTATTCATTTATAATGCTATAAGGAGAGTTTTTGCACTGCAGCTTGTAATTGCAATGCTGTTGCTGAATAATGGATTACGATTGACATCCTGGTTTGCTTTTCAAACAGGAGGCGTCCATCTTGGATGAATACATCATAAACTGGACACAGAAGCTGGGAGCTGGAATCAGCGGACCTGTCAGGTGAGCATTTCTCTGCCATTTTATTCATCTAATGAGGAGTCTATAAAGATAACTGGGGATTAAATTACTTATATAGAGTCAGATTAATTAATCTTTGTTGCTGCTGATCATCGGTTTGAAGCGGCTGCATTTAATAACCGATTAATCAAAACTCTCGTGCTGTGGTGAGAGTTAAGAGTTACATGTTGCTTCACACTGCAGACTCTGCAGTTACTGTGGAAAAAAACTGTTGTGATTCCTGGACAAACAATCTCTGCTGCCAAAAAATACTTCCCACACATTAAAGATGTTTGCATTTTATTTTTCCTTGCGCAGGAAAAATGAAAATTATTAAACAAAAAGGGCAAGGAAGATTCGAGGGGTTTATGAAACCAGGGTTTGTTTGTGCCCCGTATGTCGTCTTCTCCTCTCTCTGTCTGCGTTATCTAAGTCCTGCTGTGTTTGGTACAACAGTGTTGCATCCTAAAGGTTACTGGGCTTCAATCCAAAGCTAAACTTTTACCTGCTTCAATACGTAACCGTGTAGTCAAAACTCTTACTGTGCAAATAAACATGTTTGTACGTATTAACCCACACGCTCTGAGCTACACTTATCTTCTTCTGTGATTACCGCCCTGTGCTTTTAGAAGCGTTTAAAGGATAAAGACTGAATCAGTCATTGTCTTTATGTGTGCTGTTTCGAAGCTTTTCATTTGCTTCCATGTAGATGTGAAGGATATGAGTCATAAATCTTGCTCTGACTCCTGTTCATTCTGCGTTTCGAAGCTATCGCAGATTCAGACCAAAAGACGACAAGCTGTTATTTCACAAGCGTATCATTTTAGCATAAAGTGATGAGAAAACTGAGAAATCGCCTCATCGTGTCTGACTAAAAACCCGCTATGATTCAGCCTGCATGGTTTCTTTTCTTGGGCCGCTCTCAGTCATCCGGTCGTGTGTTTTCTGACTCAGTGCTTTGTTCTGATATTCATTGATGACTTTTGCTTTGCTTTAATCCCCCGCCGCCCTGAATCTCAACAGCCCTCCAATGTGTAACTCTGTGACTCATTAGGTGGGCCACTTCTGCCTTCAGAGGAACGGCCTTCGGCCAAAGCAAAGCAGAATGTCACCTGTGGTAATTCTTTAATAGGGCAGTCTGGGTTCAAGGGTCAGAGGTTGCCGTGAATCTTGTAAACAAAGTGAGTTTGTTTACAAGATGTGTGAAAAACAGCCACAGATAAATGTGTCTTCCATATAAATCTATAAGCTTTACACTGAAACAAATACTTCCAACATCAACATGTGAAAAGCTCAGTCTTCTCTAACATCAATACAGTGTAGGGCTGACTATTTTTTTTACTAATAGATTAATAATTGGATAGAAAAAGGTGCTTAATAGAACATTATTTTAAATAATTTGAACCAGGTGAAGCTAAGAAGAACTATACCTCTTGAGAATTTCTTGGTATAACATATTTACAGACAAAAGTTGTTTTTGAATGGAAAAAAAGTGAAGATGCACCAATGAGGCTTTTCATTGCTGACACTCATCTCCAGTTTTCTTTTAGTTTCATCTGCCTGTTACAGTTTTGACTGAATCTGATTCTGAATCTATTCACTTTTTTTTTTTTTACTTACAAAGACTACGAAACATAAAGGAGAAAAAAATGTTTTCACGACTGGAGAAAGCAGTTTTGAGTCCAACAGGAATTACAAGATTATCCCCCAGTTATGCATCCACCCTAAACGTGATTACTCACAGTTTGGAGGGCAGAGTTCAGTCTCACTACAAACACTGATTATTCCCTGCTTGCAGAATCAAGAAATGGGATCTGCCTGGCAGCATGAAGTAGGCTAAAAGATCTCCAAAAAGAAAGAAAGTTGATCTACATCAACAGAATTTCAGCAACAAAACAAAACAGTCAAACAGTGTTGACGGTCTCTGGCTGCTCCTCTTCTTCAGGAACTGGATCATTTCTGTAATTGAGGCGAACATGAATTCTGGATTTACCGGAAAATCCCAAGTGAGATTGTCTGGCTATCGGTTTGTTCCTTAAGCTCAAGAAAACTTTGGTTATGCAGCATAATAATTATCCAAAGCACTTCAGCAAATCCACCTCTGTAAGGCTCAGAAAATTAAGAGAACAAGCAAGTGGCCTAGTCAAAGTCAAGAGTTAAAGATGATTGAAATGCAATGACGTAACCTTAAACAGGCCATTCACGCTGATTTCTGCAACCAAGTTTTACTTTTTTACTTTAGTTTTAATCCTTTTTATTTGTTAAAATTTGATTTGAAACATCTTAGTGACAAAAATATAAACAGAAGATGCTGTAAGGGGTCGAATGCTTTTTCACATCACTGATTTAAAGTCAATATGGTGATATTTAACTAAGGTACAGAAACGTCTGCATTAATTCTGTACATAAACCATGTGGTTACTAAACGTTTGCACTGAAAAAACGCAAAATTGAGAATATTTTTGGTTTAATTTCTACTGAAAATATCTTAGTACACTTGAAATAAGATTAAACTAAAATTTCAACAGGATATCAGAGCTTGTTTAAAGTCAATAACGCTGTAATATTGGTAAAAAAGTACTAGTTCCACTGACTACAACAGATTTTCCCCATATTATGAATAAAATATTCTACCAGTGAAACTATAATAAAATATTCTACCAGTGAAACTATAATTTGTTAAGATTTTGTGTTTTTTGCCGTGTGGGTTATGTTGCGTAACCTGTTTGTTGACTCTTCTGTTCTCCCTCCTTTTCAGGGTGTGTGTGAAGAAGTCGAGTCAGGAACGCCTGGCCCTGAAAATCCTCATCGATCGCCCCAAGGCCAGAAATGAGGTTGGGACTCTGTCATTGGTCTGATTAATCCCTGTTGTTTGTCGCCTCTGGCTGTATCAGTATGCTTTGTTCCGCCTGTTATCAGTCTTGATTAATTCCTGTTTTTCTTTTCCCTGCCACTCACTCTTCTCAGCCTCGGTCTGTTTTGAAGAATGTCTTTGTCCCCAACATCGTCTTCCTGCAGCGCACAGTGTGTCTGACAGCCCTATCATGTCATTTAGCTGCAAACTGTTTTGATCAAACAGCTTGAAAAAAGAGATTTGCTTCACAGACTCCCGCTGATGAACCGTGAAAGCTGGCTGACAGGAAGATGCAGACTGTGACACACTTACAGCCATTTCTGGCTCTTTTAACATCTTCTCGATGTAAGATTATTTCTCTTCTATGCAGGTGCGTCTTCACATGATGTGTGCCAACCACCCGAACATCGTGCAAATTCTGGAGGTGTACGCCAACACCGTCCAGTTCCCTCATGAGTCCAGTCCAAGGTAATAATGGCTTAGCCCAGGCTGTCCAAACTTTTTGCACTGTGGGCCAAAATTACCAGGTTTTCAGTAAGAAATGCTAATTTTATAAATAATCATATAGTGAATTATTTTCTTTTTGCCTCATAAGCAACAAATTAACATGTATTTGAATTAAAAAAGGTCAGGAAAGACTTTAGTTTCTTAACTTGTTGGTGAAGAAATCAATTTTAGTTTATTCCCAGCAACAAAAATGAGAACTCTTTCAAAACTCTTAACTGTGTTTATCTAAATTTAATTACTGAGTGTGACTAAGTTTTTTTTTTGAGTAAAAAGTCACTGGAAATTTGTGGCTCCTATATTAAAATAATAATACAAAACATGTCTAATTAAAGAAACACTTGTTTTGTGCCTAAAATCTTCTATTGAAGATGTAAATTTGTTGTTGAAAAGTTCATACAAAGAAAGTTGATCTACATCAGCTCCATTTGCTGGATTTAAACCATTCCTAAATTGCATCCAAAGGCGGCAAATGGCCCCCAGGCCGCACGTTGGACACCTCTTTCTTAACCTGTACACATTTTTACATATCTATTTTATCCTGACATAATCTTCCAAATAAATCCCTTTTTTGTGAAAGAGCAAGACTCCTGATTGTTATGGAGATGATGGAGGGTGGCGAGCTCTTCCACAGAATCAGTCAGCACAAGCACTTTACTGAAAAGATGGCCAGTCAGGTCACCAAACAGGTTAGTGAAGTCCTGATATTCAACACCACGATTGCTCAACTCACTAATTGGAGCATGTGTGTGTGTCTGTGTGTGTCTGTGTGTGGATTGTGTGTCGTCCCGCTGTAGATCAGCCAAGCATTGGCTCATTGTCACTCCCTGAATATTGCACATCGTGACCTGAAGCCAGAGAACCTGCTCTTCAAAGATAATTCTCTGGTAAGCTGCATTCACATCGAAGCTGTTTGGAAATGTCCAAGGTTTCTACGCTGGATGGAAAAGTTTGGAATAATTCAGGAAAAAAATAGAATAAAAAGAGTTTAGATTGGGTGGTGATTGGGAAGAAGAATGGATGGAAGACTGTGACCAACAGATGGAAAATGTGCAACAAACAGCACATTTTGCTGTTTTTTTTGCACATTTGCTCCTGTCGGCCACTTCCGTTTTCACATAATGTAAAATTTTCCATTGTGTAAAACTATTATCCATCCATATTTGAGTCAATCTGTGTATCTTTCCATCCATTCCTTTATCCCTCTCGACATGGAAATCGTTTAGTGAACTTTTTGTGGAGCACACAAGTTCAGAAACTGAAAGCTGTATAATTGTCAAAGTTGAAGGAATTTATTTTTATTATTCCTCTCCACTTTCTGCAATCAATTTGTGATTGATTTATTGATTGATTTATTAATATTAAAGCATTTGAGACGTATTGTATAAGAACTTTTTCTTTCCTTTTCTGCCCTGCAGGACGCACCTGTGAAGTTGTGTGACTTTGGCTTTGCCAAAATCGATCAAGGAGACTTGACGACCCCTCAGTTTACTCCTTACTACGTAGCACCTCAGGTACAAAACGGGCAAAAAAATTATTTCAGTTTTTTAGTTTAAATAATTGATAGATGCATAACTGATTTTCTGTTCAGGTACTTGAGGCTCAAAGAAGACACCAGAAGGAAAAGTCTGGAATTATACCTACCTCACCAACTCCTTACACATATAACAAGGTGAGACTCACTTCATCTGAGTATAGAGTAAAAGCATGCAGTGTAAATCCAATCAGTGTTTAGGTTTTGATGGGAAAATAAACTTAGAAATATTTGCAAGAAAAACTCAGTCATTTTTGGATGCTGCTTTTGCAGAGTAAACCTTCTTTACATTCAGGATCAAAATCCTTCTTAAATTATTGCATCTATAAAACAAGCTACTAGTTATAGATCAGTGTTTCTCAACCCTGGTTCTCAGCGACCCCCTGCTCTGCATGTTTTAGATGTGCCTCTACTCCAGACCAGCTGATTCAAATTATTGCATGACCATCAAGTGCTGCAGAAGCATGTTAATCACCCAGAGATACAATTCAGGTGTGTAGCAGAAGGGAAATACCTAAAACATGCAGGACAGGGGGGCGGTGAGGATCAGGGTTGAGAAACACTGTTATAGATGGTATAAAAAAAAACTAAACTAATACATAATATAAATACGGACTTATGTCTCCTGTTGAAGAGCTGTGCAGAGATCTCTGGTTTTATTTTTTTGTACATTTATTGTTGCCAGTGCACACTGAAAGAAAAACTTATTGTCTGTTTCTGCAGAGCTGTGACTTGTGGTCGCTGGGTGTGATCATCTACATAATGCTGTGCGGCTATCCTCCGTTCTACTCAAAGCACCACAGCCGCACCATCCCTAAGGACATGAGGAAGAAGATTATGACGGGCAGCTTTGATTTCCCAGAAGACGAGTGGAGCCAGATCTCTGAGATGGCCAAGGACATTGTACGCAAGTAAGACATATAATAATAAAAAAAACAGAAAAAGTCCAACCTCTTCTTCCTCATGCTGACTTTTCCAGAATGTCTATATTTGCCCATTTGTCTCCTTTTTCACTCATTTTCACCTCTTCTCTCTGCTTTGTGTGTGCAGGCTACTGAAGGTAAAGCCAGAGGAGAGGCTAACTATTGAGGGAGTCCTGGCTCACCCCTGGCTGAACTGCACCGAGGCGCTGGACAACGTCTTGCCGTCTGCACAGATGATGATGGACAAGGCGAGTTAGAAGCTGCAGTGGCCGGAACGTTTCGGGCAATGCAGCATCACTGTTTTAGTTGGTGGAGTGCCTTGCTGAAATGTTCATGCAGCCCAGTCTACAACCCCAAACTGCACATTATGTATTTGTGCAGGATTTTGAAATTAAAGAAAAATGATACATGAGCCTGTCGCTATAAGCAATTAATGAATTTATTGTAATATACATTAAAATGAGCTTGATGATTTCCTTTCTGAAGATTAATAATTTTTGAAGATCAATTTTGTTTGCAGAGCTTCATGATCGTTTTATTTAAGATTTCAGCTGAGTGTTTTTATTTCTGTTCACTGTTTTTGGTTGTTGTATTTTACTTTAGATCTTTAAAATATCTTCCAGTTAGAGTGTCTAGTGTTCTTGACAAAATAAAAGTTTATTAGTCTTGGAAAGGGCGACTTAAAAATGATCTCAAATCAACAATATTATTATTTATTACAGTAATTACTGGGACAATTTATCATCCCGTAAAATCTCTTATTGTGACAGTTCTAACAATAGATGGATTTTTGTTTTGTTACTTGATTTATAAATCACTTTAAACCAACAGTAGCTGTGGCAAGGTGCTGTACAGATAATAATCAATGAATATTCAAAATGTGTGAAAGACAAAAAGGCATATAACGGCTTCATGCGGTTAAAACCTTAAAGTGTGGCATGCATTTATTTCCAGTCATGCCCTGGTTTTTGCGACAGCTCAAACTCAGTCAGATTGAATGGAGAGTGTGTGAAGATCAGTTTGCAGGTTTGCCTTATATAATCAATTGGAGAGGAAAAGTGTAACGCACGGTTACGCTTCGATCTAAACCTGGGATCTCCATTAATGTTTTTCAGTGTCTTTTAAGTGATGATGATGCTGTTGCCGTCAGAGGAGTTGATGAGCAGAAGGTTTGCAAAGTACAGTTCCTCTCTTTCGTCGACCTTCGTCTCTTAACTCACCTTCAGCAGAGCGAAACATGGCTGGGGAAACGGGCAGGCACAGCTTTCTGTCGTCACAAGGGAGAGCGCTTCGATTGAGACCTGACGGCTCTAATCGTGGCTCTGATCTCTCTCTGTGCAGGCCGTGGTCGCGGGAATCCAGCAGGCCCACGCCGAGCAGCTCGCCAACATGAGGATTCAGGACCTGAACGTCAGCCTGAAGCCTCTGAACTCTGTCAACAACCCAATCCTCAGGAAGCGGAAACTGCTGGGGTACGGCCGTGACGGTTGAAACGATTCCCTCTGTAATCGTATCGCTAGAGTGTTACTGATGGAGAGACTTACTCACTTACTGCATTAAGTTTAATCGTTGCACAAAGTTTGCTTTTTGGTCGTCCCATTTAATCTGAATACACACTTAAGGCAAAAAAGTGATTAATAAAAGAAATCGACTCTGTTGTACCTAAGACTTTAAAATTTCATTTTCCTTCCTCTGAGAAAAGGAATGCATCACCAGCTCCCTTTGACTCTAACATGCATAACTCAATGTTCCATCAAACGTTGAGTTATGCATTTTTGCCTTAGTAAGAACTGAAGTGTAATATGTAATGTAATCTATTTAACTATTCTAACTTAATGTATTTGCAATTCATTTTAGACTTTTTTTTTGTAATCTACAGTCAATATATAAACAAAGAATACACTATAAGTTCCAAAATAGCAAAATTATCAGTTCTTAAATGTTCAATTGTCCCGGAAGTCTGACTACAAATATAACCAAGTTGTCACTTGTGTCGTAAATCAGAATATTTCAAATTAGACATTAAAGTAAGCTTCCTGTTTTCAATCTTGACTACAAATTTGAAATATTTTATGTTAGTATTTCTCTGGATTCAAACCTCCCACAGAAGAAAACAAGTTATTACTGCTAACGGCAGCCTGCTGAAACATGGGGTTCACTTTTATGTTTTACTTTGCATGACTGGATGGAGAATGTTGTAAACTTTCTCCTTGTGCTGACTGTTCTTAATCTCTCAGCCCCAAACCCACAGACAGTTTCTTCATCCATGACCCAGAGAACGGAGGGGAAGACTCGAACGTAGCGCTGGAAAAACTGAGAGATGTCATAGCACAGTGCATACTCCCACAGGCTGGTGAGTTTCTGCACATCCAAGCACTCAGATCTCTGCATTTTGGTGTCTGACTTTTCAAGGGTGCTGATGGTAACGCATCCTGAAACAAATGAAACGAGTAAAAGTGATACGCTGCAGTTTATATGTGATTCTATCTCAAACGTTCCAGGAGAAAACGAGGATGAGAAGCTGAATGAGGTGATGCACGAAGCCTGGAGGTTCAACAGAGACTGTAAGCTGCTGAGAGACGGCCTGCAGGGTCTCAGCTGGGATGGTCTGTATTCAGCTTTATTCCTACAACTCCTCTGTCCTCTTTAATCTGTTGATAAAAAAACTGAATATAATTATCTCATGTCTAATAATTAAGTATTTTTTTATAGATTTATCTTATTTGCACAGATTTTTAAAGTGATACAGTCTACTTATTTCTACTCTTGAGGGAACAGCCAATTAACACCAAGCAAAACGAATGCCGATCCTTGATTGGCTGCTTTGCAAGCGTCAGCCAATAGGGTATCAAGTAGCACTGAGTGCAGAAAAAAATATAGACTAGAAAAAATATTTATGTATTCTGCCTTTGATTGTCTAAACATTATATCCATCTTGAGACTGACAAGCAGCTGATTCTTTCCTCTTATTGTCCGTCCTTCCATCCATCAGTCAGAAGTTGCTGCAGATTTCAGATTTAAAGCCTGACTGCTGTAGAAAAATTTCCCATAAACTCAAAGATAAAGATATGACTCTTATCCTTTTATTCTAATATCAACTTATCCACTTTCTTGCTAAACTTAGCGTCTTTTCAGACCCCTCTGGCAACAATTAAAAAAAAAAAACTAACTCGTGATAAAGTCTAAATTAAGTCAAACCCCATCAGATGTTTCTTATTACTTCTGTGCTTTGAACCCCAAAGGATATAGATGAAATAGAAGGACCAGAGCTGCCTGTAGTTCTTCAAATTACTCAATTAAAACCATTAAGTGTTTCTCAATTTTAGCTATAATTTGTGTGGTTATCAAGGCTTTAACTCCAATGTTTTTATTGCAGGGCGATCTTTTTCCGATAAAGTTGACCGCTTGAAGTTGGCTGAAATAGTGAAACAGGCCATTGAAGAAAAGACAAATCTTCAAGATTCCCATTAGCCAACGCTGACTTTCTATCTTTTTTTTAATTTTATTTTATTGTTTATTGAGACTCTTTTTAATCCATATCTGTAAAGACTGTTTTATGTCAAATGATGTGCAGGTTTTTTTTTATTTTTTATTTTTTATTGCCTCCATAATTTCATTTGTAAAACCTATTGTTGAGCTATACTGGAAGAGCTACTGTACAGCTGTACATATATTTCAAAGGATTTGTTGCTACTTTCATTTTTTAAAAAACAAATGGACAATTGCAAAGAATGTGGAAAAAAATATATTTTCATTTTTACTAAAAAAGATAAAAGAAATCTGTGAAAGAAATTATTTTTTGGGAGGGAATTTTTATTAGCTGCTCGTCGAAGATGTCTTGTTTTATCCCAATTATTTCTTTCTCTTCTTTAATTATACTCATTGTAAGAGTTTTATTTATTTAAACTGAAAATTCCAAGATTTTATATCTTTCTTGTAGCTCGATAGTGGCTCTAAAGTTTAGAGAAGCTGTCTATGATGTGACCTTTGTTCTTCCACTCTGCCTGCAGGCATATAAATAACAGCCATCGTTTCATTTTTATTTTTTCTTATCAAGCCTTTTTGACATTCTAAATATGTAGGACAAGCAGAAATGAGGAATTGAGGCAAAAGAAAGTGTCGCAGCAGAAACATGCACCTTCAACCCATTTAAAACATCAGCTGACTAAAATCAGAGTAAAAAAAAAACAAACTTCCTTTTGTTGTAATTAGTGGAAAAAAGTTTTTTTTTGTTTGTTTGTTGATGAAATCTAAGCCACATGAGACCAAAGGTTTGCCTTTCGTTGTAAATCAGTGACTCTGGTAACAGAAATGCTCGTGTTGCATCACGAAAGTGAAAAACTTGGACAAGTTGAGCTCTGCCTTCATGGGATAAGAAAGTGATTTTTACAACTGACCATTCAGAGCCTTTTTTTATTATTATTATTATTATTATTCAAACGTTAAAGTTGCCTCAGCCTTTTGGAAAACACTACTGAATACTCGACGCTTCTGAAGAGAAATTATTTCACCTGCGGTGGATCTGAAAGTTATTCACTTGCTGTTAAAACGCCAGCTTCTGTGATGTAGAAGATGAGACCAAGACGACCTTTGACCTTACGTTTAACATGTACAGGTTAGCTGCTTAAAAACAAGCGAGTGCCAAAATAACAAAGCTACAACAACATGTACGTTTCATTTCTTAATACTTTGCAAAAGTTATCAAAACGTTTGTCAAGACACCGATCTACAGGAAAGACGGCGGATTCTGGACTCCTGCTCAAATAAGACAACTGTCCGAGTTTCAGCTAAAGAAAAATAACCCCACATCATGATATTGCCACCACCGTGTCGGTATGGTGGTGTTTTTGTTTACATTTCGCCTCTTGAGAAATGTAAACTAAATGTCCAGCTGTAGTGTCTAGTGTCAGCTGGAGGAAGGTCTGGACAAGTTTGACAACCGAAATTTTCCATTGCTATATTTCATCCTTGAGTCAGAAATGTCCTCGATGCATTTCTTTTGATTAATTTTTGATCTGTGAAACCGAACTATTCAAACTGCTTAGATGCAAATCAGCATCTGCTGGAACTCAAATCTGCACGGTTTGTGTCTTGACTTTCTTTTCCTGCAAAAGAGGTTGTCACTTGAAGAAAATAATTTCTTGGAACACAGTAGGGAAGTCTGGGTTTTGGTTTCAGAACTTGACGCTTTTTAGACCATGTGCAATAAGGCAATCGTTTATTCTGTGTTCAGATCACATGGATTTTCACAATGAGATCTGTCAGTATTACTCCCACTCTGCGCTTCATTTCATTCGTCTGTGTGTAACCTTTCTTTTCTGTTGGTTATTTTCACCTTTTAAGTTCTAATAAACATATTATTGACTGGGCTGAATTAAATCCTTATACTTTTGTGCTGCAGTCATATCTGACATTATTTCCGAGGAAAACAAAACACAGGATCTGTTTTAGTTTAAAAAGAAGCCACTTTTACTTCAAGGATGTTGAGCAATTTAATGATCTTTTTAAAAGTGGCAAGTGGCACAAAGAGTCTTGTGTTGTATTTTGGTATTTACAGATGAGCTTTTGTGTAAATTTTGCCAAGATAGTTTGGAAGTTATTTTAGACAGAATCCCAAGCTGAAAGACAAAAGCTTGCTAAAAAAAATGCCTCCTAATTATATTGCAGATTATTTAAATGTATTCAGTGCCTTGTTGAAAGAGGTAGTTTGTTCCAATAAATTCACCTTTATCAAATTATTTCTCCAGTTTTCACAGAACTCATAAGACTATAATAAAACGTTTTCATCTTCTCATAATAAACTAGCAGCATGCATAGTCAGATTTACAGAAAACAGTTAGAGCCACAAAAAAAAATTAACAATTCAAACTTTAATGCAGATGGATAACTGGGAGCAACCAGCTTCAGTGTTGGAGTTGTCCAGGACATGGACACTTGCTGACAAAAGTAATCTAAAGTAAAAACATAAAATGTGATTCTTCTTCTTCTTTAACAAAAAAACAAAACAAAAACATATAATACAAAAATTAGTGTGTATAATTTTAACTTGCCTGATCTGCCTACCCCTATGAACATTGTCTGGGAGTGCAAAATTAAAAAAAATTAATATAGTCTGAATTCTGACTTTTTCTGACTCAGGATTTTGAGAATAAAGTCAATTTTTTCAGGTGCCCTAATCATCTGTAGATGAAAAAAACTTTAGAAATATTTAAATTTCTTGACACATAAAAAGCGTTACTTCATGCAAAACGATGTATTACGGTAGTGAATAGCAGTTTGCCAATTTAGCTTAGCATAAACTATATAGTATTTCTAACATCAGCATCGGAAAGACATGCCAACATTATTGCAAATTATTTCATCTTTATTGAAAGCTTACACTGAAAGAAAGTCACTTGTACAAGCATTTCGATCTAAATGTATCAACTTTAACTACATCTGTTTTTGTCCCAAGTACGCCGTCCGGGATGCTGATGCTCAGTATCAATTTGAGCTAAATTAGCTATTTATGCTAGCCAGTTAGCAACGGCCATTTGGAAAAGTATCGCCATTTTCAGGTTTCAGCGGACAGTTGTGGAGTTGAGGTTGTCTTTATTATTAAAGAGTTTAGTATTTTTTGCTAAATTAATTTAAAACTTAGGTTATGATGCACTTCATCACACTGCTCATTTTGACTTAGATTACATACGTTACACATTACCTATCATCTGTGCTGCAGGGCAGATTATGTGTTTTTGTAAAGGCATGTGTACTCTTGTTTAGGTTGAAAACCACAATGGAAACATGCAGTTCTAAGAAACTATGTACCCTGCTGTTTGCTCAGTGTTACCAATAATTGGATCGTTCCTGCTGCAGACCTTTCACAACTGTTCCCTTTTGATTGAAGTTTTTATTTAATTTAAATTGTAGTCACCATCCCAACTGGAAGTCATGAACAAATGCTGCTCTCCTACGTCATACCAGCAAATTAAGAAAAAATTTATTTTACTTTTGTTAATGTTGGGTATTTTGTTCGGTGAAAAGGAAGATTTAATTTCTGCTAGTACAATAACTTGGTGGTTAAATGTAAAACTGGAGAAAGGACATTCATTTCAGAAAGTTTATCTGCTTCAACTTGCTTTTCTCCCCTCCGGTGTGGCCGTTATGTAGCTTGAATCTTTTATTGACTTGCTGTATTTTCTGTCTTTACATAAGTTTGCCCTTTCTGCCTTTTTTTTTGGGAATGTCAAAATGCTGACTTTTTAATAAACAATGTCTTGAAACTGAACTCATGTTTTTATTTTTTCCCCAATTTACCTACATGTGAATTGTAGATTTAATTTCACGACAAAAAGGAAAAAAGGTTTTTTCAGCTAATAGCACACTGTATTGAATTTGTTGCAAAATGCCTAAGACAAGTAAGCAAGACTGAATGTTAACATTTTTATTGCAGTTTTAAGACAAAATTGTGAAACATAAGCAACATTACACTCAACCAAAGAAACAAATATTCTGTTGCATAGATTTAAGGCACTTTGTTAAATACAGATAGAAAAGCAGCAATAAACTGGACATTTTCTCCCAGGCTGGAAATCAAACATCAAAATCTAGGAAAGGCAGTAGAGAGTAGCTCAAGTCTTTTTCAGCTACTTTAACTGAATGTTATTCAATTATAGTGAACTGACAGTAGGACTTTGCTGCCAGTGGAAATAAAAAACAAATATTCTTACCATGCAAGAATGGTTTAGACACACCCAATTAATCATAAAAGTTAAAGGCAGATTTCTTTGCTTCAGCAACAGTTTAAGTTGCCTTGAAGCAGGAAGATGCAACAGTTTCATTCACTTTGGTCTACTGAGGAGTTCAGGAATGAAAGGAAAGCTCGGAAACAAAATAGACGTCATATAAATCTCTGAATCTGCACTGGCACTTTAATCTCCATTATAAATACATAATTTGCATGTTTTAAGACGCGTCTCTGAAGAGCTTTGGTCACATCTCTCCCACTACGTACATTTTGCACCTTAGCCCACAGAGTCTGCCTCTAATGCTCCAAAATACGCTCCCTACATCAGGAAATGAACTCAGCAAAGCAGACGCCCGATGGGATGAACGCAGTGCTTTAAAAATCACACTGCCAATATGCAGAGAGCATGAAACTGAAGTGTTTGAATAAAATATTTCAGCTAAAATGGAGTTTCAGTTAAAGATAATCCCATTTTAGACTTGCAGGAAAAACAACAAAAATAAAACTCTTAAAAGTTCCACGACCTCCAGAGAACCAACAATGTAAAACAGCGAAAACGGTCTGACCGAGCCGGAGCCGGCTCAGTCCGAGTCCTCGTCGTCCAAATACTCCTCAGCGTTGCTATGTGTCCGGGTGATGGCTGTAACAAAAGAAACAAACCTATAAGTGTAGAATAGTTCACTTATTCTGTTAATTCAGTCCAAAAAGTCAAACCTGTATCATATATATTTTCTGTAAACCGTGATGAATTTCTGATATTTATCAGTCCTTATAAATAAAGAAAAGCTTCCAAAATGTAGACTGCAAGTGAATAAACAGTTCATATACAGTTCCCTGTCCATGTCGTTCTGTACGCGAGGAAGAACTTACTGGTTCCCAGCTTCCTTTTGATGAGTGAAGCACACTGGGCGTTGGTGGCCATTTCGACAGCCAGTTTACACTCGTTGTTTTTGATGTCTATCCTCGCATCTGAAACAAACACATCGACACTGAAGTAAACTACAGAGAAGTAGAAACAAAGAAAATGAAAACTGGAAGGAAATCAAAATTTGATGAGTTTGACAAATCTTTATAATTTCTCAAATATCAGTGTCTATTTAAGATCAAAGGAGAAACTAACTTTTAGCAAGCAGCATTTCCACGATGTCAGAGTAACCCTTCCAGGCAGCAGCATGCAGTGGTGTGTCTCCCAGTTTATTCTAAAATATAAAAACAAGATCATTAAACTACTATGACACTATTTAACACCCATTCACCCAACCAGTGACAAACTAACGACATGTTTAAACTTGGAAGTTAGTGGTAAATTAATTTTAAAAAGTCGTTTTAATCATATTAATTCAAATCAGGAATTTTACTTCATAGAAGATTGAATTAAAAACTCAAACAGTGTTAATATTGACAGACTTTTTTTTTATTTAGTCACATTTTAGTCATGTTTACTCATCTTAGGTTTAGTCTAGTTTTTGTTGACTTTATCATAGAATAGTTTATTTTGGGGAAATTTTCTTTCCAACATGGTGAGAAATTTATCCTTGTGTAGAAATTCAGTTACTTCTTGAAAAGACAAGTTGACCTTTGCCAACTTTATTTGCATTAACTTTTAAATTAAATCTCTATTTTCCAAACACTTTAATATTTTCATCTAGGTTTTTTCTTCATTATGATTTATGTCATTGGTAGGAATTTGATTCTCAGTATGTATTAAATATACTCAGTTTGTTTTATAACATTTCATTTTGTTATTTATATATAAATGGTTAAAAGAGATAAACTGATTTGATTTCCAAGATGCATTTTCTAGTTTTCTTTAAAGTCTGTCTTAGAGTCAACATAAGAGAAAATGAAAATGAAGGCATTACATCCCATCAAAGCACATCAAAGTTTACATATATTTTTTTAATTATGCATACAACATCATGTTAGATGAAAGGTTTACAAGTACACAAACAATGCCGAATCTTAGTTTTTTATGTATTTGACAAATGATGGAGAAAAATCAAACTTTGCATATATATTGATGCTTTTCTAGTAGAAGTTATTGACATCCAATACCTTCGGTTATGGTTTTATGCTCTGAAAATGTTTTCTGTTTTCAAATGTTCAAACGAGCTTTGAGTGAAGCTGCTAATGAGCTTTTAAAATCATCTCACCTGCTGGTTGACCTCCACGTTGGGCTGGCTTAGCAACAACTCCACCACATCTGACAGGAAAGAGAGAACATATTGAACATGTTTAGGATAATATGAACAAAGAAGGGCCAAAAAAAATGTCCTTTTTGTTACAATGCACGTTCTGTGTCACAATCAGAGATGAATAACATGACGTTCACTGCTTACCTTTATGTCCTCCGTGGCATCCCCAGTAGAGGGCAGTGTTTCCCGCTTTATCCAGCCCGTTAATCCCAACCTTGTTGTCCAGACATTCCCTCAGCCAGCTCATATTACCTGAGATTATACACAAATGAGTGAAAACACACAAAGGTTGGTAAGCATAAGCAGTTTAAAAGGTCAAGGCTGCTTGAAAATATTAAAAGATCAAACGATTTAAATACTGAGACAGTCGTACCTCGTTTAGCTGCTTCATGCATTGGATTATCAATAGATTCTGCCTGCTCAGCAACTGAAAAAACAAGATCATGTAAGACTACTGTTGTGTGAAATTATTAGGTTATTTCTGGATTATCTTTCCTTTACTCACCATAGTTACTAGGAATTAGTCCTGTCCTCCCTCTACATGTCCCCTTCCACCAATTAGAGTCGCTCTGAAATAAACATTCATTTTTACAAGCAGAATAAAAAGAGCAAATTTAAGAGCACAGAGTAAATGAAAAGGAGAAGTGAAATAAAGATGGAGCATGTTATGCGTTTAGGGATGTATAACATGTAGCAAGGAGAAAAAATAAAACATGCAAAGGTCGCAGGATTCACATTAAAGAGGAAGAATAACTGCAGAGTTAAAGATTGTGAGAAAGGCGGCAGAGAAATCCCAACTTTTACCAACCGTGTCTGAGATGTACAAAATGTCTCCTTCTTCAAAGTACAACTCATCTGGCTGAAAAAAAAACACATTGTTACTCTGAGACACCTAGACACACTGATTAACTTCAACATCACCTTTGCCTTCGATTTTAATCAAATTAACTTCAGTCATTTTTTGTTGATGTTCAGATTACAATCGATATTTGTTAAATAGTTCACCTCTACTTGTTTTCATTCAATTCATCTACCAGCCTGTGCTTAAAACTATTTCAACACAAATTTTGTTTAGTCTATCCTGCAGAAACAAAATAATTCTTATAGCTAAACACCTGATTGCTAAATTAATTGAGAGACTACATAAAAACTAACATGCACCGAGAAATGGATGGCAAACTGAAATGGGTCCTTGGAAATGTTGGGAACATTTTGGAAATCAAAGAGCAAAAGGTAAACATCTGCAGAACCACATCTGGCTCTTTACCTCCTCCATGGTGGTGATAAAGATTACAAAAATATTAAAATTGGGAATAATCATTTTAATACAAAAAACAAAACGGTAGATATAGGAGTTCTAACATTTATATAACATTTACATAGGATATAGGAGTTTTTTCCCCTCCTAATTTTTATGTAAACAGCAAGTTAATTGTCATTTTGTTTTTTAAGTTGTCCACTTTCCCAAAAAAGTCTAACTGACCTGATTTTACCCAGAAAGGGAACTTTTTTCCCCTCATATACATTTAATGTTCTTCTTCGTTACCAAAGAAGCTCATAAAAAAAAGTAAATTGCAGTTTGTTTAATTGCAAAGAAGGCAGCATGTTGTAAAATATAAACTTAATAAATTAGGTTAAGTTTTAAGCACAGATTTTTGGTGTGTTGTCAGGGAGCGATGCCGAACTCATCGGCGCGTATGGCCTGGTGGACGCGCGCTTCAACTGCGTGAGAGCGTCCGCGGTGGCAGGCGGGTGGCGGTGCTGGTTCCCCCGCGGTGGCTATAGGGCGGAGCGGCACTTGGCTGCGATGGCCGCTCGAGGCTGCTTGCAGCTTTAATTTTAAATTATTATTTTACATGTGATTTAAATTTTAGTTTCTTATGATTAATAAGGGGATTGAAGACCCAGGGACTATGCAGCAACATGATTTTGAAGCATTTTGGCTATATTTGAAATACTGTGAAAAGCATTTCTTGATCAAAAATATTTATTGTAATTCAAAATAATTCCATTCTTTATAAGCCTAAAGTCACTGATTAGCATCATATCAACATTTATATTAATTCTAGGGAGGCCTGTAATGATAAATTGCCCAGAAATAAACAATAATATTGTTGTTTTTTAGACTACTTTCCAGTGATATACTGATAATGGCAAATTTAAAGACCAATAAACTTTAATTTTGTAAATGACAATCCACATTACAACTGGGAAAAAAAAACATAAATATCCAAAATAAAAAAAGCTAAAAGCAATAAATAATAAGTATTAGGATGTCTAAACAAAATCGCCCTTCAAACAATATCAGAATCAAGATCGTTTTACTTTACCATGTGATTAATTGGTTATTGCAACAGGTCACAGTTAAAAACAATTCAGGCGAAACACTTTTTTTTAAATACATTCAGGCACTACGGGGTAAAAAAAAAATCCTATAATTTTCTATAAATCTAAATTTTTTTGCATCAATAATTAACCATGATTTACTGTATTCTGCAACAGGAATCAATGTAGATCTCTAAACACATTAAATAACTAATATTACAAATCAAGTTCCATTTTAATACGTTATATTGAGAAATTGTCACTATTAATCAAAACATATTGCCGAAATTAAATGACAGCTCTTACCGTTCTGGGATCGAAGGTGAACAACGCTCTGAACACCTTCACTTGGCCTGGAAAAGAACATAAAAACAGTTTGTTAAATGAAACATGGAGCTGCTAGACGGGTTAAAACAGAAGCCATGATGGAAAAAACACACCAAGGACACGCAAAGGAGTCTCAGCAGTGCAAGTTCACTCCTGCAGCCCAGCTGGCTTCAACATGGTGAAATACTTGCATGTAACAACAACAAATCAGATCGGTGCGATTCTCCTGCAGCCAATAACAAAACACACTTATTACTACATGCAGCACAAAAAGACACACAGTGGGTCACTGTGCAACAGCACCTTCCCTCTGGGCCTGCTCTGGCCTGGGGTTCGCTTTGCTGCTGAATGCAACCCAGGTGGTTGTGGTCCACCTTCAGAAGTCACTCAGAAACCCACAAAAAGCTTATAGAAGCATTTTTAAACACTTAAACCTGAAGTCGCACCGCCCTGAGCTGCACGTTGACAACAGAAATTCAAAGTTTAGTAAACAGCAGAGCCGCCGGGTTGCACACAAATAACGAGACGCCGATTCAGCTCAGCTTGACCAGAATGAGTCGAACTCTTCAACCAAGCAAAAAGGACAGATCTGCATCTTTCTTTTGGCGAGGCGTCATCACCCTGTGCTGCTATGTTCAGCCAACTTCCTTTTCAAAAGTGTCACACCCCGATTAGGTCAACGACATGATTTAAAACCACAAACAGATGCATTCTTTATATGTGCATTTATTATCTTTAGTGGGTCAGCTGTAAAAATAAAATGCAGACTTCATCTGTGGTGTCTTATGTAAATATACAAGCAGACATATGCAGAGAACACATGAGGAAATCTCACATTGTGTAACAAACGGAAATGAATCAAAAGGTCAGATAGTGATCTAATTACTGACAAGCTTGAATACATTTACGATTATTAGGAGATTTTAAATCTTATTTCAGCACCTGGAATGTTTAAATGCACAGTGTTTAGAGGTTAAACTGAGGGGGAGGGGTCTGTGCCACCACACAACACCAGTTCTGTTCACGTCTGCTACTCTGCAGGCCCAGCCATGTTATTTTAAACAGACAAATACCTCAGCTCAGGAGGCCAGGCTCTGGCTTTATCTAAAACCCTCTGCAACAGAGCAGATTGAAGTGGAAAATAACCTAAAACAGGACCAAAAAGAGAAAAATAAGAGTTTTTGCATAGGTCACAAAAAACAACAATAGGAGTTCTGTTTAATTTCTTAATTCCTAACTACAAGAATTTGTGTTTGGCTAGAAACCTGTGGCAACTTGCAAAATAAATCTCATTCTTGCAAACCAAATGCCAGCCATTTGAAGCGATATCTGCACACCTGGTCTTGTTAAATCTGAATTCAACACTCAAAATCCTGCGGCATTTGTCATGAGTCGGGATTACAGTTAATAGTCAGATTATGTAGTAAAAAGCAGAAATCTAGAAAAGGGAACAAAACCAAATACGAATTATTTGCACAACCAGATACAGATGGAAAAACAGCACCTGATTTAACCTGTTATATGATGAACGAGACATGATAACATAATCCAAACAACCTTCTGTGGAGCCATCAAATTTGTTGATACCTCTGATCAGATGCACCTCTGTTCATTCTGGGTCTAATCCTGTGAATTCATTGATTACTTATTGTAAAATCAAAATTTATGGTTTTGTAAAACATTGGTAACCAAACTTGGTGTCAAAAAACAAGTGTGGGACACTTGAGATTACATCCAGATATCAAATTAAACAACAAAAATGACAACAAGAACAATTTATGACATAAATACAAGCATTTACAAATAGAATAAAAATATATTGGCTACATACAGTTTTTTGGTGATTTTTACCCCTGCTTTATTGCCGTAAGTAGATATCTAAGCCAATAGTGTGTCGTGAGTTTCTTCCACTTTTAATTTGTAGCCAAAAAGCTGAAACATAAAATGTGTTTCTGATGGTTTCAGGGCAGTTCGTTCCCCATATTGTACCTGTAATGACAATGTAATGAAGCTATGGCCTCTAGGCTTATTTTCTGTTAAGTTTTTTCAGGAATTAAAGGACATAAATGCTCATAACACTTTTTAATCTTGTAATTTACTTCAACTGTATTTTCTTCTCTGAACTTGTTGTACTCTTGAACTCGATGTCCATTTACTTTTGATTCTGATTCCAGTTTGAATTAAATCCTGCAGGTATGAATTACTTAATAGCATAGCATATGGCTACAACTAATGATTATTTCAGTAATCTATTATTCCATTGATTATTTGGTTTAAATCAGATAAAAAAATGGGCCCATTTTGCAAATTTTTCATTTAAGCCTATTTTATACAATAATATAAACACATTAAAAGATGCAAATAAATCATTCAATTCCCTTTTTAAATGAGAAAATAATCATTTTATTGCCTAAATTTCCTGAACAGCATCCCTTTAGTGTACACATGATAATTTGCAGCAAAATGATGCATCTGCAGCTAAAAATAAATACTTGCAACATCAACATGCGAAAAGCTCAACCATTTCTTTTCGACTTATCAATAAAGCGTTAGACCGATCTGTTGATATATATATAAATTAACAGTTTTGGCTTAATTTATGGTCTGTGTTAATTTTGAGTATACTCCAGTTAATAATTAATCGATTACTAGATTATTTGATGATTATTTCAATAAGTAATTCGTCAAGATCAGTCCAATTAATCATTCCAATTTCGTCTTAAACATGTTTTTTTTAATTATGTATACATATGTTGATACTGTGTTATTTTTATCAAAGAAAGCTAGGTTACTGTTAAGTATTGACTAAAATGAGCCCATCTTTTCCTCATGATATTCCTATGTGTAATCTTTTATCTCCAAAGAAAATGCATGGGATACGTGTAATCAACACTGGCGATTTAAGAGAGAGAAGTGGAAATGCACATTACTCAGTGTGCAAGGATATTGATTTTATTTTACCAGTGGTAAGGCGCAGCACTGCACTCACCTACCATGTATATGAATAAACTGCGCAATTTCAGCAATTTTGATAAGTGATCAAATAATACAGAAAGTTATAGAACAATCGAGCGGACAAATTGATTTTTATCAATTAACAGCATTTTACATATCCACACAAAAGAAGCAGTATCAGAGTTTATGCATTAATTAAATTTGGGTCTGATGACATTTTAAATAAGCCCGATTTAGTATTTTGAATGTAGAGAAAAGATAAATAATTTAGCATGAAAGAACATTGAAAACATGAAGTTTCGTGCATTTTTTAAATTCAAATGTTGCAAGAAAAATGGATGTCAGTGCATGATGTCATCCAATGATGTCAGTAGCTGCTGCAGACAATATTTACAGGTTTTTAAATTACCTCCAAGTAAATCCACTGATTTAAAGCGCGTTCTTTGCATTGGAATGAAGACAATCAGAATACAGAGGTGTGACCACACAGACACCCATCTGAATGGAGCTACCTCTGGGGCAGCAAGCTGCATTTACTGCATGGATGATGGAAATAGGGAAGTGACGGCGGCCTCAGAGCTTGGTGCCCCGGTCAGCCAGCAAACACCCAACTAAAGCCTCCTTAAATATGAAGTCATATTACCGAATGTCCCGAGATAAAGCAGTTAATTACTGCATTTAAGTCTTCTACCCCGAGCTTTCAGACAAGCTTAACAAGCGCACCCTCCACCCATTAGCGTCAGCCACTCAACAAGACAAGGTGCACTGTCCACGTACCAAACGACACCGAAAGAAAAGTTTTTGGGGAAAATTAAGTCAAAAGTCACCGAAGACGCAGTCTTACCTGGCTTGGCCGGCTTGGGAGGAGGCTTAGACATCTGTGAGGCTTGAAGACGAACCGAAAGAAATGATGGTTCAGACAGAGACGACGCTGAACTCTGGATCACTTTGAAGCTAACGCTGCTAATGAGGAAGTTAACTTAAGCGGAAAACTTGACAAGCGCATGCGCACAACTTTTGACAGATAGATAGATAGATAGATAGATAGATAGATAGATAGATAGATAGATAGATAGATAGATAGATAGATAGATAGATAGATAGATAGATAGATNATAGATAGATAGATAGATAGATAGATAGATAGATAGATAGATAGATAGATAGATAGATAGATAGATAGATAGATAGATAGATAGATAGATAGATAGATATTGTAAAGTTAATGTTGATTTGGTATTTTGTGTATTAGGTCAACTAATATACATTAATATTTTCAAGGATATTGATTTTATTTTTAGTGTTAGTAATCTCGGAAATAATAGCTGTAAAACAATAATAATATGATAAAAGAAAAGTAATAAGATTAAGATAATAAAATAATAAATATTTTAATTAATATTAGTAACTGTTATTTTTATTGACTATGTATTTTACATACATTTATAAACAATTACAAATAATATAAACAATTGAAAATAATATACATTTTAATTTTATGATTTATATAAAAATTAAAATATATATTTTGTAATCATTGATGTTAATTTATGTAAAAGATATAGTTAGTAAAAATAACAGTTACTAATATTAATAACGTTTTTATTGTAGATATTTATTGTGCTACTAAGAACATATTTTACATTTTAATTGAAATATATTTTCATAAATCGGCAGCTAATCCAACAGCATACTTTTTCTGTTTCAATGAGCAGGGCGTGACGTAACACCGTCTTCAGCGAATCACATGCGTCCTTGGGCGGAAACGAGTGACAGAGAGGAGGGTTGTGTTTGTGTAGGTAAACAATGCGGTTGTTTCTTAGTTAAACGTGAGTTTTTTTTTGTTATTTTCTTATAACTAGAGACACACATCAGTAGTTTTGCCGTGAGCTTTTGCAAATGAAGACTATAATTGTTGGAGTTGGTGGGTAAGTAAATCTGAATGCTGTCAGCAAACTAATGTGTAAATGTCTTAATCCTCACGCATTGCTGCTCAGCAAACACATCACTAAAAAACGGAACCACTGATAACTGAATTACAAGGTTTCACTTTGTAAAGTGCTTCCGATGTGACCACTAAATACAAACTAGGTGAAAACAGGAGAGAAAAATGTGCAGAAATATTTGAAACTGAAGCAACAAGACAACGGATCAGTAGACTTTGTGATAACCATGTGGCTGTGAGGCCTGATAAGACCTGTTTACTTTTTACGATTCTAAACACCTACTCTTAAGTAGGTATATAATGTTAGGTTTCTTTATTTTATAATTTCCATTTGCTTTAATCGCAGGGTAACCAATGGAGGAAAATCTACCCTCTCCCAATTTCTTCACCAGAAAATACACAACAGCTGCATCATTGCTCAGGATACGTATTTCAAAGTAAACCATGAAGGCTTCCTTAGATAATATTGGTGTTTTAGCAATTTCTGGCACAACAGATAATAATTTACAGTTACATATTTATTCTTGTCAGGATGACTTTGTTGTACCAGTGGACAGTAACGGCTTCAAGCAATATGACAGTAAGTTCAAATGCTTTATCTGTGATTTAACTTGATGATTTTGACTGAAATTAAGGTTCTATAATTATAAACCAACTCTTTTTATTTTACGTCCTAAAAAAGTTTTTCTGGTAACATTGTTTCTGGTATTTTAGTGAATTTTCAGGTCATTTATTGTGTATTGAAATGAATTTGTGTCTCAGCTGAGAAATGGAGATGATGCTAACTGCGTTCTCTTTAAGCGCTTGATGCTCTTCACATGGAGGAGATGATGAAGGAGGTTTGCTCCTGGAAAAAAGACCCTCATGAGTTCCTGAGGCGGCGGGGCCTGATAGCCAAAGATTCATCCACCGATGACGAACTTTACGTTCTGATAGTGGAAGGTTTCCTCATTTTCAACCACAGGTACAAAATACTGGATGGATGGATGGATGGATGGATGGATGGATGGATGGATGGATGGATGGATGGATGGATGGATGTTTTTCCATTTATTTTTTAATTTATAATCTCAGTCATTAAAACTGTGAAATTCTGTCTCCTGTATTTACATAGAAAATGTTTTGTAGAATAACTAATCTGCTGTTTCTTGTCACCATTAATTCTGTTGCATCTCACAGTTTAATATTATATTATTATATACTATTATATTATATTAGCATTAAATTCTCCTAGCCGTCCTTTAATCATACTATTCACATTCTCTCCTTCCAGGCCTTTAAATGAGATGTTTGACATGAGATATTTTTTGGAAATACCTTATGACGTCTGCAAGATGAGACGAAGGTACTCATCTCTCTTTTTTGGTATTATTAGTGTAATTTTTTAAAACATTTTATTTCTTTCACTCTGATTTTCAGTGAAATCTTAATTTGAGAGCTGTTTCTGTGTTTTTGTCCTGGCAGCATGAGGGTGTATGCGCCTCCAGACCCTCCAAACTACTTTGATGGATACGTGTGGCCGATGTACCTTCAAAACCGCGAGGAGATGGAGAGAATCACTTCAGAAATTGGTGAGAGGACATCTAAAATGTTGAATGGCCTTTAGATTATGGACTTGTACAATTTTAATAATGACTAGGCATGAGTAACATATTGATTATTACAGTTACTTCTATGATAGCGGCAACTTGCCCTTCTCTAATGATGATAGTACTGATTTTATTACACTTAACCTTGTCATTATTTAAAACTCAAACTGCTGCACTGTTTGTAAAAATGTTAAAGATTGCAGGCGCTGCATGCTTATCCTGTTTTTGCAGTTTTTCTGGATGGTCTGAAGCCAAAGGACGAGGTTTTAGCTGCTGTTTATGAAGACATTCATAAAGAAATAGCCAGACTCCAGGGTAAGGGTGCTTCTTAATCTGGAAATAAAAATTTGTATGTTGAATTGGAACAGAATCACTTATTAGTAATTTGCTGTTTATGTTGAAATATCCGACTAAAGCGACTGAGGAGTGGTAAACTTCAGCCCAACCAGGAAAGGAAGCTTGAAATGTGGGGGAGGTTTGGCTAAATCACATCCTGTCTTAAGTAACGTGAAGCTTTCACATGCAACTCAGCAAAATTCATTTAGTTTCTATTTATGTGATTTATTCTTACTGATTCTGTCCAGATGTGGAACCATTTGTACTCCTGGTAGATTAAAGTTTGGATTAATCTTTTGTTTTGTTTTGTTGACAGTCAGGATTAGATGGTTTGCATTACGTCAATTTTATTGCTTCCAAATGAAGTTAAAAAATCAACCGACTTTACAACAAGTGGACTCCATTTATGTTGCAGAAACATCTCCGTTTTGAGCTTCACAACCGTGAACAGTTAAACAAATGTAATTTCTTGGTTTTTTTAATAAACTTCAGGTATTTTGTGAGGAAAGAGTATGAATTTATGAGGGCTTAAAGGACAGAATAAAAATATATATAAAAAAGTAAATTGATAAAATACCAGTGAAAACATGCAGAGAGCTGGTGAGACATTATAAGAAGGAAGGATTTGATTCTGACACGTTCAGGAACTGATGGACGCAGGGACTGAACAGTAAGTACAAAAACTGGTGTTTAATAGGAAATAAACGATTTCTTGGTCAGACAGGCCAGGGTCAGAACCAGGGAATCCAAATCAGGGTCAGGCAATTCCAGATCTCAGGGTCAGACAGACAGGGGGTCGAAGCCAGAAGGTCCAAAACTAGTGGGGGTCAGGATCGGGGACAGGAGAGGCAACTAGGCAGAAGGAAGAGACAGACAGGTTAGTTACTGGGCAGTTAGCGCAAGTTACTACAGCAGGCCTGAAAGTGTTACCGCTGAGGGTTTCACAACAATCTGACGCCATGCAGGGGGAAGATCCGTCCTTATATAGCAGCAGCTGGGGATCAAGGTGAAGATGATCAGGTGTGAGTGGTCACAGCTCAGCAGCAGCTGTGACAGATTCCTGTGATGGTAGTAGACATTTTTTCACTCATTACTGACAGAAGTAAAGATAAATTTCTGTATGCAATTTTTAAGTAAAAATCGACAAAATAATTTAAATGACCTGAAGGAAATCAAATGTTTTCACTTTGTTTTTGCAGGACAAAGCTGATGTGATCGACATTTATCTGGATGGCAGACAGTGTCTTCTAATGGAGTGATGTGAGACTGAAAGTACCAACCGTTTTACTGGTGCTGTTTCAAAGACTTTTGGTTACTGTTGATTTTGATCTCCTTCAAATAGGTTTGTTTCAACACTTTATGCAGATGCTTCATCCCCCAGACTTAAGGGTTTCCCACCTTACAATTTCATTATTGCAAAAGAAAAAGTGATGTTCACTAAAAATGTTACTGCTTTCAGTAAGGTGGATTATAATTTCTTTAAAAAACAAAAACTCTTTAAAAGGTGCTTATGAGAAGAAACTGATCAAAGATTGTCTGTTGTTATTCTTCTGTTGCCTGAAGCTGACATTTCCACCATCAGTTAGTGGATTTTACAAAAACATTAACTTTGTTTCACACTTGATCCTTGTTTTTTTACTGACATGATCCCAAAAAAGTTCAACATATATCAAGAAATAGTATTGCAGCTCTATAATATCAGCTTGTAATCATTTTATCTTGCTATCATCTGTGAGATTGGTTTAATGTTTGACTATTGAATCAATAAAATTCACCAGTCTTGAATTTATGAGCCTATAAATCATTAAAGATTCACCCAGCTTTATTCTAAGACTGAGATTACATTCCATTGGATGTTTTTGAAAGCAAAATAAATTTTAAATGTTTCCTCTGACCTCTTTAAAGGCCTTTACTAAATCTGATCTGGGGTCAGAAAAAAAAGCTACAGTTGCCATGGAGACCAAAATGCTGTCAACTAAATCAGTCAACTTTATGCAGTGAGTGTACCAGTCCCTCTCAGATTGTTAGTGTATTGCTTCTCTTAGAACCCAAATAAAACAAAAATGTTGACCAAATTATAACAGTTACTCTTTTTGATATAAGAAGTATCTAATTAAAGCTTTTAATTATTTGGTGGTTCATATTCTCCGGCATAATATTTGTCTGATTATTTTAGATCAGTTTTAATTCATGTTTCTGTTCTGTTGTCAAAGCTTGTTTTTGAAAAATAAATTAATGTCTACAGTAAATCTTCTCATGTCATCGATTTTATGGCAAAACTTTCAAATGTCATGTTTTTGTCACTTTTTAAAATATCAATATGTAGAGTGTGAAGCAAAAGGGAAAATATGCAAAACGTTTAAATGATCAGCACAGAAAACGTGATACTGTTTTTATGAAACGGCGTTCTACTAGTCTTTATAAGCAGTCAGTATCTTACTTGCAGAATGCATCATTCATCAGTGAGACTTTAGAAAAACAGACAGTTTGACCACGAAGTTGTCTGAATTAAAATCAGACAAACGTTTCCTGTTTGGGATGAGTATAAAAACTATTTCTCTTCTCTAAATGCCAGAATAACAAGAGGGAGAATTTTTAGAGGATGTTTGGTTACATAACTACTTTTTGTTTGATTAAATACAGAAGTTTACAGTAACCATAATGTCTGGTTCTTTAAGACCATTTTAAAAAGCCTAGAGAAATGTATGCTCTTTAACTAGGTGAGGGCAGTTTTTTCTGGAGTACTGTGAAATAATTATTTGGTTTAAATTGCAGCATTAAGTTAAAACTTACAATTGAAAATGTATCAACTTAATAAACAATGTTTTAGACAACTTGTTTCTTGTTAAATCAACTACATGAACTTTAATTTTTGAGTTAAACCAATATAATTTTCTTGTTGACTTAAGTTGCATGTTCAAGGCAGCAGGTGGACTTTCATTTTCAAGTTAAACCACCCTCAAATGTTTTACAGTGTGCAGAGACCTGGTTTGCCAGAAACTTTTTTTTAAGAAACATAAGTTGTTAAACATTAGCTGTAAATGGGCAGATAAATATTTTTATAAATAACTAATGTGCCGTTTGAAAAACCTCCAGAATGTAACATCACATAAAAGCAGGCACTGCCCCTCAACTAGCAACCCCAGTAAGCCCAACCTGTTACCTAGCAACCCCGGTGAAGTCCATCCCATTACCTAGCAACCCAAGCTAAGCTCCAGAACATTTGGTCAGCTGGTTTTACCTCTATATCTGCTGTACAATAGCTGATGAATAAGATAAGTGTTTTGTTGTTGACTTACCGTCCAGAAACTACTTGCTGCATCTTTGTGGGTTGTGCAGATGGCTCTACTTCTGCTTTTCAAAGTTGTACAGTTGTATAATTTCACATCTGTTTGCAGTCAGTGTAAATGTTGAGTGGCCAGCAGCAGCTTGCTTATTTGTGTTTGAAGGGACAGGAGACTCTAAAACAGCTAGTTCTGAAAGTAGCCAGAGTAACATCTCATTATCTAAGAAGGATTTTATGCAAAAAATTTAATGAATATGTTTTGTATATACCTATGTTAACCTGTTCAAGGCAGCGTAATAGGTCACTTTTAATTGATCCAGGATGGTCTTTTATCAGTGTTAACTTCAACAGCAGCTAAAGTTATTTCAGCCAGCTTGCTTTACTGGCAGTTTACTGTGCTCTTATTGGCCAACAACGTTTCCTAACTGTAAGAAGTTGTACCCTAATGTTATGTAATCCAAGAACTTCAGAACAGGTTGCCTAATAAGTCATGTTTTCGTGCAGGTTTTATAAGCGGGAAGGTTTTTTAAATGCACATAAAAGCCACAGATTTTCCAAAATGCTTGAGCAGCTTCATTGGGATAAGTTTGGAGTTTCACAGACTCTTACTGCAATCACTGAAACGGAAACAGCTTGTCCAAAGCCTCAGCCTTAAACTACTGCTTTCATTTTCACACGCACGATCATGTCTGACACCACGTTTTCTGATTTTCTGCAGCAAGTTCTTCAAGGTCTCAAAACCTTAATTGCAGATCCCTATGTGAGATGCATGAACCTGGACTGTTTACCACACCAACGGATGAAACATTTCTCAAAAACTCCATGCCATCTGGAGGATATTTTGTGTTTACGTCAGCAGTGAACTTGTCCGACCGGCATGTGCAGTAAAACAGACATCACATGCAAAGCAGGGAATTCCTCACTTCCCCTTTCTGACTGTATCCGCCTCTACTTCTACATATATAAGTCTGTAGTTACTACTATCACAAACTGAACCCTCTGGCAGGTTTGTAAGAATCTTTTTTGCTGAATTGTTCAGAGGGAAGATGCCCAGCCGAAGATTTTTTATCTCCTTCTTCCTGTTTTCCATTTGCCTCATCTGTTGCCATGAAGCCATGCCTGCTAATCTCAAACAGGAGAAACTGAACAACAGACCAGTGATTGGTAAGAGACTTTATTTAGGGGTTTTGGGTGTAAAAGAAACCCAGTGAAATTAGTTTGCCACAGCCACGTTTGATTGTTTTTGTGTTTTGTTTTGGTGCTCAGGTGTTTTGACTCAGATGGTCTCAGATGATGTCATGAAACCTTTTGGAGCGACATACATACCCGACTCTTACGTGAACTACATCGAGTCGGGGGGAAGCAGAGTGGTGCCGATCAGGTGGGTTGGAGGCTCTGGTGGTTTTACCTGAGAAAATGGCAACAAGATGATAAGAAGAGGTTTAACATTGTGGGGGGGAAATTCTTTCTATTTGCAGATTTCTTTTTAAACGTTTTTATTTTGTGATGGAGAGTGTTTTCTTGTTGCTAATGGCTTCTGAAGAAAACACTACTCCCCCCTGTGACCCTACAGAAAAAGACAATGTCACAATACATGGATGGATTAGTCAAAAAGTAATGTAGTACCTGATTTTAACTCGTTTTGCAGCAACAACTGCTATCCAGTTTGTGACAACTGCAGTCATCTACCTCCATGTAGGGAAAGTTTAGTCCTCCCATCTTGGCAAATTGTTCAATTTAGCCACATCTGGGGGTTTTCATGCGTAAATGCTCTTTTAAAGTCAGGCTTCAGCATCCTAGTAGCATTTAATCCCAGACTTTGACTAGGCCGCTTCAAAAAAACTCCAGTTTCTGAATTTAGAGTCATTCAGAGGTGGACTAGGAGGACTTGAAAGTAGCCTTGTGATGATAGCAAGTTTTCCTGGATGACGTATTGCCCAAGAAGTTATTGTGATAAACGGTAACATTGTTGTTCTTGAGACCATTTTAAAGTAATATAAGATCAATAAATCTTAATTTCTATCGATCTTTTAATGCTAAAACTAGAAGACATTTTAAATATGCAAAGTAAATAAACAAAGCAACAAATAAAGTGGATAAAGCCTTAGGTCATCCAGTCTTTGGTAGAAAGAGACACATGAGGAAAACAAATAATCGTGCTTGTTTTGTGTTATCTTGTGGTAAATTGATTAGTGCTTATTGAAGCAGGCTTGTACACACACCATCTTTGTCTCTTCAGTGCACAAAATGTCTTACTGAAATTCTTTGGGATCGTTAAGTTTTTGTTTGAGAGGCAGACAGACTTGGTGTCATTTTTGTTCAGCTGTGGTTCTGACTTTAGAACAGAACCTCAGCAATGAAGCAACGGAGCTAAAGCTTATTAGATGCTGTTCTTGGTTCTTTTGTGACCTGCTGGATGAGATCCTGGACTATTTTTAGTGGATAATCCTGGGAAAGTTCACAACTTTTCCATGTTTCCCCCACTTGTTTAGAACAACTCTCTCTCCCTGGCATCCCACAGCCTTAGAAATGGCTTCATAACTCTTCTTAAATGTCAGTTAATAAATTATTTATAATATAAAATAATCCTGGACGCATGATTAACTTATTTTGGATGGTTAAATTTTAGCTTCTGGAATGTTTTCCAAATCCCTAATCTAAGTCCAATTGAAAATTTCTCAACTATACAATAAAAACAAATAATAAATGTTTGATGATTTTTTAAAATGTGATGATATCTGAAAGCTCCTGTTTATAAAATGTGTAAACATCAAATGACCGCTGACTGTGCTGTTTTTTTTTACAGATTGACTCTTTCTACTGCGGAGTATGAAAGCATCTTCACGAAGATAAATGGGTGAGAAAACCCAACATATTTTTTATTCTGCAGGAGAACAATTGAACATTTAATTAAAATATTGACCATTTTTAATTTCTTTGTGATGTTCAGCCTGGTTTTCATTGGTGGAGCCGTAGATTTGATGACCTCAGACTTTGCCAGGGTGGCGAAGATTTTTTATAAACTCGCTCTGACGGTGGGTACAACGCATCATGTTTCATTTTCTAGTTAATATTCCTAAAGTTTTCTCAGCACTGACTATGATTTGTTCTTCATTTTGTGTTAATTGTAATTTTTGTGTGTCTTCACCCTCATTTTGCATCCTTTTCATTACCAATCTGTTTCTTTGCATTCATTTAGGGCATCTAGATAGAAAGCTTTGCATGCTTTTAAGTCATGTATACTTCAAGTACTTGTGCTTTAGTTGCTGCTCTGCATTTCTTTGTCATCATTCATTTTTGAAGTTATTTGTGTTTCTTAATTTGTATCTGCTTTGCTGACTCTGTGTATTAGACCCAGTCAGTAATCTATTAATGCTCTTTGGCCACAAAGTGAGAAAGATTTCATAAACAGCCTTTAAAGGTTGTGCATTGTTCTCACGTTTCTTTTGTTTTTGGATCGTAGGGAAGTAAAAATAAGTGTTCTTGTTCCAGGCCAACGATGCAGGGGATTTCTTCCCCATCTGGGGAACCTGTCTGGGCATGCAGCTGCTCACTGTGCTGGTGGCCGAAGAGAATCTGCTCTCAGCAACTCCAGCTAGAAATGTGGCTTTGCCCCTCAACCTAACCACAGGTGAAACCTTTCTGTGGCATCACTGACGTCTTTTAATTGCTTGGATTGTTTTTTAGATTTATAAACTGTTGTTAAACTTAATGTTTTTTGCAACATGCATGATGCGAATCCCAACACTTGGAGTCAGCAGAGGGAAGTTTAACAGGAACGGCTGATATTTTTACACTTTAGTGAGTTAAATTACCTCCCCAACACAGAGTGTTTTTTGAGACAATTTTTGATCATTGTTGTTAGAAGACATGATTTGTTCAAATGAATCCTGAAGAAAGATACTGAAAGTCTGCAGTCTGATAACTTTTCATTTACATTAGGACATCAGTATGCATCTAAACGTCTTCCATTTTAGTTTTAAACATTACATAGATGCATTTTCATGTTTCTAAATTAACGCTTTTATTCCTACAGAGGCCCACTCCAGCAGGATGTTCCAAGGTTTTTCTAAAGAGCTAATTAAGGCCTTGACAGAAGAACCTCTGACTGGCAATTTTCACAAATATGGCCTGACAGTACAGGTATCTTCCTCTTTTGTTGTTTTTACCCTTAAAAGGAAAATACGTCATACTTTTCATGCAAATATTTTCTATTGAAAGTACATGACACAACTTGATTTTATCTGATAAAATTTCATTTTAATCACGACATAGATGTAGTTTTTCTTGCAAACTGTCTGGACGATCAGAGAAAATCCGACTGCCTGAGCCAGGGTTCAACCGCAGGAGTGAGGCGGTATAGGCAGAACTAAACAAATTTACACAAAAACATCAAAATTAGCACAGAAACATTAAGATAAAATCCTAATTAACTTATTTAAAAATAAAAAAAGTTGATTTTGGGTTTAGTCTACGTAAAGTTGAGACTTTTACCCTAAACATGCAACCACAGTTACAAAGGAAGAGTTCAGATCAGCACATATTCTCAAAAGTTACAATGGCCTAGTAGTCAAAGTCCAAACTTTTATCCAATTAAGAATATGTGGCAAGACTTGCTGTTCACAAATCGTCTCCATCCATCTAAGTGAGCTTGAGCTATTTTTCAAAGTATAACCTGAAAGTTTGAAAAACCTGCAGCCGTGACTGGAGCAAAAAAAATAAATAAAAATTATGCTTGCCACACTTCTCAGATTTTCTGTTTTCCTCCAGCTTCACAAATAAAAACTACTTTGTGTTGGTCTATTACATAAATACATTGGCGTTTCCAGCTGCAATGTGATGAAATGCTGAAAACTTAAATGGAAAATGAAACTGTTCTTCCAGGCTTTCCAGGAAAATGAGAAGCTGAGTGGTTTCTTCTCCCTGCTGTCGACGAACGTCGCTGAAAATGGAGCTCAGTTCGTCTCCACCATTGAAGGTTATTCGATTATTTGAGTGTGGAAGTGAAAAACTAGACTGTTTCTCTTGAGCCGGGTGGTGATGGAACGTCCTTTCGTTTCCTCTGCCCTGCCAGGTAAAAGGTATCCGTTCTACGGAGTGCAGTGGCATCCCGAGGTGAACCGCTTTCAGTGGAACAGAAATTTTAGCTTCCCTCACTCCAGTTATGCCATTCAGTTGTCGTCGCAGCTGGCTGAGTTTTTTATCAATGAAGGTAAGAGTTAGGTGAGAATTATCCTCTCGTTACAGCGTCGACTGTGTATCACCTTTAATCATCTGTGCTTTGTTTAGGACGGAAGAGTTTCCATCATTTTGACTCTCGTGAGGAGGAAGACGCCTCATTGATCTACAAGTTCACTCCTGTCTACACTTCAAACTTTACTGCCTACGAGCAGGTCTATTTCTTCTAGGTTTTGGAGGATGCCAAAGCCTGCTAGATGCCTGCATTTCCTTTTGAAATGTGAAGATGTGGCTTGAATTTGAGTGCAACATTAAATAATTTTACTTAGAAAAATATTATTTAAAGCCATGAAGATAAAAATAAATGTGATTGATACTGTGGATTTATGAAGACGGGCATTTCAAAAAGAGAGCACTTTATGTCCACTCCAGCAAAGTTGAGGTTATATATTGCTGGATATTTTATTTTATTTTAGAGTTTTTCACCTTCTTGATAACTTTGTATGAATTATGTCTTCAAATAAAGTAAAATGATTTAATTTTAATGTCATTATTGATATTAAAAGTTATTTTTCTGTATGAATTTGGAGTGCTGTTAAAAAAATAATTTGACTCCTGCAGTCAATTTTCCTATTGACTCCAGGTTTCTTTTTATAACACTTAAATATTTCAATAACAAATACAACCAGATACAGACAAAAAATATGTTTGATGGTTGACTCAAGTGATTGAAAGAAAACTCTTTATCCTGTTTCTTAAATCAAGAATTGGATGAAGAAAACATGAAACGGTGAACAGATTTATGTCGTATAACGTATGTAAAAAAAAAAAAAAAGATTTATAATTGCATCTAACATTACTAAAATGTAGATTGGAATAATATGTAACTGAATTTAAATGTGTCTTTATGATAGGACTGTATTGGTTTGATATGATTCATATTTTTGGGATTTAAAGTGTCTTCAGATTATTTTGGCAGTGTAATGGTGCCATGCAAATAAACTGAATTAAATTCAGAGATGGGTATTAACTTATATTTACTCAATTACATTTTCTGGAGCAACGTTTTGGAAAAAAAATGCACTTTTAGGAGTAGTTTCACTGCACTGTACTTTTCACTTTTACTCGAGTAATATTGTTATGAACTATTGCAAATCTTACTAAACTCTTAGTAAAACTTCTGGATACTCTATCCAACTTAAATATCTTCAATGATGAAAGAATAAACATATTTAACCATAAATGTATGAGACAGACTCACACCTGTTAACAATGCTATTTTCTGTTAATGAGTCTGCAGATCTCAATAAAATATAATAATAATAATAATAATAATAATAATATAAAACAGGACAATAGTCATATATTAAAATAAATGTATTATATATTACATTTATATTGTCACTGGAAGTTACAATATTACTGACACATACACATATACTGTAAGTATTAATTTTATGCAGTTTATAAAGTTTGGCACATCACATATACATTACATAAGTTTATAGTTGTTTTGTTTAGTGATATATTTTAAAATATAAAATCAGATTTTATGACCAGCTACTCAGTACTTGAGTATCCTTTGTGTCAAAACAATTTTTAGTTATTTTGTATTTTTGTCATTTAAAAAAAATATATATATATTTTTTGCTGTTTGTGTTTTTAATGTTGTAAAGTGCTCTAAGGTGTTTTGAAAGGTGCTGACAGATAAAATGCATCCATCCGTCCGTCCGTCCGTCCGTCCATCCATCCATCCATCCATCCGTCCATCCATCCATTTAGGGTTGCGGGGGCAGCAGCTTCAGAAGGGAGGCCCAGACTTCCCTCTCCCTAGCCACTTCTTCCAGCTCCTCCAGTGGAACCCCAAGGCGTTCCCAGGCTAGCTGAGAGACATAGTCCCTCCAGCGTGTCCTGGGTCTTCCTCGGGGCCTCCTCCCGGTGGGACGTGCCCAGAACACCTCACCAGGGAGGCGTCCAGGAGGCATCCTTACCAGATGCCCGAGCCACCTCAACTGGGTCCTCTCGACGTGGAGGAGCAGCGGCTCTACTCTGAGACCCTCCCGGTGACCGAGCTTCTCACCCTATTTCCAAAGGAGAGCCCAGCCACCCTGCAGAGGAAAGCCATTTCGGCTGCTTGTATCCGGGATCTCGTTCTTTCAGTCATGACCCAAAGCTCATGACCATAGATGAGGGTGGGAACGTAGATCGACCGGTAAATCGAGAGCTTCGCTTTTTGACTCAGCTCTCTCCGGTCCGTCGTGTATTACCACGACGGAGCGGTACAGCGCCGGCTTCACCGCAGACGTTGCCCCAATCCGCCTGTCGATCTCCTGTTCCCTTCTTCCCTCATTCATGAACAAGATCCCCAGATACTTAAACTCCTCCACTTGAGGCAGGACGACTCCCCTGACCCAGAGAAGGCACTCTACCCTTTTCTGACTCAAGACCATGACCTCGGATTTGGAGTGTAGATATTATTATTATTATTATTATTATTATTATTATTATTATTAATTAAAAAGCTATGTTTTACTCTTACTTGAGTAGAAATATGTTGAAGCAGCGCTACTCTTGCTTGAGTTCTATTTTTGGCTACTCTACCCACCTCTGATTTAATTAAACATAAAGAACATTTAAAATTGGAGATATTATTCCAGGGGGACCCTCTGGTGCCCTGAGGCCCCTGTTTTAGCTGATTCGCCTCTGAAAGCCAGCCCAGTCCACCCGTCACAACAACGCGCCGACAGGCGGGCTGCGGATTGGACTCCCCGCCCGTCGGCGGCGTCTGTCGGGGCGGGAGCAAAAAGCACAGAGCCAGCGCTCCAGTTTCCCGTCTCATATCGATGCTGCCGCCGCCACTGGGTCACTGCCATGCCGCCTGTTAATAAAAACCGAGTCACAGCAGCCAGAAAGAAATGAAGAAATAATAATAATAATAATAATAATAATAATAATATATATAAACACTTCAGCGTTTCTGCTTTTCTTGACTCTTCAGAGAAGATCCGCGCAAGCAATGTAACACATCAAAGCTTCGGGATTTGGTAAAAAAGAAACGCGTTTTTTCCCACCTCTGAGGACCCCTCATCAGGTGCTATTGTCTGGTTCACCTTTCACCCAGCTGGTCCGCTGTCATCCGGCCTTCTGGGCGCTTTCATCCGCACAGGCGTCTGCGGCTTGTTGGTAAACACGAACCCGGCGGCAAGGACTCCCTCTGGTGCATTGATGCACCCGTTTCAGTGGTGTAACGGTGAGTGTTCGTTTATATTTACACCGTTGTCTGTCTTGGCCTTTATTGTGATGAGTAGACTGTTATTTACATCCAGAGACACACTGCTAGGCGGTATCTCATTGTATAAATATGACCTAATTTGACTTAATCAACATTTATTATGACCTAGATCATTGGGGATGTTTCCAATTTAATTAGGCAGTCTAGTAATTAATTATTATAAAACTAAATATTTCTGTGCCCCATGTATGCAAATAAAATGTATTTGCATGTATGATTATACAGCATTTATAATGATTTTTAATTAGAAAAGCATCATAAAATGGTAAGTTGTGTGCTGTCCCATCATGTAGTAAATGGTTCATTGTTCCAAAATCAGGTCACTTTCATTATATTTTTGCTATGAATTTAATTAATGTTTGCATTGATTTGCAGGATACAGAACTCTTTAATCAATGTGATCCTTTATTTTCATCCCCTGCTGTTCCAGCGGGGATCCACACAAAGCCCGTCTTTGTGCTCTCTTTGCAACATCTCAGGGTAATCTTGTTAACACTGACTCGCTCTAACTATAACCTATCACTTTCACCACTGGGCTTGCGGCACTCTGCGTGTCTGAGTGGTGACAAAGTTTGCAGAACTTCTAATTTCGGCTCTGTTTGTTGCAGCAAATGTTTTGGTGCCCCACTGTGACAGCTAGAGCTTGTCGAGATGATGGATTGGAGGTCTTTTCCCGTTAGCTTTGCATGTTTCAATGCAGCAGCCTTGTCTGGGGATTGTTGGTTGGTGCTGAGACAAAAGACAATTCCCCCTTTGTGTGGCTCAACTCCCCTGCTATTCATAGCACACCCGCAAACACAGAGAGCAGCACATGCAGGGGCACTCTGCTGGAAAAATGAAGCAGTATCAGGAAATTAGAGCTGAACTCTATGCATCCAGGTATGAGGAGGTTTCAGTTTTTCACATAATTAAAGGGGCATTGTTATGTTTTTTTTTTTTCAGGCTCATAGAGCCATTTTATAGCACAATTAAGTAGCTATGTTAACGTCAGTTGTTGTAAAAATGCTGTACATACAAAAAATTTGACGCCTTAAAATTGGGCCTCTGTCCCTTTAAGAAGGTCCTGCTCCTTCCGATAGTCTCCCTTCAGCACATCATCACAACAATGCTCCGCCATGATGCTGTTTACACCAGGAGTTTTAGACTGAAAAGTAGTTCCTATGATAAACTCAGTAGACTTCCAGTTCCACCATGTGTTTTCTAATTGCTGCTGCCGCTAGTCTGGAGGAGCCGAGTGGGGGAAGGGAGGCTCTGTGAGGTGGAAGCTCGGCTGGAAACTGCAGCAACAAGGAGGACTTGCATGGAAAAGGCAGCACTCTGTGACATAAAAATTACTTTTACATCATGTTATTATATTATTCCCACATTAAAAACGTACCAGGAGTGTTGCTTTGATTCTTTCAGGCATGTTTGAGGAATCCTCCAATCTCCCATGGAAACCAACGTGGGGTGCCTAAACGCTTGGGGGAATCAAGGTGCCTCCTGTTCACACAAAGCTCCTTTTCGGAGCTGCAGTCTCCAGCCGAGCTTCCGCCCCCACAGAGCACGCCTCCCCTGTGACTCCCTCATTCAGCTCCTTCAGACTAGCCAGCAGCAATTAGCAAACACATGGTGGAACTGCACATCTGCTGAGCTCATCACAGGAGCTTCTTCTGAGTCCAACGCTCCTAAGAGTGCTGTAAACGGCACAATGGAGAAGGATTGTTGTGATGAGGTGAGTGTCAGAAAGAGCAGGGACTTCTTAAAGAGACGGAGGCCAATTGCAAGGCGCTAAATTACAAATTCAAATTTCTTTTAAGTCATATTTGTTATAACATAGTTTTTATAACAACTTAAGGTAGCATATGATTTTGCCATAAATAATTCTCCAATTTAGAAGGAATTGATTTAGCCCTGTTGAACCTGTATCACTTTAAAACTTCATCTCCATTGATGAACTTTAACCTGTCCATGTTATCAACTATCTCCTGCTACTTATTTATCACACGTGTCGTCGTTTGAATTTATTTGGTAGACCAGTTCGACTTTCTCCTGTAGACCAGCAGGAACTGGCTTGCAATTTTTTCCTCTCGTATGAAATGCTGAATATTTGATGTGGAGTTCTGTCTTCAGCGCAGGCAGCAGCAGAGGCAGCTTTGTGTGAAATCGGCGTATGTAGGACAAACCCCCACCGGCATCTCATCTCAGGGAAACATCCTCCGTTGAGGTGTTTTGCAGCTCCGCCAAATCACAGAGGGACCTTCCCAGTCTCCCTTAAAAAAAATAATAAAAAATGACAGCACAGGAATCTGTCTCACACAGATTTTCTTTGTCCTCAAAATGAGAACTTTCCCTCGCGAGAGCCTTCGTCCTGGCTCTGCATCTGCTACTCCCGGCGCCATGGCAACGAGCCGCCTCATGAGAGAGCCGTTATATAGGTCAGTGGTCATGCAAGGCTCCACCCAGAGCAAAATATTACACATAGCTGTCTGATATCCACACATGCAGAGGTAGAAAACAAACAAAAGAAATCTGCCTGCACTGTTAGCCACTGCCTGATGAAGATGCATGAAAGCTTTTGCTAATATGACCTACATTTGGCGTGTGAGTCTGCAGCAGCTTCAGAGCTGATTTCTGGCCTCATCTGTGCACTGACATAAATACAAGAGCCACAAAATCCTTCAGTCCGTCCTTTGGCGTTTGTGTGCCTCTGTGTCTTCAGATGTTCTGTGTGAGGCCCAAAGATCGACTGAGTGATGGAAGAAAACGAGGTCGACGCGTCTGTTTGTTTGCATGTTCACATCCTCGTGTGCATCCAGCCTGGGGTGGGGATGCTGAGGTCATATCCTCAGGGATATTCCCCGAGCAGAACTGTCTTAAAGCAGCTGATATTTTACAATGAACCATGTGTTTCTCATTATTTAACTTTGTTTTTTAAAAGCCAGAGTAGAGATGTGTGGATGGAGGCTGTGCAGTTTGGAAAAGGATGGGATTTAAAGGATGCATAAACAGCTAAAACAAATACTTCCTGCATCAACACGTGAAAAAGCTCAGACCTTTCTGCTTGACTGAACATCAATACACCGTTGATTTATTTTTGACTTATAATAATAATTAGATATCAAACAAAGGCCCAAGACAGGAAAAGGTATTTTAATTTGAATTTGAACAAAGCTATTGCTTGAGGAGTTCTAGGTAGAACATATTTAAATACAGAGGGTTTTATTATTATTATTTAAGTATTTTTTGTACTGTTTTGTTTTAATTACTGCTCTGACTGTGTTGTTCTTTCAGCAAACCGCAGTCTGTATACTCTGATCAATCGATTACTAGATTAGCTGGTGATTATTTCATTAATCAGCTCATCTAATTAATTATTTCAGACCCCAGATTTTATATTTTTCCAGTAGCTGGACTGATTTCTCACTGAGGCTTGTGTCTGCACCCCAAGCAAAACATTCGCCAACATTATGTCATGTTGCAAGTACGTCTAATATCTTGCTGCCTTAATCCCAGCCAAAATGAAACATGTTTATTTCTCCCTGCTCTAATTGGTTCCAGGTTTCATTCGCTTGGATTTGTGTTTTTTTATTATTTGCAGTCTTTTCCTCTACAGAGCGTTGTAATTTATACTCTGATTTCAGGAGGAAGTAACTAACATTGATGTGCTTACAAACACATCTTATTTTACTGTAGATTTTTTGTTTGTGTATCTGACTTTCAGTGTTTGCTGTAGACCTGATTTGTATGTAAATGACTGTGTAGTCACGCAGTTTCCTCCTCCATCCTGCATCCACCTATCCGTCTGCATGCCTTCCTTCTCCATCATCCATCAAAATAAATAAAAACTGAGACCGCATTCACACCTACAGAGGAGACGCAGTTTGCCGTTTCTTTCTTTCAGGCAAAAGTCCTTATTAAACCGAGTTACATAAAACCGTAATAACCCCGAAGGGAAATTAGACTGACAGTTTTGATGTAAAAAGAACAGTTTGTCATAATAAAGAATCGTTGTGTAAAGGTGTTACTGTGGACAGGAGCGACCTCAGAGGACGCCTCTTGTGAGACAGTTTTTAGGAGCAGGAGTCTGGAGATCTCTTATCAGACGCCACAGACTGATTTCACCGATTACTGCCTTACCTCTCAGGCAAGGTGAGCTAATAAGACGCATTAGCTGCTGTATGTGTTGACAGAAAAGCCGGAGAGTTTCTCAGCCTTCAGTCTAATCAAAGGAAACTTATTTCAGCGGCCTCTGACTCATTATCTCTCACTAAGTTAACGTGACCCTAATATCAGCCTCATGCAGATACCGACTGCTGTAGTTCTTCACTGTTTAATTTGCTGCCTTTTTCTCTGTGTTTGTTTATCCTCCCCCTTTCCTCTCTTATGGAAACTTGAGGTTGTTCTCAGGGTAAGTGCACTGCTTGTTAATTTTCAAGTGCAAGCACTCATACAGCTTTGTCCCTTTAAAATCAGAAACTTCCTTTCTGTACTTTCTGGATTAATTGAACGTTTGAGAGTGACCCATTCTTTCACAAATGTTTGTAGAAGCAGACGGCTTCCCTAGAAAATGGATGTTGTGATGCATTCGGGTTACCTGGGAAGTCATAAAGTAACAGTGTTCTAGTTAAAAAGTCAGGATTTCAACATGGCAGCGCCCTTAAACATTGGTTGCATTAGTTCTTATAAACGTCTTTTTAATCTTTCATTGTCTTCACTTTTGATTTTTTCAGGTTATAGTTGACAGAGTTTGATAGTAACTAGTTACATTTACTCAGTTATTTTTACTTAAGTTATCTTTTTGAAAAAATGTACTTTTAGTAGTATTTTTGCTATGCTGTATTTTTTTAACCTTTAATTTAGTAATGTTATTATGAAGTATCGCTGCTCTTACTTGAGTAAAATTTCTGGATTTTTTACCCACTGACTGAAAACCAAACACATTTTAGCTAAAAATTCACTAGACACAAACCTGTAGTTTTTTTTAAGTTTCATAAATTTTTTATTGAAAGACACTGACTCATTTTATTACTTATATGAATTACTGTCATTTTCATCTTTAAAATATCAAAATTTCCACTTAATTTTATGTTTTTGTCCATCTGATTATGTCATTTAAAAATATCAAATTATTGATAATTTGATCAGTTATTGAGTACTTGAGTAAACCTTTTACTCACTCTTACTTGAGTAATTTCTTGGATGGCTACTTTTTACTTTTACTTGAGTAACAATTAGTTGAAGTAGTTGAGTAAATACTTGAGTAAAATTTTTGTGTACTTTACAAACCTCTCCCAGCTTTCTAATGGGAAATCTGACTTTGGAGGGCATTCCAGTTGATTTTTAGAAACTGGGAAGTCAGAATTTCCGATTAAATTATACTTCTGTTGTGACTGAGGTGGTTGAAATACCTGAATTTAATGATTTGGAGGGACAACCCAATCCTTTTGTCAATATCATGTAGGTTGACATAACAGTGTTTTATTCCTGGAGTTTAGTAGAGCTTTGAATGAATCATAGGTCAGGTTCAAAAGGCGTAAAAAAAATAGACATTCCTCTGAAAATGTCCAGGTTCTTGACAAAAATGAGCGAAGAAGCAGCAAAAGTCCAAATAAAAATCCTAAGTGAATTTGACAAGAGGAAATGTCACATTCAGTCTTTGCGGGATTAGCAATTTTTCTGGGGGAAACCCTGATTTAATCAATAAATAACAGAAGAACTTACGCGAGAATTGCAGGAAGAGCGGAGGCAGAGTAACTGAGGAATCCAGTAAGGAACAATCAAAAACCAGAAGCTTAAATACGGAGGCAGGGGAGCAGAACAATGAAGGAGCTAACTGGAGGTGATGAGGAACAGCTGTGGCAGAATGAAAGCAGGGAAACAGAGGAACATAAGTGAATAAAGCAAAAATGCACAAAGGACCACAAGAAGTAATAATATTAAAATAAGAAATTAAACACAAAGGAACGAACTGATGTGGCAAAACCCTAATGTCACAAACCAAAAACAGAACATGGCAAAACTTTTTCAAACAATAATAAAACCACAAATACAAAAAAGAAAGAAAAAAAGAAAGGAAAGTATGGCTCCTAGGAATGAAAACAAAGAATGAGAAATTAATTATGACATTATTTTTAGAATAGTTTAAATGCTGCTCTGACCGTATGTTTTTGGTGTCTGGACAGAGAAACATTGTAATTAAACACATGTGGTTAGTTATATTTCAAACAACAAAGTCTGTTATGGACATTCTTTGCATTCAGTTTTTTTTTCAGGCACATTCTTCTTTAAAGGGGACCTATTATACAAAATTTACTTTAAGCGTGTTTTTTTTTACTTCCATTCGGATCTCAACTGCTTCTAAAAACAAGCGCTGAGAAAAACCACACAGCCTTTTTGTTTTTGGTAATAACTTAATGTTTTTTTGTTATCTGGAAAATGAGTTGTTTTAAAATCCCGATTGTTGTGTCACAATTAACTGGCCCTGTGCCGTTGCCTAGCAACCCCAGTCAAGCCCTGTCACCAGATACTGACTGGGATAAACAGGGTTGCAAAAATTCACATTTTGTACGTTTTTCTTCTTCCATTAGAATCTGTACGGCTTCTAAAAACATTTAAAGAGCTTTAAAAGACATTCAGCTGTTTTTTGGCAATAGGTTATTGTTTTTTGGTGTCTGGAAAATAAGCCGTTTCAAAAAAACTCCCAATTTCTAAGTCACATTCGACGGGTCACCAAAGTGGAGGTCCAGCATCTTTGGTCAGCTGGTTTTACCGCTGTCTGCGCTGTACAATGGCTGCTTGAAAAGACAAGTTTTTTGGTTGTTGACGTATCATTCGGAAACCACCTGCTGCATTCTTGTAGGTTGTGCAGGAGGCTCTACTTCTGCTTTTCAAATATCTACTGTTATATAATCTGTTTTCATCCATTTTCACGTGTGAGTGTAAATGTTTTTAGCTTTTTTGATTTAAAGTGACAAGAGGCCCTAAAACAGTTCATTCTGACAGGAGCTCAGAATAGACAGAACATCTCATTACCTAAGAATGATTGTATGCAAAAAATGTAATGAGCATGTTTTGCATAGACCGATCCTAACCTGTTCAAGGAAGCATAACAGGTCATCTTTTACCTATATGTAAATAATTCTGTTACTCCTCTCTCTGTCCTTGCTTAGGGTGCTTCTGTGGTCTGGGAGTGGTTTACTCTAACAAGTCGTGCACCATGCCGCCCATCACCTTCCAGGACCTGCCCCTCAACATCTACATGGTCATCTTCGGGACAGGCATCTTCGTCTTCATCTTGAGCCTCATCTTCTGCTGCTATTTCATCAGGTAAGAGAAATATGTGATTTAACCAATCAAATACAACCACTCAAAAAACAACGAGCAGTAATATTAATATTGTTGTGTATCTGAAAGTCAAGCTAAATTAGCTGCTTGCATGTTTATTTTAACAGAAAAATGACATGGATTTAAAAACAATTTGTATATTTTTTAGATTTATCAAAAGCTATTAAAGTGGCTAATCTAATAGACATTTTTTACTTACACTTTGTGTGCCTCTGCCACGTTCAACATGGGGATTGAAGGCAGTGGAGGGTTAATGGGAAGACAGACGGAGGTAAATGCAAAGCAAACTAAAGGCTGCAGAAGATTTAAGATGCATGGTATGACTTAAAATTAAATCTCATAGAAGCAGTCTGACTGAACTTGAGCTATTTTCCAATGAAGAACTGTCAAAATTAATCAGTAAAAAGACTCGGATCAATGACTCCAACAGCCAAATCCCAATAAACTATAGAGACATTTCTGATTGACATGTGACCAATATGAGAAACGTCAAGGTGTACGACCTCCAGTTTTTGTTTTTTCAAATATAATGTCATTGTTTCCAATCCTAACACGCCAATTAACAGGAACAGTGTGTTGTGTTATGGCCAGTAGTACTGCTACCTTGCAGCTGGAAGCTCCTGGTTTCCTCTTTTCTGCTTCCCTTCAGGTACTCCAGCTTCCTCCACAGTTCAAAAACACACCCATAGCGTATCAGTAAATCTAAAACTACATCTAAAACTTCCTCTAGGTGTGTGTCGGTGCAGACATGGTTGTTTCTGTCTGTGAGCCCTCACAGCATGCAGGAGATTGGCACCAGCCCCCACATGTGACCTTACAGGAATAAGCAGGAGTAGACAGTGGATGAATTGATAACAATGTAACTTCAAAACACTAAATAAAATGCCAGAGTCATTACGTTTAATGACATGTGGGGAACAAATGTGACAATTTCATCACAATTCAGCCAAAGGTTATTGAGTCATTTTCTAGAAAACAAGAGGAGTTGGTGATGGAAGAGTCAGGAGATCAACAGCCTGACAGATCCGTCCCTTTTTTTAAATCTGCTAACAGAGAGACATTGTGTGTACGTGTGTGCGTGTGTGTGTGTGAAGGCGAGAAACGCGGTGAGGGAGGGGAGGGAAACAAAGGAGAACATGGTGACCTCTCCTGCTGTTGACTGTGAACTCCCCGATGAGACCCGGAGACGTATGTGTCCAAAGGACGGGATGTGAGGCAACAGGAAGCCGCTGGCCACAATGTGTGAGGACAGCGATGAGCTCAGAATAACTGTCGCCTGAATAGCTCACAGTGGGCGCACACACAACCGTCACACAGGCGGCACACAAAAGCTCACCAGGAAACACCAACACCTGTGGGAGGGATTTGCCTGGACGGCTCCATATTTAGCAAATTGCCTGGCGTTTGGTGTTGCAGAGGGATATTTTTAGACCGGCGGATAATGAAATCCTTTTCAAGGGATTTAGACATGTGTCATCTGGAAGCAGAAAGGACAAAAGTCCTGTCCGGGCTGAGTGACATGAGGCGGATGCTCTCCATTCATCGCTCTTCCGGTAACGGAGTTACATCACATCCTTATTAACCAAGAGATGAGGCTCTTGAAATTCATGAAGTAAGAAATACATTTAATCAAGACATTTAAAGGGGACCTATTATACTAAGAGAACATTCCTTGAAAATTTTTTCTCCAGAAAATCATTCTTGGATAATGAGATTTTAATCTTCTCAGTCTATTCTGAGATCCTTTCAGAAAGAGATGTTTTGGGGCGGGGCTGCACAGTGGCACAGTTGGTAGAGCTGTTGCCTTGCAGCAAGAAGGTTCTGGGTTCAATTCCCAGCCCCGGCCCTTCTGCATGGAGTGCATGCGTGGGTTTTCTCCGGGTACTCTGGTTTCCTCCCACAGTCCAAAAACATGTCAGGTTAATTGGCCTCTCCAAATTGCCCCTAGGTGTGAGAGTGTGTGTCTGCATGGTTGTTTGTCTCTGTGTTGCCCTGCAACAGACTGGCAACCTGTCCAGGGTGACCCCGCCTCTCGCCCAGAACATTAGCCGGAGATAGGCACCAGCACCCCTCCCGATCCCACTGAGGGACAAGGGTGTAAAGAAAATGGATGGATGTTTTGGGGCGTCTTGTCACTTTAAATCTAAATAGGTTTTGGTTGGCCACGCCCCCAACTCCACGTTTACACTCGCATGTGAAAATGGCAGCAAACGCATGCACAATTATACAATCACACATCTTTGATTAGCAGAAGTTGAGCCTCCTGCACAACCAACCAGAATGCAGCAAGTGGTTTCTGAATATTAAGTCAACAACATTACTCTTGTCTTTTCCAGCAGCCATTGTACAGCAGTAAAACCAGCTGATTAAATGTGCTGGAGCTCCGCTTTGCTAGCCCGTCGAGGTTTTTGAAATGTTTCATTTCCCAGACACCAAAAAACATCAACCTATTGCTAAAAAAAAACAGCTGAGTGTCTTTTGGCTGTTTTTAGAAGCATCAGAGACTCAAAAGGAAGAAGAAAAACATACAAAATATGAATTTCTACATAATAGGTCCCTTTAAATGTAATTTAATTTGATCTTAAATCTGATTTTAATGAATAATTTAAAAAGTAAACCATTACTGAAGAGCATCTGGATTGTTTGCCTTGTTGCATTTTTAGTTTTGGTTTACCCCGGTCAGTATCTGGTGGAAATCATAAAGTATCATATTTGAACGGATTTGTTGTCAGACAGACCTTTGACCCCTGGATGTGTTGTTAAACGCTCACATCGCTTCTGTTTTCCTCGAAGTTCTCGTCCATGAGTCACAGTCACTGAGTCACTTCCTTCAGCTGCATTAACTAGACGATTGCAATCTTTCTTAGAAGTGTGATTGTGAATTTATTTATAGAGCAGGTGAATCATCTCATTCAAGGTTTTTTGCTCTCTCAACCAGTGTCTCTGGCAATCCTGGGTGTGAGTTTGTGATGTTTGGTTTTATTTTTTTTTTTTTTTTTAGAGTGTGGAGTCAAAGGCTCTCTTTGTCTGCCTTTTACAGACTTTTATTGTTCCCAGTTTAAGGAATAAAAACGATTTCAACTTTTCAACAAAAGAACAAAATACGACTTTGTACTTGAATCTGATCTTATTTCTTAAACTGGTGAAGTTTCAACCTTGGAAATCAATTTTTTGTGTTTTTTCTTCAAAGTTAAACTATTTTTTGTTATAAATCACCTTTCAAGATGTAAAATCAAAAGAGAACAAAATGCAATCTTGGCTTTTTAAAATCAAGAATTTTCACAGGCCTGGTTTAGCCACCACTTAAAATTTTCTATATTTTAGTTAATGGTCTCTGTTTTATTTTACTAAAATAAACCAGCGGCCAGTGCTGTTGCATCAAGACTGGAGTCACATGTGAAAACTTGGAGGATTTTGTCAAAAGTAGACCTGTGATAATAACAAATTTTGCTGAACAACAAATTGTCTTGGAAGTCATTGCAATAAACAATAATATTGTTGCTTTGGGACCATTTTTAAGTAACATAAAAACAACGGCAAGTACATCCTTTCAAAGATGAATAAACTTCAATTTCTAATGAACATTTAACACTGGGACTTTAAGACATTTATAAATCCAAAATAAATAAAACAACCAAAACAACAAATAAAATGGATACTGAAATCACTCTAAACAAAATTGTCCTTTGAAAAAGAGCAGATTGAAGCCTTTCGTCATCCAGTTGTTTGTAGAAAGAGAAAGAGAGACAATAAAAACAATCAAGCTAATGGAAAGTATCAAGCTTGTTTTAATTTATCTTGTGATTAAGTGATTTATTGCTTATTGTGACAGGCTTAGTCAGAAGCCTTCAAAAATGTTGTGTCCAGCTGCATCCCGTTTTGCTTCCATTATGTACATAAGATCAGTTCAGAGTTGACAGGAAGATGGATGGAGCTAAACACCGGGCAACCTTCAACTGAAACCTGACCAAGCTTCAACTATGTTCTGAAGTAGAAAATGATTTAAAAAATTGAGTCTCCACCGCAAAAATCTTTCAGCAAATTGACTCAAAGAGGGTGAAAATGAAGGTACGTCACACTTTTCAGATATTTATTGAGTAGAAATTTGGAAAACCATCTATGCTTTTCCTGCCATTTAAAAAGATTGACCTACATTTCGTTGGTGTGTTACATAAAATCCTGTTAAAACACATGAGGAACAAAACACATGCTGGGTTTTGAAGAGCAGGAGCTGCTGCTCTGCAGGTTTTTCTAGTCAAAGTCTTTCCACAAAATTCTCGTGAAATTAAATTATTTTTCCTTCTTAACTTCAGTATAAAAACACAAAATCTTATCAAGTATTTTTGGTCTGATATATTAGTACACTTGAAGTAAGACAATAAATTACAATCAACTCTTCTGTAAGAATTAGAAGGTTAATCAACATTTTCTTAATATTGATGAGTATGGCAGATTATTTCACTTTTAATAAGTGAAATTATCTGCTATTGTAACGAGTACTTTTTCATCAAAATTAAGGAAATATTGACTCTTAATTCTTGCTGAAAAGTTACTTGCAAGTTATTATCTTATTTCAAGTGTACTGCGATATTTCTACTAGAAAGTAGAGCAGAAATCCTTGGTAAAATTTTGTGTTTTTTCAGTGTTGCAAAAGGATGAAAATGCAAAATTTCTGACTGCAACCAACAGCCAACACCTTCACCTGCTCCAGTTGTTCTTTGTTTTTGATTACATGCATTTATATTTCAAAAAGATGGTGAATTAAATAATAATAAATGAATAATAATCTGCAACACATTCAAAAAGATGTCAAGTTTTCTGCCAGAGAAGCCTTAAAAACACGAAGCAAGTCTTCTTTGTATGTCGCAGTTGAAGTGGTTTAGAAAGTTTCCTGCTTCACAGAAGACAAAAACAGCATGAAGAGTTTTAGGAAATTCAATCAAACAGCAGAAAGGTCATGCTGGAGGTCAGTGTGAGGGTAGAAACAGAGGCAGCGGATTCTCAGGAAAGAAAAGAAAAACTCTGGCCGTGAACCGCTCATCCTCGCAGCACAACAAACGCTCGCCGTTGAAATTGTTAAGAGACTGAGATGAACGTCCTTCTGCGCTCTGCCTCGATGTCGAGAAGCTGACTTTGTTTCCACTGCGAATCGAGGCCGAGTTAAAGTGTGGTCGGGGAGCGGTTCTGATGTGAAGGGTTCACATCAGAGAGCTGAAGCAGGCTGGACTGAAAAGAGGGTGAGTCATCTGAAAACAAACTGCAAGGACTCAACACTGAACGGCAGAAAGTGTTAAATCAGCCTCTGACAGCTGACAGACAAAGCTAAGCAGTGAAAACTACAGAGATATTTGTAGATTATGAAACTGTTTGAGGCTGCTGAGCCTCGCTTCTGGCGTTAAGGACCAGCAAACTCAGCAGGGAGATGTGAAGTTATGCTTTGGGTTTTTAGTAGGAGTTATTTTTACTTCTCATATTTACTTCATGTGAGAAGTTGATTCAGGCTCTAAAATGACACAATTTGTACACAGCAAAGTTAAAGTATTTAAAAATAATCTGGAGACCAAACCTGCATCTCAGTTAATTAGAATATTATCAAAAACTTTAATTATTTAACTAATTAAATCCAAAAAGTGAAACTCATTTAAAGATTTTTTACATGCAAACTCAAAAATGTTAGATATGAATTTTGACAATTAAAGCCTAAAGATAATGAAAACTGAAAATTCAGAAAAATTAACAAAAAGAAATGAAAACAAATTCTTTTTTAACACAAACATATTATCAACAGAGTTAAGTGGAAGGAGGGCTAACCACAAGGGGGAAATCTTAAAAAGCTGGCTATTCACCATGCTGTTCTTAAGCATAATAATGGAAAGTTAAGTGGAAGGAAAACTTGTTAGGAAAAGCTGTACAAGTGTTGAATTGGGAAATTATGGTACCTAACTTTTTAGAACGAGCTCAGAGACATAAAATCCAAGTCATGACGATTCCATAGTGTGTGATGGTTTGGGTCGCCATGTCATCTGCTGGTTCTGGCCCGCTGGGTTTTCTGAAGTCCTCAGTCAATGCAGCATCTACCAAGAAACACTAGAGCACTTCATGCTTCCTTCTGCTGATAAGCTGTATACAGAGATGCTGATTTTATTTCCCAGCAGGACTTGGCACCTGATCACACTGCCAATGGAACCAAAAGCTGGTTAATGACCACGGTTTTGAGACACTGTTATCGATTGGCCAGCAAACTCCCCTTACCTTTAACCTCACAGAAAATCAATGGGCTGTTGTCAAGAGGAAGATGAGAGACACCAGATCCAACAAGGCAGCTATCAAAGCAACCTGGGTTTCCATTATACCTACGCAGCGCCACAGGCTGATCACCTCCATGTCACGCCGCACAGATGCAGTAATTCAAATATCGAATGCATAGAAATACACATATCATATTTTTGCTTAAAACATAAATTTTTGATGTGATATTCTAAGTTTCTGAGACACTGAATTTTTGGTTTTCTTTAAAGCCACAATCATTAAAATTGTGAAAAGTAAAATCTCAAAATATTTACTCCATAAGTACTGAATCTCATTTCTGAGATGACAGACAAGGAATATTTAAGCAGTGTTAAATATTTTGAAACGTCGTAGTTACTTGATTATGCTGTAAAATGGCGCCAGGTGACAGGAAGTACACAATGACCTGTGCCTTTTAAAAGTCATGCCAACTAAAATTGTCTGCCAACAGTTCTTTCGGTTCTTTCAAATTAATTTTCTTTTTCAGATGAAACAGTGAAATCTTCGCTCCCCGTCCCCCTTTCTCTTTCTCCACGTCATTTTCCACCCATGGGAAATCTCAGCGGATTTGAACTGTGTATCCTCACATTGTTCATGTGAAGCGCTGTTAGCGGCAGCCGGCGTAAACAATAAACCAAGCTAGAAAAACAACTAATAACTGTCATTTCCTCACTCCTGCTTTCTCACTTTATATTATCTGCATTTATTTTTCACGTTTTGAATTTTGTAGACGTTATCTTTGCTTCCAGTCTCAGAGGTTGGAGCTGCAGTCATAATGTCAGGCCCCAATTGCAGACAGTGACGGATATTTGGGTCTAAGTTTAGTTGTGCAAAAACAGGAGGCCAAAAATAGCCAGTTGAACCGCGGAGGCTCGCCAAGTGATAAGGATCTGCTCTCCATTGTTGGGTTTTTTTGAGGGGTGGAGCAGTGATTCAAAGACTTTACGTTCTCATTAGCTGTGTGTCTGTGTACTGTTGCTGCTGCATTCTGGGCGTCGCTCCACGACTCTTCATGTGTGTTTGATAATACGAGGCAGTGTTTGCTGTGGAGCTATTTCACTGTAGCTGCTTAAAAGACCTAAATTTCAAATCTTCGCCTGGATATATTTTGCTTAATTTAATTGTACGCAGTTCTTTAAATGTCCTGCGAGTAAATATATTTGCCCATTTATCCATAACAACTGGAACTTTAAATACCTAGCAAGTTATTTTCGCAATGTACCGTGCCCCTCGAATTAATTACACTTCCTGCTACGGCGGGGGTGAAATTACCGTAATAACCAGATATTGGCTGGAGAGCGCAACGTATCTGGGTCAGAAACCGTTGGAATTTTTCAGATGGCGCAAAGTGTGTCGGAATTACGGTACTGGAAATTTGGCTGGATCGTCTGCGCTCCTTTCGGTCAGGGTTTTAATAACACACTAACAATTTAACTCTAGAACTAAAAAAATAATAAAATAAGCTGCTTGATTCAGATCCGTCAGCCATCGTCTGTTTTTTTATGTCTATTTAATTTTTACTTGACTTTATTTTTTTTTTTTATCAAGGGATAAGTGCAATATAAGAAATTATAGTCTTTTTTTAAGTGACATTGTTTTATTTGGATAATTGCACCCAAGTTTTGTTGTGCAATGTTTCATTGATAATAACGATTCTGTTTTTATTTTATTTCTTACATATGGAAAACAGTGATATATTTTTACACTTGTTCTACTAGATTTTAGATTAATTTGTGACAAATTTACTGTAAAAACATGACTAATACATAAAACTAATCTCTTAAACACACCGTACATATGATTAACATAGATATTTTACCTGTTTTATAATTTAGCAATAAAATTTAGCTTTATTAACCATATACAAAAATGTCAGACTAAAAACTGATCTCTACAAAATAATAACAATTAAATAAAACATTATAACATAAAGTGATGGATTGCATAATGGACACAACATGATGTCATGATCAGGTTTTAGACAATGGAAGAAAAACTTTGAATGACCTTCAAAAATCCTGGAGAACTATTGATCAAGACCAACTTTAAAATATTTAAAAGGGTCATCCTATGCAAAGGTACAAAGAAATTAGACTTCTTCAGAGTACAGTTTCTTTTTTTATTCCCTGCCAATATTATAAGCAAAACTTACAATATTGTTTATTAATCATAAACATTCTTGTTGTTGGAATATTTTCTACCAATTTGAAATTTTCCACAACTCTCAGATCCAAAACAACCAAACATGGAGAATCAGCTTCTATGTGCCACGAATCTGGAACAAACTTCCTGAAAACTGCAAAACAGCCGAAACACTGGCTTCCTTTAAATCCAGGCATATTGATAAACATTCTGATGTGCAATAACGCCACTAGACAAAATGTTATGCTTCAACTGTTGACTATGTGTTTCATGAGTTTGTATTTTTTGTGATTTTATGATTTAAAGCACTCTGAACTGCCAAATAAAGTTGATTGATTGAATTTCTTTTTCCCTCGTTGACAGCAAGCTGCGCCACCAAGCACAGAGTGAACGCTTTGGATACAGAGAGGTAAGGCAGGAAGTATAAACTAGCAGCATGGCAAATCCCACACATCACATTTCAAGGTGTGCGTTTGTTACCTCTACAGGTGGTGCTGAAAGGAGATCCGAAAAAATTAAATCTTCATGGGGTAGGTTTAATTTCTGCCTGGTGTTTGGGGGTAGTTTTGCAATGACTGTCAGTTCTCACTTTGTTTCGTCTGCGACTCTTGCAGCAGACGTGCGCCGTGTGTCTGGAGGACTTTAAAGTGAAAGACGAGCTGGGGGTGTTACCATGCCAACATGCCTTCCACAGGAAGTGAGTAGAAGCACAGTGGACTCTTTCTTCGTGCTTGCTCGCCACCTCACACGCGACTTGCTAAAGCTAAATCTGTCTGGGTTGTTGGGGAGGTCAGAGGTCAGAAGCAAGAGACAAGGGTTTTTAAGGCTTTAACATCGTGTGATTGGGAATTAAATAAGATTGCTTAAGAGCAGCTAACTAATCCATGACTCTTATGTTTTGTTTGTTTGTTTCTCTTCTCTTTAAAGGTATGTTGTGCATTGCCCATATAGCTAGATGCCACTTTTGTTTTCAGGCAGAAAAATGCAGGATGGAAACCAGGGCCAGGATTCACTACTTATGGTACAACAAGCACCAAATTAAAACAGATTACCAGTGATGTACTCATTCAAACTTAACATTTAGTTGGCCTTATTACCAGTCGACATAAAAAAGAAACTGAATGAACAATGTTTCATTTACCAGTTCCACTGATAATAGGTGACGTTTATATGATTCCTTAAATTAAATACATTTCCAAAAAGTAGATCACAAAACATATCATAAGGCCAATTTCAATACTAAAGAAGAAGAGAAAAGTAGACCAGTGCATCATGATAAAACAAACATTTCAAATAGAGAGACAACTAAATCTTGAAAAATTAAAGATTGTGTATCAGTGACAATGTCGCCAATCTATATGGGCGGATCTATTTAGTCTAATTCTATACTTTTAGCTCTGAGTGACGTCAAACTTTATAATTTATTTTACATTACATTTAGAATTCCTAATTGCACTGGCTGAACAAATTAAAGTTGTGTTGTCTTTACATGTTTGAACAAACTATTGGTTTATTTAAGCGTGCTGTACTGGTGCAGAGTTATTAAATAAATTTATAATTCAGTACATTTATGTCTGTGTTTATTTTATTATTTTTTTTTAAAGACACGTTTTAAGTCAATTCACCACTGTTTTTTCTGTATTGGATCGATACCGACCGATACTAAACTTCAGATATCCCTGGTTACAACTCCATTTCTAAAAGAAAAGGAAATAAATAGTAAGAATTACAAATAAATAAATGAAATAAAAATATAATAATAAAGTGTATTTACAATAAGAAAGTAGTTTTATCAAGCTTGGTCTTCCCAACTTTGCCACCACAGACTAAATTGTTCCGTTTTATGATTAACCATCCAATCATCTATGGTTGAAAACAGTTTTCTTGTAATGCTAATGTTATTCTCTATTGACATGTGTTTCTTCTTCTTTGCAGGTGTCTTGTAAAATGGCTGGAGGTGCGCTGTGTGTGCCCCATGTGCAACAAGCCCATAGCGGGTCCCCCGGAGCAGCATCACAGCATTGGGACACTGCTTGATGAACTGGTATAGCCTTTGAAGTCCTGCCAGCCTGGGTGGGAGGCCGGTGCTCAGCCACATCATGACCAGCGAGAGCAGGGACACACCGCTGACACACAGCGAAGCACCAACACAGGGTAACCTAGATACCACCTGGAGAAAAAACCCCTGAAGGTTGCTGCGAGATTTTCCTCAGCCGCCCACACACCCCTCCGCCACTCTTCCTTCAGCATCCCTCCCTCCCTGCACCCATTCTTCCACATCCTCGGCTGCTGCCTGCAACGAGGCTCCACCGAGGTGGAGGAGGCAGCTGTTTCACCGCCGCGTGGACCAAAATGAGCGTTGATGGGAAGAAACGCACTTCGTCGATGAGTCGGCGCTCCAGCCCTGCATGTCATCACGGTGGGCACAGGCATGAAATTATATCCGTACCCGCCGAATCCCGCGTGGAAAAACAACAACACCAGCAGACAACGCCTTTCAGATGAGGAGATCTGAGGGGGAATAAAAGCCACATGCAGACAAAAATCTGCAAATTTTTGTCTGTAAGTCTGTAAATTGTGAAACAAAAAACATAAAAAGGACAGATAGAATAAGAGCAACGAACTTTTCTAAAGACTAAATGTAATCCCCTGTTGTTAAAAGGTATTTAAAGATTATTTCAGTGTAATTTGTGGGTCTATATGATTAATTTCCCTTTTTCCATTGGGAAAAAGTCTTAAGCACACTGTCAAAAAACATCTCCAATTGCCAAAAACAGTAAATTTTACTGTTGACTGTATAAATACAGCTGCCAGTATTTTAAATTAGATGTTTTTTTATAGTGCAGGAAAATACAACTAATTTCATGAAGTCCAATCTTTATCCCGACACCCACAGTTATGGATATTGTAAATTATTCAGATATTCACGAAACATTTATTACTGCCCAGTATGTGTTTGTGTTGAGATAGATGGAAGAAATCACAAATTTTCTCACTGTTATAAACAATAATTAAAGCTTTTTAGAGGACTAAGTAAGGTTTACATAAACAAACTTTAAAAAGATGGATTAAAAGTTACTCTTTTATTTTATTTAATTTTATTTGTTTGTGAGATAAATTGCCTTCACCTCCATTTATTGGGAAACAAATCTGCCTCACCTTCCTTCTTGTGGAACTGAATTCTTGTTTTATTCAGTATTAGTTTAAATAACCTTTTGGTTGTAAAGAATAAATTTCACATGTTAAGAAAACTGAAGTTCTAATATCAAGAATAAAGTTGAGTTGAATGTTATTTTTATATTAAGTTGAAATACTATTTCAAGGTAAAAGTGAGACTTATTGAAATTATTTTTTCCCCTTAAGTTGTATGATTTTATTTTAAAAAGAAAGTTGATCTTGAAATGTTCTTTTCTTGTTTCTTTAAACTGTGAAATAAGCAGTTTGTTTTTCTTCACATAACCCAAATTCACCATTTTAAATTCATTAAAACAATGTTGATAATTTTTACAGGTTGCACTAATTGCAGAAAACGTTCTAATTGTATAAATTGAAGAGGTTGAGGAAGGAAAACAGAAATCCAGCCTTACTGTGTTATTTTTTTGTCATGATTCTCCTTTGCATTCCTCCCTAGTTGTCTTTTAAATCTTAAAAGCGTAATACTGCCTGAATTGAGCTCAACACTCACAAAGCACATTGTTGTGTCGCAACAGACACCTGCACTGTGATTAAAATGTTGAGTGAAGTAAAAAAAGAAGAAGAAGATGATGGGGTAAAAGGTGACTCTGTTGTACTTTTGACAAAAAAAAGTAATAAAAATGTTCACTCTGACTCCAGTCACATTCTACCTTTTGTAAAACAACAGATGTAAATACTCGAAACAAGTAAAATAAATAAAGTTGTTTGCTCAGCTTTTTGCTTGGTTCTTTAGCCGTGAATGTGGCGCCATCTTCAGGTGAAATGTTACAACGGTAGAAAGCCCATTAGGACCCTTTGCTTTTTTACCTGCATGACTAATTAAAAACAAGTTTTAAAAATGTTACCCAACACCTGAAGTTGTCTTGTAATGTTTTTTTTACATTATGTATCACAGATTGTTAAAAGACAGAGAGAAGACATTTATATTTTCACTTCTGCATAGTTTATTAGTAGAAATATGTGAATAACTAAACATGTTTTATTTTTATTATTATTTTTTATTGCACCACTTTTAGATGTTCATATGAGAGCTGCAGGCCCAACGTATAGCATTGATTTTAGACACACTCTTATATGCATCTTGTTACATCATATAAATGCTATGTATTGTGTCTAGGGCTGAAACGATTCCTCGAGTGATTCGAGTACCTCGATTATTCAAATTCCTCGAGGAAAATTTACCTGCCTCGAAGCTTCATGTTTTATTGTTATTATTTTATTATGTTTTATCATTTAGCGCACCGTGTTCCGGCCGGGACATTATTAGTGTTGCGCGGAGTTATCACTTCCGCCTCTGAGTTGTTGACGAAAGCTACGTTTTAGCGGCATAACGTCCAATTTTGAAGTTCGGCCGTGGGGATTTTATTGATTGATAATATTGCCCGGGTTTTCATCGTTTTTGGGGAACCAATAAGCATCCTTAAAATGACTGGCACGATGCCTGGAGTACGACAGCCTTTCTCCTCCGGGAGCTGCTGGTTCAAAGCGAACGGCGGGAAGAGCGCTGCAGGTAAGCGGGTAGACTGAACATGGCGGGCGGCTGAGTAGTTGATGATTATAGTGCAAGTGTAGCTTTACCGCGCAATAAATGTCATAACATCCCGGTCTTAACAAACGGGTGGCGGAGCGCACCCGCGGTACAAGGCTGGTAGATGAGTTTCTGAGTGTGACTGACGTAAATATCTCGTAAATATCCCATAATGTTCCCCGTCATCCCGCCCACCCCTGTTGTTACGTTTGTCCCCTGGTCTAACGGTCGTGTCTTTCTTCCCCCTGTACCCCAGAGTAGGGGGTGTCTTTCAGACTCACCAAGAACAGGACTGGGTATGGAGTTAGATTTCTTTCACAATTATTCAGTCAAAATAAATAAATAAAATAAAATCACGTCAAACAAAAAAGTAGTATTCAACCAAAGAAAAATATCATGTCAAACAAAAAAAGTAGTATTCAATCAAATCAATCAAAGTAAAACAAAAAAAAAAAAAAAATCATGTCAAACAAAAACAGAGTTGTGAACAAAACTTTTGGATTTTCAAAAAAAAAAATTGTTTCAAACAAAAAAAAATATTTCAATCAAATTGTAAGAGTTATTTTTTTAAAAAACAAAAACTTTGCTTTAAAAACTTTTTAAAAATTGAAATCGCTAATTTTTGTTTGACACTTATTTTTGCATGTCAGAATTTTTTAGTTAGCCTAAGTTTTTGGTTGAGATTCTAAGTTTTTTTTTTTTTTTTTTGAAGCTCCTGTTTTTTGGTTGAACGCAAGTATTTTGCTTGTGAATCTCACATGAACATCCTGGGCGGGGCTTAAGGACAAGACGTGTTCCGATTGGTTAGCGCTGACTAAAGCGGATGACTCCCTGAGATCTCAGAACTCTGTCCCGAACTGCAGGGTTCGGTGACGGGTCACAGAATGTGAATGGTAAGTAATCTTCACAAAATTATACCGTTTATGACGACAGTCACATAGATCACTATGTTTTCTTAAAAGGTAGAGTCTCTGAGAACAGTTCGTCAAAAAATATATAGTCAGTGTTTTCAGCAAAGTTGAGCTGACTGTCCAGGAACGACCCAAGGTATTTAAAATATGCCAGTTTCAACAGGTTGACCATCAAGAGAAACTATAATCACTTTAAGGTCTTATTTAGATCATTTAATTAGCTCTACATTCTTAAGAGAATGAAAAATTTATAATAAATAATAAAGACTTTGCGGTATTCTGATTTAGTAATGTAATTATATTAGTTGTGTTACCACCCCCACGGCACATGAGGCAGTAGCAACCCCAAAAAGATGTGACTAAGGAGCATATTTAGAAGCACACCGAAAGCTACAGAATTTGGTAAAAATGGTGAACTTTGCTGAAGTAATTCAAGACACAAGTTCAAATCCATGCTGAGAGTGGATCTCCTTCAATCAGTGCTTCTCCGCAGCACTGATTGGCTAAGCAATGTAACATGATCCTCTGCAGCAAGTGATGGCAAAGCGGGGCGCATCATTACGACTTTACACAATTGTGTCTTTACCTCCGCGGCAGAGGCTCCGCCGAACCCCTGAGACCGACTCATCGAACCCTCGGGGTTCAATTGAACCCAGGTTAAGTACCATTGACCTAGTGCTAACATTAGCTAGCACAATATGCTACCGGGGATCGCGGCAGACAAAATATGTGACTGCCGTCATAAGTTGTGTAAGATTTCTTCTTTGAAACAGGATGGACACTTTAGTAGCTCCTAAACGGTGTAATTTTGTGAAGATTACTTACCATTCACATTCTGTGTCCCGTCACGAAGCCCTGCAGTTCGGGACCGAGTTCTGAGATCTCAGGGAGTCATCTGCTTTAGTCAGCGCTAACCAATTGCAACACGTTAAATTGTTAAATTGCAAATTGTAAGAAAAACAATTCTTACAATTTGATTGAAATATTTTTTTGGTTTGAAACATTTTTTTTAATCCAAAAGTTTTGATCACAACTCTATTTTTGTTTAACACACAGCTAGAAAACAATGGTCAGGCCTGAAATCTGGGAGTAGTGATGGACTCTGACCTCAACCTTCAGGAGCCACATAAAGACAGTTACAAAGTTGGCCTTCTATCACCTGAAGAACATTTCCAGGATTAAAGGACAAGATCTAGAGTAGTGGTGCCCAAAGTCAGTCCTCGAGGGCCGGCAACCTGCATGATTTAGTTCTCTCCCTAGTTTAACACACCTGGATCCAATGATGGCTCATTAAAAGGCCTAAGAAGAACATTGACATGCTGAAAAGGTTGTTACTACCACAAGAGAGAAAACTAAAACATGCAGGATGCCAGTCCTTGAGGACTGACTTTGGGCACCACTGACCTAGAGAAACTCATTCATGTGTTTATCTTTAGTCATGTCGATTCCTGCAACAGAGTCTTTACAGGTAAAAAAATAAATAAATAAATAAAAAACCAAACCTCCAGCTGCAGCTGATCCAGAACACTGCTGCTTGCTTTCTAACTAAAACCAGGAAGTTAGAGCACATCACACCAGTCCTTCCACCGGCTCCCTGTAGCTCAGAGAATAGACTTTAAAATACTGTTGTTAGTTTATAAATCTCTGAACGGCTTAGCACCACAATACATTAAAGATCTGCTGTTGTTGTTTCAACCTTCCAGACCCCTCAGGTTCTGGTATGTTCTGCATCCCCAGAAATAGAACCAAACATGGCGAAGCAGCAGTCAGCTTCTATGCTCCACAAATCTGTAACAAACTTCCAGAAAACAAACAAACAAACAAAAAAAAAAACAGAACAAAACAGATCCTTTAAATGAAGGCTTAATACTCACCTGTTTAGAGTTACTATTGATTAGCAGTAACTGTGGCTTGTCATTGGCATCAGCACATTCATGCATTGAATTGTTTCTGTAAGGAAAAATATGATTTAAAATGTGTGAATTAGTTTTTCTCCAAATGTTCTGGACTTAGTCGAACACAAATATTATTTTGTGAATGTAGAACAGAATCTGCCACATTGGTTTATGAGTAATAATTTATTTCATACACACAGACAATTTGCACCATTTGCTTTGGACCAATTATGGGAAAAATTTTATAATTGTATTAAATTAAATCAAAGAATGCAGTTTGTGCATTTTACCTTTTTTAAAAATTATTTATGAAGCATTGAGAAGATTACAAAAGCTTGATTGCACCTCCAGGTCACAGATCCAGTCTGGGATCAATTACAAAATTCCTTCTCTTTACCATTTACATTTATGTTACTTTCACATACCTAACCATAAAGAAGTTATATATACTTAGTGAAAGGTGATCCTTCTCCTTTTACTAATTATCAATCAAATATTCTTACATGTTGTGTTTGGTTAACAAAGAACATCCATTCAGACCTTAAGATAGTGAACTTGTTCAGCTGAAGATGGACTGAGAATGTTAATCTTTCCATCTGATACATTTCATCAAGGAGGACCCAGCGTCTGGTCTCTCCATCCTGTAATTAATATCTTATACAAATATTTTGCATTGTCAGGTAAAAATTCTGTGATACCAGAATAAAGGTGGTGAATTTAAAAGGTATTCTTATATTAAGCATATTTTCAATGTTTCTGTGTATTTCTATCCAATATTATCTTATATCTGTACAGTCCCTAAATATATGCCAATGGTTGGGTTCTGTGTTTCCACATTGCAGTGCAGGATGGCACTTACACTAAGATTGACATCAAAACCACAACCCTGGAGAAGAAAGTAGCTAATATTGAAAAACTTGTAGAGCTAACCAAGACTGAACTGCCTCGGGTCTCTACTCATTTATACAACATTTGGCACCAGTTCACTCATATTAAGCAACTGAAAGAAACTTTATCCCAGCACAATGTTGTAGTCCATGTTGATTACAGCGAAAATTACACCTGCAAATGGTGGAAGGAAATCAAAGACACTCACTTTGGTGGATCCCACCAGCAACTCACACTCCATACAGGGGTGATGTACTACACTGGTGGGGAAGTCTATAGTATGACGCCGTTGCTACATGGGCAAATCTGCAGCCAGTTTTGGAGGACATAACATCAAACTACCCCATGGCAAAAAATATTCACTTCCTATCCGATGGACCCACATCTCTGTATTGTAATAAGGAAGCATTCTACATAGCATCCACAGTGCCTTTTATGAAAGGGTTCAAGTCTGTGACATGGAACTTCACTGAGTCCTCTCATGGGAAAGGAGCTCCTGAAGGAATGGGAGGTGCTCTAAAAAACCTTGCAAATCGTGTGGAGGCCTATGGCACAGACATTCCAAATGCTTCTGCTCTACTGGAGAATCTGGCAAAGCACTCATCTGTTAGGGTTTTTGAAGTGACAGAGGAGAATATCGCTACATGCGGGGAACTTGTTCCTTCATTCCTGAAATCTGTCCCAAGGACTATGAAAATACATCAGGAAATATATTTCTGACGGAACGCTACCCGCCCTCTCTGCAAAGACTGACAAAACGTCTGTTAGACATTTTTCCTGCTTTCCCCTCGGTGTCCACTGCAGAGCTCACCAGTGGGAACACCAGACAGTGAACATTCACCACCCTTCTGATCCTCAGGGACCATTACAAGGCCTGCTTGGCTGGTCAGCAGGGCAGGACCATCATGTTGGTGGCCACCATGACAGACCCCATCCCGACTGGCTGGTCGCCATATGGGGAGGACTACAGGGAAGAGGCAGCTGGATCCCGGCTCCTACTCAACGAGCCGGTAGCAGAACCATGACTGAAGTGCCGACAGAAGCGCCGCCACCTGCAGGAAAAGAATGAGCCAGCAAGTGAGACAGATCAAAGCCAGGACCTGCTTGGAACTGATTTCCCAGACAACCAAGGTCTTAAGTCTGATGGAGAGGGCAACGTCCTGCCTACTGGCACTCCTGCCCTGGCTGCTGACCAATTTGTCTGCTGGTGGTTCCAGCTGCAATCCCAGCTGTCCTCTAATGCCGTAACAGGTTGCCTCTCCTCTTCTGGGCTTCTCCACCCAAGAACTGGAGAGATTCTTCATGGGGGATGAGCTGATGGCCGGTCAGGCTGAACAATGGCCTGCTGCTGTTGCCACCACCTTTCCGACCTTGCTGGACGGCGTCCATACAAGGCGCTCTGTCCTGGGCCCAGTGAGGGTGGACATGTCATGTGTCGGCCCCCAACAAGCTGCAGGACTGGAGCCTCACCGTCTCCAACACATGGGTTGTCCTGGGGGACTCGAACATCGCCCGCCTCCCCACCTTAGACTCCACTGACCTCCAGGTTGAAAGCTACCCTGGAGCGAAGTGGAAACATGCAGAGGCCCTGCTGACGCCACTATCCGGAACCCGGTGGAGCGTCTGATTTTCTCCTTCGGGCTGAACAACAGGTGCCAGAGGTCGAAGTCGATGCCCATCGCAGAACTCAAGGCTGCTTTTCAGGTTGCCTCTGCTAGGTTCTCAGGGACCTGGATCCTGGTCCCAAAGGCCAACTTCAGACCCCTGCTCAGCCATTGGGAGCAAGCGATGCTGTGCCACCTGATCTCTAGGGGCAGGTAGCCGCTGAGCACCTATCTGCCCTCCCTGAGGGCTTTGCCACAAAGAGGGACGGCATCCACTGGACCTCCTCCACCGCAGTGGCCATCCTGACTCACTGGCACAGTGTGTCAAAAAAATAGGCACCCCCACAAGCCAGAAGGAGGCAGGAGGGGGTCCACCCATTTTAGGTGCTCGGTGGCTCTGTTGAGCCCTTTGAATAGAGATTTAACCTTTGTCCCTTCCACAGCAAACAAGTGGGTGGAGCTAGAGAGCACGTATGACCTTCAGCAATATCACAGATAGGTCAAACTGGCTAAGTTTTGCAAGGCTGATCCGAGCAGAAAGCCTCAGCCGTTCACTAACAGATCCATCTGGTCTCCTCCCATTTGAGAATTGCCTCCTGAAATCAAAATTCTAATCAGAAAAGATCTTGAGTTTTTTAAACAAAATTTCAGAACAGATCAATTGAGCCCAATTTACTGAAGCTGAATTTGTAGCATTAGCAGAACTAATTGAAAATGATCAAATTGTTATTAAACCCAGTACACCAATGCGGGAGGTAAGTAAATGTGTGTGTTTGTGTGAGAGCATGTTGTGTGTGCCTTAGTTAGGAGCATCAAAAAACATAGCAACCATTTTATTTCTTCTTTCTAGGTTGCTACAAGAGGAAAAAGGAAGAGGAGTTTAAAGATGGCACATCATGGTGGTCCAACGGGCTTAAGCTGATGAAGATTGCTGGAGAAGCCCACAAATTATTCAGAGTATGTTGTCAAAAGTATAGGCTGTTACTCAATAAAAATGAGGAGTGGATGAGGTTTGGTTCTGGTTCTGGTCCAGGTCCAGTGACCCGGTTGTCCTTGTGTCTGCAGAAATGTCCACCACGCACATAACCAGTCGGACGAGATAATCGGAATAAGGAATATCCTAACCATGCTGCAGGACCGGACCACCAACTAGTCAACTCAACTTTTATCATGTTGTACTAGTCAACCTTAAAAAATATGAGGTCGTTCAACCCTACATTAAGATAAAATCAATTTTATTTATATAAAGCACCCTTCATACTAAAAGCAGCTCAAAGTGATGTACAGATCAACAAAAACAAACCCACAATTATCCACCCCAACCCCACATCGAAAAACACACAACTACATAAATAAAATGGAAAACTATTTAAGTGTAATCATGATGTTTTTCTTTAACCCTTTAGTTCCTTCGGGAGCTCAAGCAGTCCTATTTGCATACCTATTTTCAAATTACAATCATTTTTTGCATATAAAAACTGTAAGAGTGACAAACTTCTGAGAAATAAAACACACAAAATGAAAATTCTACAGGTGTGACAGATTTATAAGAAACCTAACATCGATGTGCACATGCACATTACCACAAGGTATGCTGGATTTATGAGGTATGACAGAACACCGGAGCTACAAACTTGATTGGAGCTGGACTGGGACTCCACAATGTCAACCAACCCAAACTGAAACTCAGCTATGACTTAGAGACCTTCAGGGATAATGGGGCTCTGGAGAAAAATGGATTACTTACCTCCCGCCGTAATGGCTCCACAATGGGGCAGGTGGACAAAACCAAAATATTTTGCACAGGAGTGCCAAGGTTTGGCATAGACCTTTAGAGAGCACTTAATACACCATGTGAAGTTAAGCCAACTACCACACAAGCTCACTATAACAAATTCCAGTATGACAGTATGCCTTTACTCCCACTGTCAGACAGTGACAGACCAAATCACAGTGTGTCAACAAATGATGCTGTGGAGCTAATTCCACCCTCCAGTGAAGGAAATGTAAAAGTTGGAGATAACAAACAAAACAGAACAGAATGTTTTGTTTTGGGAAATGTGTTATATTTATTGTTTAAACTATACGATCAAATCTAAAAAAAAAAAAAAGAATTCTGAGGAGCATTGGTGGAGCCTGTCGGACCACTTGCCTGCAGTTAAAGCCACTTTGTGAAGAGTTTTTATTCTGTATTGTATTAGGTGACCGACAACTAAACAATGAGTTACACACATGCATACAACGCTCTCCGCAAAGCCTTGATCGCTTCATCGATGAAGAGATAATTACAGACCTCTTTGAGGAAGAGACCGCTCCAAAGAATGAGTATCCAACAATTCTTTGGTCTTGAGTCTGTATCTATATCTATAGATACATATATAAATGGTAAATGGACTGAACTTATATAGTGAGAAAAGTAAGGTAAGGAGAATTTTCAGTTGTCATAAGGTGAGATGTTATGGTTGGACACTTGTTTCTTTAGCGCTACCAAGGCTGCTTGTAAGAGAAATGATCACGAGACGAAATCACTGCTCTTTCACTTACTTACTTGTATTGAGTGTGTTTCAGAAAACAATACAAAAATATTAGAAGTACAAAGATGTGAAAATGGCTAAATGCAAATTAAGGCAGCTTGTAGTCACATTATCTTTGTATTGGCAAAGATAATATGACAGGCATCTCTTCATACAATTTAGACTTGTAAACTGCAAGTTATAATTTATAACAAATTTAACTGCAAGTTATTTAAAACTACTTTTAAAGTATTGTACATTAAATTTATTTAACAACATTAAAGCATTTTATTATGAATTATTTAAAAAATGTTTTTATAGTACAGTCAGAACTAAATTTATAATAAAATATAAATATTTCCCATCAAAATTATGAAAAAAGTACATTACTTGTACTACCTCACAGAAATCATAAGTTATTATTCTTATTTAAACGAATCAAACTGCCAGATGTCGTAACGGAACATGAGGCCTACTGCTGTTAGCAACAGAGCTAAGTTTGACACTATTCACACATCACAGTGCAAAAATAAACTACTCCGTGACACAAAACAAACTAAATAGATACAAACACTCACATACAGGGCCAGCATTCATCCACATGTCATTCTAAAAAATGTATCCTATTAATTACCTTTAAAAAGGGAAAATTGTAAGAGGAATGATCACGAAAGGAATTCGCGGCTTTCACTTACTTGTATTGCGTGTCGGAAAAGAGCGCACTAGTGCCCCTAGTGGATTCTTGCAGTTATGGCGCTAACTCTCCCCTCTTCCAGATAAAGAATGTAATTACGTCTTTTGCACATTTTAAATCAAACTAAGCAATGCAGATAATCAAAATAATTGAATCTAATATTAAGGTCAATCTTATCAGTATTATACCCTGCAACACATCCCAGATTTTAAAGTTTATAACTGATAACTGTGTTAAGGCTGTTCTTTATCTAAATTTGATGGGGGAAAAAACTTTTACTCAAAAATGACCAGGAGAGGGCGACAAAACGCAACTAAACTGAAAGAAGAACATTAACTGGTCTTACAATGCAATCAAAGAGGCAAACTCAAGAATAAAATATCCATTGCAAATGTTTTGGGTAGGGTGTCACTTTATGCTACAGTGGTAATAGTAAACAGGAGATCTCACAAAGGGGTGATTCATAAACACAGTAAAGAGGCAGGCTGAGATGGGGGATGTTAGAGAATGATAAAAGGTAAAAACAAAAAAATAAGGTGAGATTAAACATAAAATTCTTGGGCTGATGATCTGCTTGTTGGATAAGGCTAGTTAATGAGTTCAAATGTAAAAATAATAATAATGTAATTATTAGATGTTAAATATTTTCCTTATGAACAGACCAAGCAATTTAGGCAAGACATAAGTTTGAGAGGATCCTCCTCACTCAGTTCAAAATAGATCAAGCAGATGGCTTAGAGCCAGTTTCTAAATGTGACTGATGTGTGTCTAACGTCTGGAAAAATACTTACTCTCTCTATAAAACCTATCAAAAACACTAGACAATTTTGAACAGAGATTTTAGAAACAATTTCAACTGCAGTCAAAATGATTTTTACTATCAGTTGGGGCTTTGGGTTTCTTGTTACGAAGGGAGTAGAAAAGTTGCTAGGACATAGGATTAAAGATGAAGACATTTCAGCAGAGAGCTCATCTGCTGACGATGAAAGATTTAAATACTTTGGTTTTGACATTGTCACCGAAGACAATGTAAAAGATGATGGAATTTTAGGAGAATGCAAAGAGGATAAGAGATGGAAGTACTTTGGTTTTGACATTTTTCCTGACGATCAAAATTACATTTTAGCTTCCCCTAAAGTTGAGGAAGCTACCACCAATACGGATTTGACAGTCCAAAACATCTGAGGACACTGTTTGCTTTCAAAATGTGACACAACATACCTGTCATTTCTGCTTCCAGAATGAACATCCAGGAAAACGTCTGTGTTCCTGATAACAAAATGGAGCTGCACTTGGAAGCTTGCTCTGGGGAAACAGATATGAACATTAAAAACACATCAGAAGATGATGACTTTGAAAGTGTTGATGTTCCCCATGGAGAAATTGACCTGGCTGGTAAAGCAAGCTGTGACAGCAAAGAACATGTGATGAATTTTGAAAAAATCTTTGAGGATTCATCAGTGGAAGGAACCTTTTCAGTTGATGCAAACTCAAAAGATGAAATTCAAAATTACACAAACCATTTTGACAGCATGTACGCTAACGACATGGATGCTAAAGACATGGATGTTTCCTCTAAGGAAGTTCATTCTGGAAACACAAATGCTGGAAATGTTATGTCACATTTTGAAGAAGTCTGAGCATTCTTCATCAAAAGAATCGTCTTCAGAAGAAGAAAACTCAGAAGTTGACATTCAAATTGAACATTTCAACAGCATGGATGCTACAGACATGGATGTTTCCTCTAAGGATGTTCATTCTGGAAGCAGAAATGCCAGGTATGTTGTGTCACATTTTGAAGAAGATTCTGAGAGGTTTGCAAGTCTCCCACCAAAGAGAAATTTACGTTTGAGGAAAGAATGATTTGAGGAAGCTCATTAATGACCTGATCCACTGGTGGGACCCCTCGAAGTCGGGAGTGGTGTTCAGCCTGTCCCTGCTTCTGCTGCTCTCACTGGTAGTCTACAGCGTCATCAGTGTGGTTTCCTACATGCTGCTCGCCCTGCTTTGTGTCACAATCACCTTTCGCACCTACAAGTCTGTTGTCCAGGCTGTGCAGAGCTCTGCTTAGGGACACCCATTCAGAGAGCTGATAGAGAAGGATGTCACCAGTCTGACCCACATCAACCGAGCCCTGAAGGAGATGTTTTTGCTTGAGGACCCTGTGGATTCTCTAAAGCTGGCTGTGGTCATGTGGATGTTGACCTATGTTGGAGCAGTTTTTAATGGAATCACCATCCTCATCCTGGCGGATATCCTGCTCTTTGCTGCACCTCCACTCTACAAGAAGATTGGCGATTATACACTACTTGGACCCAAGACATGCCGAATCCCCTTGAAAAACGATGCAACCGCCTCCCAACAGCAGCAAAGTTCCAGGGCTACTACCAAGTATAAAAAAAAGTTAGCTAAGCTAAGAATCAGAGTAGTTAACTGAGCCAATTTAGTTACAAAGGAAATATTTCTTGGTTTTTTAGAAGCTTGTGTCATCACGGAAATGCACAGTACTGCCCACAAAGTCAAGAAATTCTGCTTGTAAATTCACATTATTATTAACTTTAATTCTTACCTATGAAAGATAAAAGGCAGTTAGTCCACTTTGTACGCAGCACGTTCTCTCCACTGCCACTTTCAAGATGGCGGCAAAGTAAGTAGGACTCAGTGTATAGTATTTATGCCTATTGTCCAATCAGCGATTTCTCAGGTCTCCAACTGGGACAGACCCTTTCCATTTAGTTAATGTTGTTTTTGAATTTGTAAGTGTGCTTTGTTAATGTGTTTTTGAATTTGTAACTGTGCTTTGTTAATGTTTTTGAATTTGTAATTGTGCTTCGTTAATGTTGTGTTTTTGAATTTGTAATTGTGCTTCGTTAATGTTGTGTTTTTGAATTTGTAACTGCTTCGTTAATGTTGTTGTGTTTTTGAATTTGTAATTGTGCTTTGTTAATGTTTTGGAATTTGTAACTGTGCTTCGTTAATGTTGTGTTTTTGAATTTGTAATAGTGCTTCGTTAATGTTGTGTTTTTGAATTTGTAATTGTGCTTCGTTAATGTTGTGTTTTTGAATTTGTAATTGTGCTTCGTTATTGTTGTGTTTTTGAATTTGTAACTGCTTCGTTAATGTTGTGTTTTTGAATTTGTAATTGTGCTTTGTTAATGTTTTGGAATTTGTAACTGTGCTTCGTTAATGTGTTTTTGAATTTGTAATTGTGCTTCGTTAATGTTTTTGAATTTGTAACTGCTTCGTTAATGTTGTGTTTTTGAATTTGTAATTGTGCTTCGTNCTTCGTTAATGTTGTGTTTTTGAATTTGTAATTGTGCTTCGTTAATGTTTTTGAATTTGTAACTGTGCTTCGTTAATGTTGTTTTTGAATTTGTAATTGTGCTTCGTTAATGTTTTTGAATTTGTAACTGTGCTTCGTTAATATTGTGTTTTTGAATTTGTAACTGTGCTTTGTTAATGTTTTTGAATTTGTAATTGTGCTTCGTTAATGTGGTGTTTTTGTAATTTTGCTTTCTTAAGGAAATCCAGGAAAACTTAAAAGTCCATTGTATTTGGAAGACAACAGTGCTCATGGTATTGCTTTATTTGCTTCTGAAATACGACTTTATAAACACTTTCATTTATTTTGTGTGTATTTTTCAGAAATTATAAGTTTTGGCACCAATGTTCTGTCAGTTATTATTAGTAGGGTTTTTTTTGGTGAGATTTGGCTTCCTGTCATCATGGAAGCTCCAGCTGATCACTTTCTCCTCCTCTTGAATTTTTATCATTAAGATGTTTATTTGGGTAGGCCTGTAGAACGGGGTTTCTGGCTGCGAGTTGATGATGATTTTAGTTAAAGCCATCCTAAGGAGAAGAAGAGGACAGAAACAAGATATCAACTACAAAACCCATTAACAGTGAACAGTGCCACCTCCTGAGCCCCCTACTTTAATGGCACTTTAGCTATTGTTACAGTGATTCTTGAGATTAGGGACAAAATGGGTTTAAATTTTCAACAACAAAAAAATAATTCCTAAAGATTATGTATTCTGATTTGGCCAAATGTAGACAACTGAGCCAAACACATCCAACTGAAAACGTACGTGGGTTTTATTTCCCAACTGTCCTCAGATGGAACTGTATTCATTTTGGTTTGGTTTGGTATGGACAAAATAACGAAACTTGTAAAAGGTGTAATCAAAACATTTAATTCAAACAACTTTTATAAAATAAAATAAAAATACAATTTCCCTAACTTGAGATTCACAAATAAAAACGTTGACACCAGAAAAAAGACAACAGCGGTAGGCTTGTCAAATTGACCCTACAATAAAATTACAGAAAAGCACCACTACATAAGCATTCTATATACATTCATAAAAGAAACAATAAACAACTTTGCAAGAACCATTAATTTGAATATATATAAGTACCTCAGAGAAATCAACAAACTCAAACTCACTTCCAAACGGCCAACAGTCTGTTCAGAGTGAAGCAGACTTTCACCCTGAACGCGGGACAATTTATCTGCCCTCTGAACAAAACAAATACACAAAACAGGTAAAGCAAACCATATACTGAAGCCACAACCTCAGAAATCGGTCTATATTTTTATATTAAACACACACGCCGTCACAGAGCCATGTAATCTCCCTCAACGGTTGCAACGGCCAGATCTCACTGCTCACGGACATAAATCAACCAAAAATAAAACCTCATCGCTACAAAAACAGAAAGGAAAATCACAAGTAAAGTTTACAGTACCAAGCGTATGCTTATTATTTGTATACTAGCACTACAGTTTATTCCTAGGTACCAAGTTATGAAGTTTTTACTGTTATCTTTACAGCTTCAGATCGGGACCAACGCCTGTCCCGCAGATATGACGGCACATAAGCAGCTTAACGCTTAGAATTAAGAAGCCCAGTTACTCCACAGTGCCACCTGCTGGACACGTTGAAACCCGCTTTAGACAAGCAAGGGGAATAATATTGACCTCAGAGATTTAACTTCACCTGGTAACACAAATATGACAAATAATGTTTTGGAAATGTAAATAAATATGTCTTTTCTAGCTGTCATGGTAACTCAAAGCGAAAGCAAGATAGCCTCATTTCGTAATGAGGATGTGACGTCAGCGCTGTACTGCAATCTTTCTCAAACTGGTGCCCAGACCTCTGGTGGTCCGCGAGCGCCCCTAGCAAGGTACTGCATGTAAAAGACCGTTAATTTGCCGTGACGTGAGCTCAAAGTGCGACGCTACACCTAGCTTACCAAAGGTTTGTTTTTAAAAATAGTAATGGATAAGTAGCTTAAAACTGGGACACTCAAAAGAAAGACTGGAAATACTGGCGGAAAGAAAACAACTCCAGGATGACTTGTATGACCGGAGGAAGCCAAGTCATACCTGCTGACAGAAATGTCGTTCACGATTGCATTCTTTTGAACGGCTCTGTGCCATGAACGCTGGGACTCAATTCTCAGTTAGTGAGAACTGTTCTTTGTTTTTTCAGTAGGGCCGCTGCTTAATAATGGCAGCTTCTAGCTTCTGTGACGTGTGCCACGGCTTTTGTGTCAGACTGAATATGAACAATTTTATTTTGAACCAAAACAAAAAACGAAATACACCCACCACTGATATGGCGACATATACCACAGCTTCTGTGTCAGATTGAATATGAATGATTTTATTTAGAAAAAAAACCCCAAAACAAATGGTGCATCTGGCACAGCGGTGCTACGGAGCCCTCTATGGGACAAGGGGGAAATTTTTCGTATCTTAAAATTCTTAAGTTTTGCGTTTCCTCACAATAAGCAAATAGGCCTGGTCTATTTTGGATTCAGTCACAAATGTCAATTTAAAATTTCTAACACACATTTAAAGAGCCTTAGTGAAAACTTGTTTAAAAACTGATTGAAAATCCACTACAGAAGTGTATTATTATCACAGAGGAAAAAAATAATTGTGATATCATGTTGTAACATGATAGTTATATTGTACAAACATGATAATGTATTGTATAACCGTAATATTCATATTGTATGAACGTAATAATTGTATTAACGTGATAATTTCACAGTGGGAGTAATATGCTTGTAGTATTTCTGTCTGTGCTGCCTTTACCAGATTTAGGGGAGTCTGAGTCAGTATCAAGTGGTACACAGGCAGAAGAAGACTCATGTGCAACCAATATCTGTGGATCACAGAGGAAGCAAGTTGTTACAATGTTACTTTGGCAAGAGCTCGTTTAGTCTGAGCCGCACATTTTCAATGAAAGAAAAAATAAATAAATAAAATACAATTCAAATTCAGTCAACAACATCCAGAGTTTCCACAAATAAATAAAATAAAAATGAAATGCACAAATAAAACAACAAAATAACCACACATTCTCAAAGAAAAGATAAAACAAATACAATTACAATACAGTTCAAATTCAACCAACATTTGGAGTTCAACAAGGAAGAAAAGTAGAACATGCACAAATAAAACATAATAGCACAAAAGGAAGAAAATCTAATCCTAAATTAACATAACCAAACTGAACAAAACATTCCATCTACGTTGGTATTTACTGTAAATATATACTATAAATGCAGTTACAACTGCTTTCCTAACCACCAACGTTTGGCAGTTACAACCATTACATGCAGCGGTTACAAAGGAAATCTAGCACAACAACAAAATACACTTTTATGAGAAATAAAAAATACTACACCAACACCACCCAAATACTAATATGCCAACAGTGCCCAAATGCAAACACAACATTGACTAATCGAGCAATTTAAATAAATCCAAAATCCCAAGGATCCAACAACAAAAAGCAAGCCATCTACTGACAGATCAAAACTTAGTATAAAACTGTCCAAATTATGGTACACATAAACTATACGAAACACTACAAAATTAATCTTTATATATTTACAGTACATTTTAAAGAAGCTGCTTTTATGGGCTTTTACAAGTTGCCTTTTATCCTATCTTACTCTGGCAAGAGCTCAGTTATTCTGAGCCGCGCATGCCCAGAGCCAGAAAACTCGTTAGACCCACAGCGGTACGAGAGCGCCCCTACTGGCAAGAAGCCGCATGCACACAACACATATGTCTACATATATATATTATTTAAAAAAAGAAGAAAAAAACGAAGACAAAAGCCAAGACTAATTGTAATTCAAAAATAGGGGATGTATTAATCTTTTTTATTTATTTATTTACTGTTTCTCAACCCACTACATCTGCAGTGTGGAGAAACTCAAAGACAAGATTGATGCCATCATTTAAATATATTGAGAAATGTTTCCAGAAGTAATGAAAGGTCAACCAGCCCCCTCACCTTGTACAAATCAGATGAAATTGGTGTCAATAAATTAGACTACGTTTGTTCTGGGTTGTGCAGCAACTTCACTCAGGTTGCTCCAGGAGATTGCAGAACAAATAAACGTATAGTGTTCTATAAGAGGGCAAGTCAATAAATATGGGTCTCGTACAGATGCAATGTGTGAGAGGCTGTTGAGAGATGGAAACGAAGCTTCCTGCAGTTTGTGATGTGATGTCTAGAAATCGTTTTCTGAAATTGCTGACCCTAATTCACTTTCAGGACAACCTCAGTGCATCTGATGATGCAAAAAAAAGACAAACTGTGGAAGCTCAGGCTGTGACTGCACGGTAAGCAGGGAAGTGGAGAAGGAGGCGCTGGAGAAAGGTGGAGACTGAGCGGGGGGAGGATCAGTTTTCTCCAGCAAGGTCATTTCAACGTTTACTTTCAAAGACCTACTTCATCATTTCCTCCTGAAGACAGTCTAACGCGAAAGCTGTAAAGTTAAATTGTTTCTGACTATCGATTCTTCTCTTCGGGATGTACAAAAGTTGGTGAGTGCCAATTCGATATTTCTCTGCTAATAATTTGATTGACTTTGTGTTCCCTTTAGACTTTGGTTACACACTAAAAACGTATTCTGTGCAAATACAAGAGAAAACTTTCAAACCTGATATCCAAGGAGAAAAGCATAGCCAACTATGAAGAACTTTTACAAGTTTTTCAGTCTGTATATTTTATGCTGTAGGTCAGCATAAAATTTTATGTTTTGTAGGTCATGAAAAGCTTGTGTAAATCCGCCTTCACACACACATGCACACACACACACACACACGCATGTGGAGAAATATAAGCAAGTCATTCATGAAAATGCCCTCTACCTGAGCTATAAAGAGCCAACTGTGTTGTGAATAAACTGATTATGACAACACACACCGTCTGTAAGGTGGAGGCTCTTACAGAGAGATGCTTGTTTCTGTTCCCCTTTGGCTTTGCAGCATGTCAAAGCTAAGGTCAGAGTGTTTCTCTGCATTTTATAGCAGCAAATCCAGCAGTCAGGTCACAATTAAGTTGTGACCTGAGGTGAAAATAGATGTCTTCAGTGCAGACCGCAGTTCACCCTGTGTGTGCTGCTTCTTCTGTGGAGTTTTAGAGTCACGTGGATTTTTACTTGTGGTTTCTACACATCCTCAAGTCAATCGTTCTCGCTTTTTAGGCATCAAATTTCCAGAGTATTCAAATTCAACTTTTCTGAGAATGTATTAAGTATATGAGAAAAACCCCAGGATGACGCTAAGGTAGGAGAATTGTTTTAAATATGGAACCTGAAAGATGGATGGATGGATGGATGAACAGATGGATGATTGGATGAACAGATGGATGAACAGATGGATGGATGAAAACAGCTCATATGATCATCAGAAGAGCTGAAACAAGTTTTCTTCCTCTTGTCTCGTCCATTTCTCATTTTTCTGTAAAGTCGGCGATTGGATCAGAACCAGCTGAACCAGTCTCTGAGACCCAGTG
>NW_006800028.1:888934-910608 GCF_000485575.1 Poecilia formosa | reverse complement strand
TACAGGGTGAAAAACTATGAATTCAAGTCACTGGATTAAAACACAAGGCAACAGAAAAATCTGCAACACAAAAAGCTGTTAATCTATATGTAACCAACATGCAGTTTTTAGCTAAAAGAAGAAATATTATCATATTGAAGATAAAAATTTTCTTTTGCATGGAAACCAAATCTGACATAAACTCACTTCATAGATTTTGGATTTCCTTTAATTCACAGAGAATTAAAATCTTTAAATCTTTACATAACTATAGTCAGAAAGCATCTCTAGGTAGCAGTGGTGGGTATACATCTAATGTGCTAATAGTGGAGCTTATTTTGGGTTTATTGCTTTAGCATTCAAAAACATTTAGCTCAAGTAGTTTCCCTAATTTTATTTTTCTGAAACATTCTAAACAGTTAATTAAAAACTTTGCCACTTGGGAGTTCTGGATAGAACATATTTAGAGAAAAATAATATTTATTTATCATCTTAAATGCAAAATGTATATACTTTTTTGTAATTTGGCTTAATTATTGGTCTGTATACTTCAGTGAAGATTGATTATAAAATTAGCTGACGATTCTGCATCCCTTGAATCAGATTAATCCGATTAATCGTTTCAGGCCGTAGTTCTTTCCACAGTCCAAAAACCCGACTGTTACATGAATCAGTCTGTAAAGTTTCCCTCAGGAGTGAGTGTGTGTTTGCATTGTTGTTGTCCCTGTGTGTTTCTGTGCTGCCCTGTGAGGGTGGAAAAGGCATCGGTGTTAAGAACATTTTGTTTTTTGTATCAGGTTTGAGTCGCACAGAGCGGACCAGAGGGACCGTCTATGAGCTGATGTTCAAAGGCGACGGCCCACAGAACTTCGCTCAGCTCGTCCTCTTCAGGCCTTTTGGGCCTTTGATGAAGGTGAAGAGTGACGGTGTGAACACACACAGCATCGTCATCAACATAATCGTGCCGCTGTCCGGGAGAGTGGACGCCTTCAAGCAGTTCATGAGCAACTTCAGGTAACATCTGGAGGTGGACGAACAAAACTCTGTTGGGAATCTGGGTGAAAGCTAATTTCTACGAATGGACAAGTTAGTTAAGGAAAACATGTGTAGATGGTTTAAAACCATGCCGTATAAATCTGTTCTTGTTTTGTTTTTGGTTCAGGGATGTTTGCATCCAGCAGGACGGCCGGGTTCACCTCACTGTGGTCTACTTTGGTCGAGATCAGATCAACCAGGTGAAGGCTGTGCTGGATCAGATCACCAGGTAATGCTAAGAACTAGGGCTGGAACTAGGGCTTGATAATTAGTCGATTTATCGGATAAAAAAATTTGCACATTCTTCAGATTTTTTAATGCCCCAGTACATCAAATTTGCATTTTTTTTATTTGAGGGCTTGATCATTTGCAGCAAATGATGCATCTGCAGCTTAAACAATGCTTCAAACATCAACATGTGAAAAGTTCATCCCTTTCTGCTTGTGAAGGGCTGATCTGGCTATTTTATGGATTAACCAATAAAAAAAATTATACAGCAAAAAGTGCTTAATATCTTTTTTTTTTAAACGAAATTTCAACCCAGTGGAGCTAAAACTATGCTGGAGTTCTGGGTAAAACAAATCTTAAATGCAAAATGGTTACATTTTTTGTACAGTTTTGGCTTAATTACAGCTCTGAGTGTGTTGCTCTTTTAGAAAACGGCACTTTTTTGAGTCTGAATACTCCAGTTAACGATCAATTACTAAATTAGTTATTTCAATAATTAATTCATCAATAATTATTCCGATTAATTGTTTCAGTCCTGATCTGTTTTGATGTTCAGTTTAAATTTAACGTAATGCACTAAGCTTATGTATTGCTTTATGAATCTTAACCTATCTAATCTGACATTGCACTGCGTGTGACAAGCATCACACAACGCATATTTTTAAAAGCTCATGTGGCATTCTTTCTTATATTAATAAAAAAATAGAAACTCATTATGAAGCTAACTGACCTTGACTAAAAATGGTTTATTCTGGGTTTAGCAACACAACTAATTTTATTTTTAGAAGACCTGCAGAAAACCGTGTATTTAAAAGCTTTTAGTCTTTAATGCAGGGACTTTTCCATGCTGGACTGCACATTTCATGTCGGCATTCATAAACTAATAAAAATGGATGAGTACGCACAAGGAAATGAGAACCTTGCAGCTGAGTAATTAAGAAGCGATGGCAGAAGTCTTGTCCTGTGTCTCAGGGAGACTCGGTTCAGGAGTTTCACCTTGATCCAGATGAATGAGGAGTTTTCTCGCGGCCGAGGCCTCGACGTCGGCGCCAGGGCCTGGAGACAGCGGCAGAACGTCCTGCTCTTCTTCTGTGACGTCGACATCCACTTCACCCCAGACTTCTTGACTTCCTGCCGCTTGAACGCAGAAGCTGGTGAGAACCAACCGGAAGATGTTCTGCCATGTTTGTTCTGCACACGCTCTCTTCCGAACGCGTTGTAAGTTTCTCGTCAGTCGCTACCCATAATGCTTCATTGCGTTGTTCGTTCATTTAGGTAAAAAAGTGTACTATCCTGTGCTCTTCAGCCAGTACAACCCATCCATCATCTACAGCAATCACACGCACATGCCCTCCATAAAACAACAGCTGGTGGGTAAAGGAGCAAAGTTTTCATTCTGATGGAGAGAAATTAGATATGAAGAGGCTGATTTAAATCTTTTTCTTCTGTTTCAGGTGATAAAAAATGAAAATGGATTCTGGCGGGACTTTGGATTTGGCATGACGTGCCAGTACCGATCAGATTTTATCAACGTTGGTAATGTCCACCCAGATGTTCATGGATTACGGAAATATTTAGATACCCTGTAGCTCCCTTTAATAATTGCTGATAGTAATATGTTTTTCATAAATTTTCTGCCTAAATTAATTGTAAGGGAGGTAATTAAATTGCTAAAAACAACTGAAAATCTACGGTAGAAATCTACTTTTAATTTCAGGGTTTGTTTTTCGTAAAGTTAAAGGAGTGAGGAGATTAGTTTATATTCTTGGCCGTCTTCAGCTGCCAAGAACTGAGAATAGATTAGAATAAAGGAAACATTTTCATAATTTTATCAAAGATTAGAAAAACCAAAACCCAATGAATGTCAATAAATGTTGTTTTTAGATTTTCTGTCTTCAGCTTCTTATAGTAAGAAAATACCCTTTAAACTAATTTGAATAATTAGCTGATCTTACTGTAGTTTGTTAACCAGGATCAATATGATGTATGATTGAATTGAAATAAATTGTTTCTTTGTAACTTGAGACATTTGTTGTGAATTGGCAATATATAAATAAACTAAATTGAACTGAACTACAACAAAATGCAAAAAGGACAAAGCCTTTGAATAACCTGTTAACTTTAATATCCTAAAAATTATTATTATGGTTACACAAAAACTTTAGCATCACAATCAAAACAACAAATGCCATTTTTGTTAAAGTTAAAATTGTTTAAATTAAAAAAATCTACTGCATCTGATGAGTCAAAACCATATAAACCTTTGCTTTCTAGACAAAATTTATATAATTTTTGCTGTATATTTGCTATATATTATTTTGCTATCTTTTCATTCAAACTCTACAAATATTGGATTGTAAGGTCAGATAGAAACTACATATTGACGCCTTTTTATTTATGTTTTTTTACATCATTTTTCTGCTCTGGAAGAGACCAGTAGCTGTTGTCTGAGGATATCAAGGTTTATTTTTAATTTAACAATGTATCAAATTGTTCTAATCTCACTGACAGGTGGCTTTGACCGCAGCATCAGAGGCTGGGGGCTGGAAGACGTCCACCTGTACAGGAAGTACCTCCACAGCAAGCTGATGGTGGTTCGAGCTCCGTCCAGAGGCCTCTTCCACCTGTGGCACGAGAAGAGCTGTGCAGATGAGCTTCCTCCAGACAAATACAAGATGTGCATGCAAACCAAAGCCATGAGCGAGGCCTCTCACGGCCAGCTGGGGGCGCTCTTCTTCAAACAGGAGATAGCGCTCCACCTCAACTCCCACAAACCGAGCAAAGAGATCTGATGTGGACGTCCACACAGCACGTAAAGGCCAACTGAAAGTTCCACGCTTTTATTTTGGTAACATTCTGCATGATGTATCTATAGCAACACAACAACAGAGCTACGGAGAAGCTTAAGTGCAAAGAAAGAAAAAGGTTAATAGCAAGAAAAACGCATAAAAGGCGACTTAAATTTAAGCTTCTGTCAATAAGGGAACAAGGTAACGGCGATTGAAGTTTATTTAAGTTTTTTATTTTGTGACTGCTTAATTAATGATTCGTGAAAAGAATTGTATCAATGTAAAGAGCTATGCTTCACTGACGGTAAACAAAAAAAAAAAAGATTGTGATTTTTATCTCTCTTGTTTAGCTCTTACAGGGGTTGATGAGAAAGATGGTTTTAATAAATCATCATTTTACCGTCAGTTCCGGCCTTCTCTAAGTTGACTGAATGCACAGATACATGTGTGTAATGCATATATGTTTATATATATATATATATATATACACACTCATTTGTGCCCCCCTGGCCCACAAATTTAAAAGTCTAGCTCCGCCACTGACAACCTGTAAAACTGTAAATTCAAAATAAGAAACCACACAACCATTAATTTCTACACAGCTAACCACAAACGTAAATGTCCAAATTAACTGTACACTCACTAAATTATATCACAGTGTCATAACTTCGATGTTGTCCCCTGAAAGATTTAATACTTATAAAAATGTGAGGATATTGTGTAAAAATATTTTATTTTTATATTTAAAAGAGATAAATATTCAGTTTAATACAATGCCAAGCATGGGGGAAAAAAACAATAAAAACAAGCAAACACAACACTCAGGTTATTTTTTTGGTTAGGTTTATTTAAAAAAAAGTCAAATATACAGTTGAGATATATATATATATATTTATATATTTAATATAATTTAAATGCTCATAACTGAAAGGGATGCCGACCCAATAGAAGAAGGTGTGAGAAGCTGCTGTGGACATTGATGCGTTGATGTGAAATGTTTACAGTGCGAAGTTAACAGACAGGATGAACAGTATTCAGAACACATTACATTCATCAACTGGATGAAATCAGCAATACGACGGGGAGGGGAGGCGATCAGGGCGAATGACGCCTTGACAACACTTTAAGCTGGTATAGAAGTATATAAAAGTAAACTAAAATCTGGCAGCTGTGGTTGTTATGCAGCAGGTTTTCTGTTTGAATTTGACTGTTTTTGGTCTATAAGCGGATATATAAGCACCTAATTCTTCCATTCAGCACGGTGTGAAGCATCTTTCATTTATTGCACGGCACGATCACACCCTGAGCTCTGGAGGAGGGGAAAAAGCAACAGCAGCTTTCTGGCAAAGGCACAGTCACTCTCCCAGGAATAATAATAATAATAATAATAAAAAAAGACATTAACTAAGAAGAGCGAGAGAGGATACGAGACTGATGCTCAGAATAGTTTTCTTCTTCTTTTTATTTTTTGCTTTTACCGTTGCTCTGCTTTAGCAGAAATGAAACAGAGGTGACGAAGGAATCTGTTCAGACACATAAAGGCAGGAAGACCAACCGTACGTTTGCCAAAAACATCCTTGTTTTTGTTCCCCTTAAAAGATGTCAGTCTAGATCACAATAACACAGGACTCAACAACCATTAAGTAAACCAACAAATGTTAACTTTGGTAGAAAAAAATAAAATAAAATAAAAAAAGCTGGTCTATTACTACAAAAACTATCAAAACCAAGAGGGAAAAACGAAACGGGAAGCTGCGGAGAAAGAGACACACCAAACTTTAGGCGCAAGTTTACTGCGAGCAAATGTAAAATAATCTGCTGAAGTTAGTGTTAAAGCAAAGTTAGAAGACTTCCCAAACTCATCCCGCTGCGAGCGGATGTGAAAGTTACAGATCATCTTTGACTTCTCTAAAGTTTGGGATGGAGAATGATGGAGAACTCTGGGCTTTGGTTAAAGGCTTCATTCACTAAAACGCACACCTGAGTTGCTTAATGTGGTCAAAATTATGGTTTTAAACCTTTTATAAAGGCACCTTTGATTATTAACGTTAGTGGTTCTGCAACATCTCACGCCACATTTAAACACCCTTCGAAACTGTGTTTACAAAACCTTCCTTTTAAAAATATATAATAATCGATTAGAAAATACATCTAGTGTAAACAAAACAAACAAACAAAAAAAAACATGACTCTTTGCAGCCCTTTTGGTTTCAGCTGCTGTGGTGAAGTGAGAGAAAATACAAAGAATTAATGCTATAAGTGTAAAAAAAAAAGTAAAGCCAAGACACATAACGCTGCTACCAGAATGGAGAAAGGTGCCTAAAACTGGGGAGGGGAAATGTGGTTGTAGCAGCCGAGCTGCGTCGCCGAAAACCAAACGTCTCTGTTAGAAAGAGGACAAATCATGTAGACTCTGATTCAGTCCAATCATTGCTTCTGTCTGGAAGCGCTGCGGAGTGTTCCCTCAACGTACGCCACAAAAACAAACTGGAGGCAGCTTATTCGCGGATCATTGAGATGTCTTTAACTGTCCCTTAAAGACAGTTATCTCGTCTTTAAGGGAGGAGAAAACTGTCCTCCATCCGTCTCCACGACGACCTTAAAGTGACGCTGCTTCACGTTTCCGGAGCAGGAATCTGGATCCTGCTGCTCTCTACGCCCTCCATGCCGACTCTAATTTAATGATTACATAGAAATTAGTATCAATTTAATAAACATGTCATAATTTATACAGTGCTTCAAACTAATTTTTCATACCAGACGGAAATAGTCCAGGTAAAATCAACTTCTTTATGGAAAAAGTAGTAAAGTCGTATACTTCTTCCATAAAAAAAAAAAAAAAGTTAAAAGATGTAGTTTTAAAATTACGATTTTGTTTTCCAGCTTTCCAAACCAGTAGAGCCTGGCAGACGACACAAAGTAGGCTAAAGTATTTTTAAGAAAGCAACGCATCCCCCGCTCCAATCTGAAGAGATTAGGATTGGGGTGGATGGCAATGCAAAGCCATTTCTAATGTTAAATCTAGTTTAAAATGCCAATTCTGTAATAATATATATGTTTTAACATGTTAATTTACAAGTTGCTGGTATAAATAATGAGTCTATATAGAGGTGTAGAGAGAAAAATATCCTAGATGCTGTTCTTATGTCTTTTTATCTGATTTTATCCTTATCCTCAAGAAAGGACCAATCAGAATAAGCTAAAATCTGTGCCAGCTGGCTGAAGGAATCAGCAAATTACAGATATTAAATCAGACGAGAATCTAGTCCAGGAATAAAGGCTCTTATTTTCTTTTATCCACCTCTGGAAAACAGTGAAACGTCTCACCACTAATGCGTAAGAGATATTTATTGGACAGATGAGATTAAACTGATTAAGTGATTTCTAGAAGAATCAAACAGCTTTCCATCAGAAATGATAAATTCTCAGGTTTCTGCAGCAGGATGTCAGGAAAACTATTGGAAATCCAGATTTTAACGTTTTCTAAACCTCAAGTTTTTTGGCTGTGTAAAACTTTCACTGTCACTCCAGTTTGTTTGATTTTGTGGCATTTTCATCATCATTTTGTTGACATAATTTCTTTACGGTTCGCTTTGCTCATCTCACATCCAGACTCGGATCACAAACTCCGCTCCAGCTGACGTGAAAATCCTGAATCCCGTTTCTTTCTTCTTTTTTTTAACAGCGATCTAGTTTCTAGAACTACCTCTTTTCTCCTTTTTAGTTTTTTTTTTAGTTTTTCTACAAAAGATTGTGTGTATAGAAAAAAATACACAAAGTGTACAAAGTGCACTGAAAGTGATGCGCACTTAGATGCTCATAATGCACAAAGAGGAAGAGCAGAATTTGATCCCACGAGGAAAAAGAGCGCAGCTTCGTTTGTGTCGAAAGGTGGAGGTTTTCCTCCGCTTTGGGAATTTCGTGAGGAAAGTTCATGCCCTAAGTTTTCCCAAAAGGAGCGCACAGTGATTTCCCATCATTTCAGAAATAACATCAAGTGCACTAACAAGAAAATCACAACAGGTGTTAATAAACTTTCTCTCTTTCGTCGATCGAAAACAAGATTAATCATCGTCGTCAACACTCTTATTAAAAAGTCCAAAAATACATTCACTGTGGACACTGGAGGTTTTGAGGGTGAGGCAAACTTGTTTTTGTTTTGTTTTGTTTTTTGCGTATTTTGCATTCGTCCGTCTTGTTCGGGTTCGTTCCCTCGTGTTCGTCGGCCTCGTTTTCGTCCCGATGAAGGCGACACACTTCATCCGAGCGATCGTCGCGACCGCGTCTTCACAGCCGGCCGAGCGGAGGGTCAGAGCAACATGTACTGGTTGTCTATCGCCCGCTTGCGACCGCGGTCGGGCTCCAGTTCGTAGTCTGAGTCCCGCTGAGGGATGATGGGAGCGTGAGGGTTGGGGCTGCGGAGCAGGGGTCGCCTCCCCACCGACTCGCTCCGGCGCAGGTGGGCGGGCGCCGACGGCGCGGGCTCGGCGGTCGGGACGACGCGGCCGAACTGGGAGAAGGAGCCGGGGCTGGAGGTGGAGGTGGTGCTGGTGGGGGTCGGGGAGAAGGCGGGGGGCTGGCTGGAGCTGCGGGCCAGGCTGCAGCGGGCCAAGCTGGGCTCGGAACTCCACCGATGGAGGGAGAAGGGGACGAGGAGCGCGCCGGAGAGCTGGCCTGAGGAGCAGAGACAGGAAAGGAGCTGAGGAGTCAACACATCGCACCGCTCATCGTTTATTGTGATGGAAGAATTTTGATTCGTTCATGGTAAATTCAAATTCATGTTTATAAAACCCCAAACTGTCCGTATGATCAGGATTGTTATTTTTTTACTATCATTACAAATGGGAATGTTTGTCAGGAACAGTTTGTGTTGATGAGGTTATAATTTTTTACTCCATCATGACGGAGCAAACACAGAGCTACGTAAACAAGGTGAAAACACTTTTTATCGCCATTCTGCCACTAAAGGAAGGCTACGTTATTGAATTTTAGACAATAAAATGCCTAGAGGCTCACCCTGTGAGGGGGGCGTGGAGCCGGCCAGGACGAAGCTGGACAGCGTGACGGCTCCGGCTGCTCCGCACTCCAGCGGGATGGGGTAGAGGCGGAAGTGGCTGAGCATGTCCATGACGGAGGGGAAGCGCAGGTGCTGCACCCTGCACTGACCCCATTCGTTCAGAGAGAGGCGCAGGTGCTGCAAGAGGAAAAACGGAAAAACAACCAAACTCTTATTTAAGACATGAAGAAGAAGAAGCAGCAGCTCGTTGTGCCTCCAGCTGCAGACGTTCAGCCGTGTTCACCTTTGCTTTTCCCTGGTAGTTAAACGTGAGGACGAAGTCTCCCCTCCGCGTCTCGCTCTGCCGGACCAGAAACACGCCGTGGCCCTCGGGTCCGGAGCTCTGGACCAGGTGGGCCGCCTTGACCCGAGAGATGGGCCCGTGAAACCAGGGGAAAGAAACCAGGAAGTCATCGGCCTTCTGGATGACCTGCTCAGGGAGGGCGAAGGTGACGGGGCCTGGAGAGACAAAACAAATTAACCAAGTTCATGATCAAGTTTTATTTTTTTAAACCTCAGAAAATGAAGGAAAACACCCAGATTATCAGAGGAGCATCGTCCTGCTACTTACTCTGATGTCCTGAGTCTGAGCTCCTTCTCTGATTGGCTGGAGCAGAGCTGTCAGCTGAGGACAGGGGGGACTCCAGATCCACACTGCCTGACCTGAAGGGGGCGACACCACCTTTAAGAACCACTTCTCACATCTAGTTTCAACTAAGTGTTACTTTGAAAAGTTTTCAGCTACTGTGGAAGTGAAGCAGCTGCAGTGTATTGTAAGCCTGGCGGGCCACCAGGCTTTACTTGTGCCCCCACCAGGCTTAGCACTGGTAATTTATTTATTTATTTTTAATTATCGCCTTTTTTAAAGACTTTATAGCGGGTGTTTACGTATTAATCTTCAAGTCTTCCAAAAATGCAGAACTATCAAATGATATTTTCAAATTCTCAAAAGCATGGCGGGCGGCTAGATCAATTTAAGAAGATGTACAAAAAGCGATCATCTGCATCTGCTCCATTTGCTGATGGGTCAAATTTGTATTATTTTTAATCTGCAGTCGAGGCCACACAATGCCACAATTGGGTCTGGGGTCACGCTGTGCACACCCCTGCTGGTTTAGGCTATTCTGTTCAGGTACAATACGTAAAAAACGTTCAGAGAAAAACCTTTAAAACTATGAATCAAGACCGCTTTAAAAGATCACAACAAAACCTGGACTCTTGGAGGCAAAATGGAAAGAAATTGTAAGTGGCTTAAAACTTCTGCACAGTACTGCATGTGTATGTGTGTGATTGCGTGTGATTGCGTGTATGTGTGTGTGTGTGTGTCTGTGTGCGTGTGGAGCTTGGTGAATGTGGAGGAAACAGCAGGCGGCTGAAGAAACACAAAGACACCGAGCGCAGACAGGAAGTTGGTCCAGTTGAGATCTGAACTGAAACCCACTGTTCTTCTGTTTCACTGCTCACACACGCAAACACACACTGCGTTGTGTGTGTGTAACTGCACAGACGAGAGTGGGAATGTTAAATAGGGAAGTAGGAGAAAATCCTGCGTAAATGCTGACTTGACTTTGTGTTGCTCTGAATAACAGGAAGGCGAAAGTCTCCTTCTGCCTCGCCGAGTGCATTTGTGTTTTTGTCCTTCTGTCTTCGGGACAATCTTTGTCCTCCGTCTCAGTGAGGACGGTCCAGTCAGGCTGCGAAGCTTCGAGGATTTAAAAGAGAAACGTCTTAACGTTCTCTCTCACGGTCCTTAAAGTTTCTCCTGTTCTTCCACCTCCAAATCATTTGGTCGCATCGGTGGCATCACAGAAGTTTATTGTGCAAATAAATGTTTTTTGCTTGTTGTATTAGGAAATTCTTAGATGTTATAAACCTCTTCAGTGAATCTGTAATGCTGAGGATTCATTGACTCAATATGCAAGACTTTACGTAGCTGAACGGAAGAGAAATGCAGCCATGGCTGATTTTCATATTCCTTTTAATCTCATCAAAAAATGAACAATCTGTAAGCCTTAAATTCTAGTTTCTAACAATCTAAGATTTTATATATTAGGCAAAATAAAATAACTTCTTTCCCTTACAGCTTTAATATTAAAAATAATTTAAATTATGAAAAAATAACATTTCAAACATCTTCTTTCCCTTACCAACTCTCAATATAAGAAAATAAAAAGTTTGAAAAAAAAAAATTAAATAAATACAAATCATAAATAATTGAAAGGCTTCTTTTCCAGAGTCTTAAAATATAAACACAATAAACAATTATAAATATGCTTGTGATTACAAAATCTTAAAATTAAGAATATAAACAATGATAAATTAAAGATGCAGACGTTTTTAAATGGATATTTTTACACCAGGTTCGACCTGGTTTGTGGATTTCCAATGACAAATTTAGTAATACCCAGACTCCGTCAGCAGGGGGCGTTAATGCCCACTTTAACTGAATCTAAACTCAGAAGAACATCCTGAGCTTGACAAAATAAGAATATAAAGTAAAATACAACAAGTAAAAGCAGTAATGAGCCTGCGGCAGAACAACGGTAGGTTGTGTTGTTTCCTGTCACTCAGTTTCTTCTTCAGCTTCAATTTGAGGTTAAACAGAAGCAGGAAGAGAAATCTAGACAGATGTGAAACAAAAACAGAAAAAACTGCTCTACTTTTGTAGGATTTTCCTCCATGAGAAACTGTAATGGGCTTGTGCAACATTTGCAAATAGAAGAAGTCCAAATGGAGCAGAAAATCAGCTTTCCATGTGTTCATGTCACTGACCAGGGAGGGCGAAACATTTAAAACGCTTTTCTGTATTAATGGGAACAGATGCCATCAAACATCTGATGACCAGAGAGATAACCATCAACCAAAGACCTCTAGCATAAACCTCCCACTAAGAGCCTTAAAACAAACTACGGCGTTGTGAATAAATTAACATTCGCCTTATTTAGGAAGCAAATTTAGACAGAAATAAACACCGAATTTGTCCATGAAACGTGAGAAGCTGACAAAGTCACAAAGACTTCACGTTAATGTTACTGGAGCTGGTTTTATGCCTGAATTATGCGATAAACTTTGTTTTAGATTCACCCACAACTTCTGCATTTAGCCAAGAGTCTTTGTTCAATAAATAAGGAAGTTGTTAAATGTAACACAAACTGCCTAAAAATACCAGGTAAACTCCTTGCTGCTATTTATAACAACAACAAAAACATGAATTAAAGTTGATTTTGAATAGTTCTGCTCATGGTGGCGTCTCTCCGGTAGCTCCGATTTGTTCTTAAATGTTTTCTGTCAGTTTGAGTCGCACTCAGACATCTACACTGTGTGAGGCTGCAGGTTGTAGGCTTTGTTATGTTGGGTAAAATATTAAAATGCAAAGAGCTTTGGTTTAAAATAAACAGCTGATAGTTTTTAATGATCCTAAGGATTTTGCTGAAGTCAGATGCTGAAAACATTGGAATAAAAATGTTTTCAGTTCATTGTTAGGAAGAGATCAGGAAACTGGAATGGTTGGTTTTCTTTGTGCTTTTGGATCCTCACTTTTCCGACCCTCAGTCAGATCCAGAACCAGCAGCGTTTCCAACAATCCACTTTTCATAGCAGACACTGTTGAAAGGTTTAAACTAAATACTTTTGCGCAGAAATATTGCAAACATAGCCGAGTTCAAACCTGCTCCAGTTTGCAGAGCCACCAATCAAACCAATCCGCAGACTAACGGACACACACACTCTCACACACACACTCGCTTGTCCTCATGCACACCTTAAGGAGCCCTTTCACTTTGCAAACACATACCTCAGCATGAGTAAACATCCAACTCAGCCAGAAGAAGAAAAACAAGTTATTTCTGCTCAGAGTCTCAGGAGGGAAAAGGTGCAAGCAGGCGTGTAAAGATGAAGATGATGATGATGATGATGAATCCCTCTTTTAAAAACCGTTTCATGTCACTTAACTACTTCAGTTTAACTGCCTACAAGTAATCTATTTATTGCACAGGAGCTTCAATTCTTTTAAAATCTGGTTAAAGTTTTACAGGCGAGAGCTTCAAGAAAATATTCTGATGGATTAAAAATAAAAATTTTTCTTACTTGATTCACTGTAAATAAATTATTTTTCTCACTCTCTTTTTCAAAAAGGAGAAATCACAAATGACAGAAAATAGCTTCAAGACATAGTTTTACTAAAGAAAAAAAGTGTGAAGAATACAAGAATAAAGTTATTTTAAAAAGCTAAATTGAGAACCTGATGATCAGCTCAGTTTGTGTAAAACTTTCTTTGGTTGTACGAAAGTTTCAAAGTCCTGATGTTGATAATAATTTGATGCTGATGCCTTAAAATACTAAATATTATTTATAAAACTTATACCCAAGTATAACTTTACAAGATTCTCGGCATTCCTCATTTTAATTTTTTAGTTATTTTTCTGTTGAAGTTATCAGAAAATTACTATTTTATTCTTATAATATTATGACCTTATTCTGGTAATATTAGGACTTTATTAACACAATTTAGTCTGGTCCTAATTTTGCATAATAGAGTTGATCAGAATTCAAAGTCCAAATAAATAAACATCTTTCCAAACTATGGAAACCCAAAGATGCACTGGTGAAAAAAATCCACATTTATTCAAAAGCAAAAATTTGATTAATTGATCAAATTGATTTATCGCCCAGCTCTTCTTCATATCAGACCTTAACCTGGATTTTGTCTCAACACCATGAATAAAACATCCCACAATCCTTTGCTGCATTACTCGCCCTGTCACATGACCAGAAACACAAACGGCAACAAGATGTAAATAAACTTTGCCTGTTAACGTCACCCATCAGACCGATATGTTAAAAATCGACTTCGGCCGATAGCGACGTCTTCTCAATCACTTACAAACTCCTCAAATCACAACAGATTGCCGTTATCCCCGTTGCCTTTTCACCTACTCCTATGACATTTTTTCCCTCCACTTAACGTTCCACTGATATCCTTGCATTCGGCATTCTGTGAAGTTTTATCAGCAAAGGCCTTTTGTGGTTTAGCCTTCCCCATGATTTAGCGGAGCATAAAAATACATTTTTGTTTTAGAAACTATCAATAAATTTGAGGTTTATTTCAGTAAATTTGTTTATTTCTCTTAAAAAAATGACCAGAAATAAACACCTGAACCATGCTGCTCTATTTGGATGAACCTATTAATGATGCAGTGATATTGAAATATTCCCGCAGATGCAAAATACAAAGAGTTTAATGCTGGAAACTTATAATATACTAGTCGTTTTAATAATTAACTTACAATTAAATTAGTGGGGAACATTTCAGAAAATATTACAGGCTTTGGGGGAGAGACGTTTGGGTCGTAGTTGTGGTGCGTTCAGGTGTTTCTCACCTGTTGCTGATGCATTCCTTTAGCTCTGTGGTCCAGGAGCTGACCTGCTGGTCGTTGTCCGTCTCAAATATCAGACTCCCTCGATTAACCTGGACAAAAATAAAATGGAAGTGATGCGACTTCTGGAAGGATGTTGAATTATTATTTGTCATAATAATGACAAAAAGGTAGAAACTCTTCGGGTTCCTGTATGACAGACAGCAGATCCATTTTGGACCTAAGTGAAGTTTTGTTTTTTTTCTGATTTCAGCTCATTTGAACAAACACTAATCCTGAAGATCTCAAGACCAAAACGAACACAAGTTTCCTTATCACTCATGGCTACAAGGAACCGTCCTGGAGTGAAACCAACTTTATTTATATAAATAAATGTGTAATAAATGTTAAAATGAAATTGAGCCTACAGTGGGTGCTTTGTGCGGCGAGCTTCGTACCTTTAAAACGAACGTGTTTAAGTTGTCGGGCATCTCCAGTCGGGTGCAGCGACGGACTTCTTGGATATCTGAGCAGTGAGTTGTCAGTTTGGGGCTGGAGGCCTGAAAAACAGCAAAACGTCGTCATTATTCTCTGGCCATTTATCTCACCGGGCGTTGCACGTCAACATTCAGAGACCAAACGAAGGAGATGAGACGATGAGTGAAGAGAATAACGTCAGAGGCATCAGAAACATGTCTTTGAATATTTTTGAAAAAATAAGCGGTTTTGGAAAAACAAAAATTGATCCAGATCAGATTGTTGCTGCAAAAAAAAAATAAAATAAACATCTTTACTGTATCAGGTAGACCACAGACTAATCGACATTAGGTTAAAGTTGACGGCTGCTAGAGGTGAAAGAGTGCCCCAACACATAATTAATAAGAACCAGATGTTCGACGCTGAAGCTGTAAAACAGAGGCCGTTTCTGTCTGACGTGTTTACTTGAACAAATGTGTGACTGTGAGTCGTCTCTCGGTCAAAAACAAAGCAGCTGGTTGTGTGAAGCAGTACCAGCGCCGGGGTCGGGCCTGCCAGCACCGAACTGTTTGTTTGAATAAAGTGATGAGACTTGAGTCCCGGTCGTGGCGTCTGCTTCAGGGATGCTGGGATATTCTGACACGTGTCAAGAGAAAATGACCCGAGAGGAAAGAAATGATTAAGACAAGAATGACTGAAAAACACATGAAGGGACGGATGGCTGGACGGATGCTATCCATGCTAATAACGCTACATTAAGCTAAAAACAGCTATAGAGTAATTTTCTACTGCGGAGCTGTGTAACATCCGCTGCGCGCTCTCTCTCTTTGTGTGTGTGCGTGCGACGCCATCTCTGCTCCTGATTTAAAAACTTAACAATCGACCATGACAGGCAGTTTAAAGCTACGATGAAATGCTACAAATTAGGATTTTATGCTTGTTTTACTGACAGATTCATGATGCGTCTAATGATAAATGCAGTAAAATGGCTCTATGACCTGAGGATGTTTTTGAGAAAATCCTTCTTTTATTTATCTTTCTCTTTTTTCCACCCACAAAACAACGTGTGAATAAAGTTACATTTTAGTTCATGAAGAAAGTGAAAAAGGGCATAAAGTTCAAGTTTGGTTAGATTCTGCATTAATTTTACTGAACTTTATATTAAATTAGCTCCACAGACAATTTGTACCGTGTGTGCTCTCTAGCTTCAAGCAGCAGCTTCACTGTTACTCTTGAGAAGTTCCTCAGAATAATTTCAAACACCTTTTCTGACTTACTGCATGGTTAGCTACCAGAGAAATGAAACAGCTGTAGATAAAAACAGTTTTATCAGGAACTGATGACGGTCGATGACGCCTGAGACAAGAATGTGGAAGAAAAAACAGCTGGTCTGTGGGTGACAGTTTCAAAGCAATGTGTTTCATGGTATCATCAAAATGTTGTCAGGAACTTTCCTCAGAAAGTAAAGCTAAAACACAGTGAAGCATCATTTGTAAGATACTTTCACCCTCCAAAAGAACCAGTACTAAGTTCAGTTCAGGAAGAATAAAACTGAATTAATCTACAGATCAATTACTAAACATCAGGAGATAAATTCACGTTTCTTTTTCAGCATTTCTATTCCCACATTCTGTATTTAATATGACTGAAATTCACACGTGGCTCAGATGTTATTTTTGTTTGGGCTATTTAATCAAAACTGAAGATTGTCAATGTTGCAAAAAGTATTTTCTTGTCCACTTTCACACACATTTGGACATGTCTGGCATCCAATCCCCAGAGTTTAAGCTGACATCGACCCGTATCGACCCGTCCTTTGCAGCTACAACAGCTTCAGCTCTTCTAGTGGGGCTTTTCACAAGGTGAGGGAGGGCATTTCTGAGACTGTTGCAGAAGCCTATTTCTGAGGTCACACACTGTTGTTGGGCGGTCTCTCGTTCATTCCTAAGGCCATTCAAGTTCTTCTAAACAAAACCGCTTTTGCAATGCAAACGGAGGGCTGCCGTAACATGACGCATCAAAAGGTGAGTGGAGATGACTGAGTTAGGAAATAAAATTGTAGAAATATGCTCAGTCAGCAGGTTTTAGGTTTTGACTTAAACTCTAAAGCATTTTCATTACATATAATCTTACATTTGAGTTACATTTATGAAACCTGAACAGTAAATGTGGACTTTTGGCTACTGATTCACACCAGGGTTTCCCACAGTGTATTATGAGCCTGGCGGGCCACCAGGCTTTATTTGTACCCCTACCAGGCTTAGCAATGTTTATTTTTTTAATTATAGCTTTTTTTTTAAGACTTTGTAGTTGGTGTTTAAGTATTAATCTTCCAGTTTTCCTATAGCACATATCAAGTGATATTTTAAAATTTCCTGTCAACTTTAAACATTTTTTAACTCACAAATATGGTGGCCTAAGCATCAGGCTTAGCAAGTTTTATGGGGGAAACCTTGCACACCATGGCTACACACAGGGAGAATTAAATAAATGTGGTTAAAAAGTGGAATTTGGGAAAAAATAAAGCAGATTTCATTGGATTTCACATCCATCGTATATATGCACTTGCTACCAACCAGCATGTTGTTTGTAATACACCATCAAGTGGCTAAAAATGTGGCATCTTGTGAGATGAATGTATTTGACCTCTGATTCATTAAAGCATACAGTGCAAGTGGACCAGACAAAACCAAGAAGATAGAGATGAGGGGATGAGCAGAAGCAGAAGGAAAAAGATGAGACGTGTTGGACAGGAGAGAGGGATGGATGAAGAGCAGCGGAAAGGGCAGGGAGGACAGATTCCAGGGATTTATGCACCGGATGAGTTTGAGTCTATGTGACAGTGTGGGAGCCTGAGGAATGTCTGCTAATTCTGCACACATAAAAACACACAGAGGAGGGCTCTCTCTCTCTCTCACACACACACACACACACACACACACACACACACACACACATCAAAAGAATGATTTATGTCCTTGCTTGTAACTTTCAAAGCTCTGTGATTCAACCACAGGGACTAATATTATCAATAAGAGACAAAGTGACGCAAACACGAGGGTGTGTGTGTGACTCATTTTGTGATTTCTGAGTCAAAATTTGCTAAGGCTCAATTTTAGCTCAGATTTTCAGGGAAAATCTTTGTTCTTGTTTCTGCAGATGTTAAAAAGTGAGACTGAACAAGAAAAGATAAAATCAACTATACAGTGAAAGAGGGAAAGCAGTCGGTTTCAGAAAAAACAGACCATGCATAACAAAAAATTAGCCTTGTTGGTTTTTGCTAAAATTAGTTCCAATGGATTAATTAATAACATCCTCCCAGATTTTGTCTTATAGTTGTAGTCTGGCCACCATCCAGCAGAGGGCGCACTGATCATCTGTAAGCAGAGGAGTTGGTACAGAAATAAAGATGGCGGAGCCAAACCTGAACGGGGAATCAAAACGGTCCAACCAGAGTCTGGTATGCAATGAAAGATTCTCTTTATCCTGTTCCGCTTTGAAATATAAACACTTGACAAACTTCACTTTAATCGAAATGGAGCAGCGTCGACTTTTTGTTCTCAAAATTACCGACGTGCTACGAAGGCGAGGATGTGACGACAGAAAAGCGGAAGAGATAAAGTAGAAAAATTGTAAGCAAAACTATGATATCAAAAAGGACACTTGATTTTGAGGTATGAAGTTTTAACATTCCCTCCAGACTTTATTTTTTTAACGTCTCTCTTCATGGGAGATTTAAGTGTTTCACATATTTTATTCTTTTAATCTTTTCTTCAGGTTCTAAGAGATCCCCGTTTTGCTATATTTTATAAATATGTCTAAGTTTAATAATGTGAGAAAACCACAATTTCCTGATTATTCAGTCAGCATTTAATACTGGTGGCCCGCCAGGCTTATGGCATACTGGGGGAAACCCTGCATATTATAACAAATTTAGCAATTTATGTGGTCTTGAAGCAAGAGAAAAATCAGGTTTTTAGTCAATCAATTAACCAACTCTAGATTAACTCAATCGGTATCTTGGATCCCTTGTTATGTTGTTTATCTTCTAACTTGTGCAGTATTCGATCTGCAGAGGGCGCCATTCCAAAAATAATGTTCTCTAATTCTGGTTGCCGGTCTGAAACACAGGAACAGGACCAACCGCAAAACCTTGCATCCGACAGAATAAATCAGAAGCAGAACATTCATTCTGAATCTGACGCTCTAATAAAAGTTTCCAGAGTTGCACAATCTTCAACTCATTGAGAAAAGAGCAGGTAATTCACAGCTGCAGCACAATCAACAAATGCAACCAAAATCTTTACCGTAACAATTGCACCAGATATGTGACCTCTAATAAGACGCGCTGCTCTCATTCAGACTGAGCATCGGTCTGAGTCCAGTGACTCATTGAGGCGAGTTTATTGTAAGAATGTGAATGAGTCCATGACTAGTAAGAGCGTCTTTGAGGAACCGTTCGAGGCTGTGGAGGGACAGAACAGAAAAGAGAGAAGAAAAAAAAAAAAGAAAAACATTCAGCAGATGTCTGAGTGGTTGAGCAACAACCGGCCTGATTTCTGTGAATCAGCTTCATCAGGGGAGCTGAAGTACAAACTCACAGCATAGTTCCTATTACTGCAAACTGCTCTCTTTAGTGGTCCCCTGAGGCAATGCACACAAAGACTCAGACACACACATCCTAAAAAGGCTGCTGCAGTTTCTTTCCTCATTGCTTGTCGGAGACATATTTGAGATTATTTCAAAAAGATTATTTGCAAAAGCGACGACTTTGGTGGAAAAACCCGAGTAAGTCTGTTAGAAATGCGTCCAGCCTTCAAACGAGATATATAAAGTTGTTTTTTAAACTCTTAACTGACATCAATTCCTGGTAAATGCTTGTCAGACTCGTGTTTGTATTGCTCAATGAGACCTAAAGGGGAAAAAAAACTGATGAAAAATCACAAACTGTTGCAGGATGACCTCAAAAAGTTAGAAAAGACCGACAGAATAGGAAGGTATGAATGCAAAGAGGCATAAATTATTGGCAAGCATGCAACGGAAATTAATTATACAGTCAAACATGGGATTCAAGCAGTCCTTTGCAGTTCTGAATGTTTTTCCAGCAACGCTACCAAACCTCATTATGCACAAAATGTCAAAAAAACTGCAATGTCAGACATATTACCTCATTATAATAAACTTTTTTGGATGTAGAGACTCAGCGATCCAGACTTTGTTGAGTCTACTTCATCACTGTTCTCTGTCAGATTACGCCAATAGTCTCAAATTAAATATATTACTGCGTCCAAGTGGCTAATGTTAATATTGTTATGGATATTTTTATTTTAATACTGTACACCTCTATGCAAAATGGAAAACCAAACACTCCCAGAAAACTGACGGATATTTGTGCTCTACACTATGTACTACCACTGTGCTATTTTCTTTCTAATCTCCCTCAGAATATCACCAATAGGATGAAGCAAAGTGAAACATACAGATCTAGATTTAATCAAGCATCCTGAGTCTATAAACATGCAGGAAAGCTTTTCATTTATCTCTTAGAGAGCAGCTCTTCTTGCTCGCTGAGCCGTTTTCAAACAGACCTCAAAGCCTGAGATCTTTTCCATTCGTCGTTTGAATACAAATCCTGATTGAAATTTAGATTTTTTATCACAAGTCTTTGATGATAAAATAAACACGAGTCACAAGATGTTACGTACCTACACTTGTCTAAGTAGTTTTTTTTTTTTTGTTTTTTTACATTTTTGTGACACATTAGAGGAAGAAAAAAACCCAGATAATCTGATAAACCGAGTTTGTAAAAGGAAGGAAAACTGTGATGGCCATCAATGTCAGCTCAGAGAAACATCCTGATGGTGTGACTGTTAAAGCAATTATATGAACCCGCTCTGACTTTTCAGTTTCCACTCCTGCATCTTTTCACATTGACTCAACTTTCACTACGATGTTTCAACTTCAAACACGGACATAGACAAATATCATACATGCGAAACGCAGATAAGAAACGGTGACAACGCAGCCTGCATCCTGGCTCCTCAAACCTTCAAACTAGACAACCTGCCAGGTAATACGGAGTAAAAATCTGCCCTCTTCTGTGTCTGCTTCGTTCAGTCGTTAAGCATTTTCCAAGAAATTAAAAACTTATTTTCTGCATCTTTAGCATGGGTTTATATTTTCTGTTAGATTTTATGAAGTTTATAGACTAAATAGGCACCAACTATTGTTGGCTGAGTGTATAGTGTAATAAATCAATCATTTTTTTTTCACAACCGACACCAAATTCTTCTAAATATCTGACATGAGATTTTATTAAGCAAAAAGAGAATAAAATGCAGAAGGTTCTTTGAAAGATCAGCAGGAATTACAAGATTGTCACCATTTATGCACCAGATCATCAGTGCTAAACCTTTAAATGATTTAAATGAATAAAAAAGTTATTAAAGTAGTTTGATCTGAAGGGAAACTTGCTAAGCCCGGTGCTCAGGGCGCTAGGTCAGGCATCCAGTCATCCACCATGTTTTTGAGGTAAAACATGTTTAAAGTTGACAGGAAATTTGAAAATATCACTTGATAGTTATACGTTCTTGGATGACGGCAAGATTAATACGTCTTTACAAAAAGGCAATCATTAAAAAACTAAAATAAATTAACGATGCTCAGCCTGGTCGGGGCACAAGTAAAGCCTGGTGGCCCGGCAGGCTTGTAATACACTTAGGGAAACCTTGGATCTGTCTAAAGGCTTTTAATTTC
>NW_006800028.1:885305-888924 GCF_000485575.1 Poecilia formosa | reverse complement strand
ATGCAGAAGGTTCTTTGAAAGATCAGCAGGAATTACAAGATTGTCACCATTTATGCACAAGATCATAAGTGCTAAAACTTTAAATGATTTAAATGAATAAAAAAGTTATTAAAGTAGTTTGATCTGAAGGGAAACTTGCTAAGCCCGGTGCTCAGGGCGCTAGGTCAGGCATCCAGTTTAAACTTTACCTTTAATACCATAAAGTTACCTACTTTTTAAAGTGCAATCAGTAATACTTTTATAACAAATTTATATCAGTAATGATTTATTGGTTAATGTCAAGTTGTCATAAGACATTTTGAATAATGTCAACTTTTCATGTGTTATGTCATGTTAATGAAAGTGTCATGACAGTCTTATTCACCCCCCTTCAAATAAAGTGTTACCCTTTTTTTTTTCATAATTTCACTGTTTAATTTTACATTTTGAAATCTTTCAGATATTTTTGGCCAGGTTGTGCATTATTATTCAGAGCGTTCATTTGCCATAATTTAACCTTTCATTATTTTTTTGAATCCACTACAGACTAAACACAGAGCTCCAAACGTTTCTGCGTCAGAGCCACTAAAGAACAGTGTTGGAGACTTGAGAGCCCAAATATCATGGACTGATATACAAACAAGACTGGTCAATAAGCCAGTAAATAACGGCAGAAACATTATGCGCTAATAGCTACAGGTAAAGCATTTATTTTTACTTTAATCTGTCCAGGATCCTCCAACTGCGGCATTGCAATCTTCACTTCGGCTTATTCTTAACACTTAGAAAAGGAGCAATTTTCCAGACTATTTTGCAAAAATAAAGCTAAAGTCTCTCTGTCTGTTTGCAGGAACTGCTTCTCTCAGGTTTATGCAGCAAGTATAAACACTTGATGACAAATAGAGACACGTCCACAGATGCAGCTATGCAACCTCTCACCCACACAGTCACAAACATCTAGAGTTTGAGCGTACACACCCACACACGGGTGACACACAGGATGTTTGGAGTCCAAAACGATCTTCCCAGGGTCCCTTTCTCAAGGCCGTTGCAAAGGCAACTCACTGACACTCAACATTCCTCTATCCCTCCGAGGGTCACCGAAGCCAGCGCTGTCCGGGGCGCGTGGTTGTGTGTGCGGGCGCGCTGCGCCGACATTAGACTCCCAACTGATCCCTGGAGATGTTTTGGAAAGAGTATATGCATTTATCCAACACAAACACACACACAAAGAAATGTTAAAGACTACAGAGAGCCACCCATGAGAAAAGGCCGTGACCTCAATTGCAGCAACTAACACATCTGTCTGTACTTCCCCTGGCTTCAGGTCGGGATCATTCAAGCATTGCTCTTGCTCTTTTGCTGCACAGTTAAAGGACTCAGAGGCTGTTTTTTTGTTGTTGTTGTTGTTCTGATCTTATTGAATATAAATCTATTAGCTATTGAACATGAACTTAAATTAAAAAAAAATCAACTTGGCCTTAAGTTAAATTTCTGGGGCCTGTTTGTCTGTGGGATTGGCTCCATTATGGGTGAAACATCACATCCAATCTGACTCGATTTTGATCTAGTTGTGCAACTTCGCCAACTTCAGTCAAGTGCAACTAACATTAAATTAGGAAAACATGAAGTAGTCTAAGACTGTTCAGCCAAGCTATAAAAAAAACACATTTATATTTAAAAGACAAACATGAAGCGTACGTTTGCTACATAAAAAGGTAATTTAAGAAGCTAAGGGAGGAAAAAAGCAATTTAGAAAAACTGATTAACCTAAGAGTCATGTCTTGGACTGTGAGGAGGAAGATGAAGAACCCAGAGAGAGTCCAAACATCGATGGACAGAACAATCAAACTCATTGAGTTTGAGAACAATCAAACTCAATGAAGATACACTGTTAGCAGGACCTTCTTGCTGTAAGGCTGCAGCGCCAACTGTAGCACCAAACCAAACACCTGTTCATGCACATCAGGAACAGGTGTTGCTGCAACCATCTGGCTGAACTAGAATTCCCACTGCTCTTTGTAAACTTTAACATCTGTGTCAGTAATAAAATACATGACTTTTAGGCATCGACATGCAGAATTTGCATTCATGAAACATAACATTATGCCAAATAGGGCATCCAACATCTCTTGGTGTGCTAAGGATTTTATATATTTGTTTCATTTCATTACTTTGGAACCATGTTGCATAATTGAAAAAAGCAAATTGATGTACAAGTCGGAAATAATAATGTGCCAGAAGAATAAAAGGAGGAACATATGGCTTTTTAAACTGTTGCTTTTTTCCCCAAAGCAAAACAAAACTCCCCTCAACCTTTAAGCCCACTCCCATCTCGTGGACAATTTTCACAATTTTTACCTTTTCAGCTCTCAGACAAACAAAGATTAGTCTTTTTCTGCACATTGATATTTCCTACAAGATCAGAGTCGAAAAGGGATTATATCTGTGCAGCTGAACTGAATGAATGTGGTCTTCGAGTTTGACGCTTTTGTGTTTTCTGCATAACTACCAGGATTGTTTTGTGGCTCTTGTGAATTGTTTATGTGGAATATGTAAGCAAGACTACTGCTCAGTATGTTGTTTTTATGCACAGGAAAATTTGAGTCCGTGTTTCGGGGCAGTTTTCACACATCTGCCTTCAGTTTCTTCTGAATAAAGGCAACTAAACGCAAATTCTGTTCTGCTCAAAAGAAAAGAAAAATAAATAAATGAATCTACACGTTGCCCTTTTATGCACATGTAGATTCAACATCAATGGTGGCATGTAATAGTGTTGATCTGCAGCAGCTGGTATTGTTTTCCACTCTGCTGTGACCTCACCACCTGTTTGTGTCATGCAGATAAACAATCCTTGGTTCCCTGATCTCAGCTCCACTCGGCTCTGTGGTTGTTCTCTTTTTTTGTTTTTTTTTGTTGGGGTCTTCTTACGAGAGGAACATTCTTTACAAAGCAGATCATGAAAGCAGCTACAATAAATAAAAATAGTGAGTGTTACGTCCAAATAAAAGCATCAAAAATGCATGAAATCACCTTCGTTTTGGAAACTGTTGCACATGGACGTTTGCAAATCTGCAGCCAAATAAGTTGTTTTAAAAACATTTTGGCGCTGAGAAAGTCTCCCACTGCAACCTTTACTCACACTAGCTGGTAGTACGTGTATGCAGCCTGGAGATCACTAGAGCTGATCACATTCAAAATAAACTATCTGTGGCATCATGGAGGATGTGGGAAACACACACACACACACACGCATACACACACACACACACGCATACACACAAAAGCTCACGGAGTGCGCACACACACACCGAGCGCACTAGTCGCGAGGTTAGCAATGCTGATAGAGATGAGTGTGTTCTTGGAAACCTGTCAGAAGCTGTCGCAGACGCAGCTTTCTGTGATGAAGAAACGTGTCACTTATTGCACTGCCCTCCTTGCAAACTTCTCAGAAATACTGATATGTGAGCCAAATATGTAGAAGTTAAGACACTTTAGATTCACAGAAATGGGAGCAGTTCCTCGTAAATGAATTAGCTGCAGTTGTGCACACCAATTAGCAGACCTGACGGGGAAGAAAAAAAAAAAAAAAAAACACCACTAGAAGGGAGCGAGCCTGAGAAAAAGTCTGACTACAAAA
>NW_006800028.1:877261-885295 GCF_000485575.1 Poecilia formosa | reverse complement strand
CACGCACAAGGGTTAATTTAAATACTTTGTTTTATTAATAAAGTGTTTCTAAAAAAAATGATCAGGTATTGCCATAGAGAGGGCAGGAAAATGATTGGTAATAAAGGCACTTTAGGGTTTCTCTTTTAAGTCACTGTCACACATCACTGTCACAAGAAATAGGACTTTGCACATCCAGTAGTGTATCAAGAACAACTAAGTTGGACCATCATATCTAAACAATCATAAAAATGACATGAAAAATATTCAATGGCTTTTCCTCACTTACACATTTCTACACCAGTTAGAAACAACATTATGACTGCTGACAGGTGCAGGACATAATTTTGGATTATTTCTTCATCCAGACATACGTCAGTGAATAGGGTCAACATTTTGTCTTCAAAGTTAAGGTCCCAGTTTACTGGAATCATCCACACAAAGGTCAGTTGTTGAACAGTAAGCTGCTTGAAATCATGTTCACATCAAACTGTTTTGTATGCAATACTGATCTGATGAGGCTGAGAGTAGGCACAGCAAGACTGACACTGTGCTGTGCAACAGCTGCCCTGACGGGGAAAAAAAAAAAAAAAAAAAAACCACTAGAAGGGAGCGAGCCTGAGAAAAAGTCTGACTACAAAAAAATCAAGATGTGGTGGCAGAATATTAAAAGGGAGGGTTAAAAACATGGCGTTTTATTTCATTTTGCTACTCAAGCAAATATTTTTCCACGTCGGGAGAAGTAAAGTTCCACCCACAGAATAGTAAGAAGAAAAAAAAGCAAGTGCATAGTTAATTTGCACAATTGCATGTTAGATTTACAACTTCCCTTTCTGCATATTATCTGTATTTTCATTCTGGGATATTTTATGGCAGAAAACTTGAGTTTGAAATTTACGCCGATGCTTAAAAACAAGTGATGCAACGTAAAAATTCATCAATAAAACTGAAACACAACAACTACGTGTTGACATTATTAGCTTAGTGATAAATACTAGGTCAGTTCTAAAGCAACCTAGCATTGGGAGGGATATAAATAAAAATGGACAAGTTTTAAAAAAGACCTAGGTCATAACATCTCCGTGACTTTTGCTTCTATTCCCTGCATGCAGGACCGACCACAAATTATCCAAAGGAGGAAAATTAGAAAAGCAGAACCAGAGCTGAGAGCAGCAGAGAGTCCAATGATGCATCGACCAGACTCTCAGATCAAACAGACACGTCAAAGCAGCTTAAACTGCTTAGTTCTGATATAAAGGGTCCATGTTTGGTGATGTTGACCTCACAAATTATGTCATAACGCTAAAACACAGAAACCTGCTGCTGGACATGCAAGTCCTGTTCTTGGAAGGTGATGGTGCTGATGGTGCTGATGGTGCTGACCGAACAGGAAGGAAGAGCAGCAGCATAAAGTCTGCAAACACTTTTAAATTTAAACAGGGATCTTTATAGCTAAATAAAAGTACAAAAATAGTATTTTTTATTATGTAATCTGTTACAGAAATTCAGAAACTTTCTAAAACTAAGGCTAATAAAATCTGTGGGGGGAACTTTTAAGAAATCTGGTCTATTTTTGTGAGAAGCTGTATTACTGATTGAAAATGTTATTTTGTTGCTGTAATGGAAGTTAAATTAAAACTTTAATGACTACCTTAAATACAGATTTATTTTATTAACTTACACTGAAGTGTTTCCCCTGCTGAAGGTTTAGGGTTTAATAATTTGAACTGATAAAGGATCAATTTTAAACATCAACACCTCTTGGCGACAAAGACCCTAAAGTTCAGAAAGAGAGTTGTGGAAACATCATTTGGGTTAATATTATCGTAATGTAATTAAGGCGTAAAACGTAAAATCTGGACATTTTCAGGGCCTAAAAAAAGAAAGACCCTGCAGAAACCCTTGAATCGTCTGTTTTTTGGTCATAACGGTTTCTAAGTAAAGCCAGAGTTTGAAGCAGCAATCAGCAATTTGAAATCAGTCTGCCCAGCTCAGGCAGCAAAACCATTACGCCAAGTTTTAAATAAGCAAACCTTTGATATTGACATAAACTTTAAATGCTAAGCTAAGCATGTTTGAAGAGATTATTCCAAACTTTAAAAACAGACGTATTGCATCTATTTAATAAACGCTGTAGTACTGCAGAACCCTCATTTGTCGTCGACCCATTGACAGTTTAATGTGTAGCAGCGGTGGATCGGGGTGTCTTGGTAGCCTGGTGGTCCGGGACGCAGCCACAGAGTCCGGACCCACGCTCCCAGTGGGATCTTCCTCTCTTCCCACTCATTTCCTGTCTCATCTCAACTGTAACCACCAAACAACACAAGAAGAATAACTACAACTGTGCAACCCGTTGTAGATTAAAGCCGTTTTACCGTCAGATATTTTGGGCTCTGGCGACTGAAGCCGAGCATTAAGCTGAAAGCGACTCGTCCAACTTCAACCAAGCTTTGCTGTGAGTCAACTCCTAGCGTCAATGTTGAAATGTCCAACACTGAAGCAGATCAGCTTCCAGAGAAATAGTAGAGAGATCAAGTGATTGTGTGCAGAGCACGATTCACTTCTGCAGCAGTTTCCAAGAACTTTAACTGATTCATTTCTGGCACTGATGTTTGCATCATCAACGGCCGTATATTTTCAAACGTGCCTCTCTTGATTTTGACAGCATAAGGTGCGATTCTTTACATCAAGTTCAGGGAAAAAGTGTCGACTCCTTACTAATTTCTTCTGTTTCTGAAATGTTTTAGGTCAAACTAATTTTAAAATCACCTGAATGTTGATTTCTGAGTATGATCGGTGTGCTTAAGGTCAATCGAAAGTATCTGAATTGGTTGAGACTTTGGCTAGGCCACTCCAAAACTTTACTTTGTATTTCTGAATAATTTGGATCCATGTCCTGCTGCAGAACCCAATTGTGTTTAAAGTCGCTCTCCTGCAGGATTTTCTCACGATTACGTCAATTATGTTGAGTCATCCAAAGCAGCTCCTAACCCTGTTTCTGAATTCCTGTCTTAGTTTTAAGTTGCAACATGACTCACACATTCGACAAATGTAATGTTTTCCCTAAGTTCCTGTGGATCATCAGGATGTCTTTGGTAAAAGTGAGGCGGGTCTTTATGTTCTTTTGGTCAGCACTGATTCTGGCCTCTCCCTTAAATCCTGCAGAGGCTTAGATGTTGTTCTGAGTTGTTTTAATTACCTCCTGGGTGAATGATTTGCTCTTGGAGTAAATGTGGTTGACCGGCGTCTCTTTGGAAGATTCACCAACGCTGCTTCTGTCCTCCAGTTATCACATCTCTCACTTTGGTTCGCTGACGTCTAAAAGTCGTAGAGACGGCTTTGTAAATCCTTCCAGACTGATGGAGATCAACGACCATGCCGTCAGTGTGACAGCAAATCCAGCCGTTTCACAGCAGTCTCAACATCCGATTATAATCTTTTCATCCCCAAGAAATTCAGATTTGTGCTATTCCCGTATGTGGCACACATTTGGATATGCATCTCATAGTTTTCAGAACGTCAGCAGTCAGAACGGTTGTGTTGCATTTTATCCAACTGTTGTGTCATTGATGTGAGACAAGCATCATAATTCTGCGCCAGAGGAAATCATCCGAACGTAAACGATGGCTGAAGCGAGCAGTGCTGACACCCTAATCCTTAGCTTTCTTTGTCTTATCTTGTGACATTATTGTTGCTAAAAAACTTTTAAATCAATACACAGATGGCAGCCTCCATCATTACTTCCATAGACGCAGCAATGCTGTGTGACGTCATCGTTCTTCTTCTGTGCATGCGAGTCGCTTCAGGGTCGTAAACCTTTCACACAGAAGTGTGATTGTGGTTGCATTTAATTTGTAGCATGAACAATCACACACACACAAATCAGATTTCAGCAAAAAAAGTCAGAGCTAAGCATCAAGACCTGCTGTGTGAAAATAACCTTGGTTTTCTACTGTTTTTATTTCTTTTTTAGATGTGTTGCTTCCTAAAAAGGAAGTTTAATGAGAGTTAATTCATGATTTAACAAGGGGAGTAAATGCTTGCTGCTTTTGTATTTACAAAATTCAACTTTATCCAGTGTTAAAACCAGATTGGTGATCTAGAATAGTTCAGTGTGACAACAAAAAAAAAATCTGAAGAAATCTGTCAAGGGGGAAAACACTTTTTCAGAGGATTGCAGATAGCAGCATGACAGACAGATAGCATATTGGGGACACGTCCAGTCAACCTGTGCAAAGTCAGCTCAGTGTGTGTCCGTTACGGGTGTGTGTGTGATGATCAGCTAAGAGTGTGTTATCTGTCCGGTAACTATGCTCATGTCCAAGAATATACATGCATTTCCTCAGCAATTAAAAACCACTTATTTAGACTAAATACCTTTTGTAGAATTACCATAACATAAAATACATCTTTTATTTGTATGGTAAAAGTGACAAGTGCTAAAAAAAACACTGAAAATTTTAACTTTTAGATAAAAGAGGACAGATAATAACTTTCAATTAGTGATTTTTTTGAAATATTTGAAAGAAAAGGCAGCTTGGAAAGATGCTGTGTGGTCATTTAATAAATAAAAATACAATAAATCACCTGAAATCTACATGCATCCTGAAATAAAATATAAACTTTTTCTAAATGTAAAAAAAAAACAAAAAAAAAACTTACTCATTAAAAATGAAATGTAACGTGTAGTTCTCGAGTTTTGCACCACAATAAAACAAAAACAGAAAACCATAATCAGCATTTTCTGAACATCTCCCCCTGGTGGTTGAAAACTGAACTTCATTTCCAGCACGCCAGTTCTTTGAATGCAATTAAAACAAATTACTGAATTAGAAATGATTTTTTTTTTTGTTTTTTTAATTGAGGAAATTGAGAAACAAAATCATGAGTCAAGTGGTTTTTGGGTATTTAAATGAACATCCTTTGACGTTGCACACACTTTCTGCAGCAGTGCTTACTCAATGACATAATAGTGCTTTGTAAAAGAAGGTTTGCAGGTGCGTGTGTGTGTGTGTGTGTATGTCGTTCTGCGTAAGCACATATGAATAAGATGAAAAGAGGCCAAGAGAAAACTGTTGGGCAAGGGTTGCACAGAACTTGGGGGCTTTCCAATCGCTACCCAGCAAGGTCATGTGCGCTGGCATTGTGGTTGCAGGTTGCACACACACAATCACACACACACGAATACATACACACATAATGGAGGCTCGTAAAGAGGTGATAATGAGAATAAAAGCACACATTCAAATATTAGTAATCACCATTACAAACTCATAAAGCCCCATGATGACCAGCGGATGTGATTTTTATTTTATTTTTTTAAATTAAACGGCAGACAAAGACCCACGAGGCGCATGAAAAACCTCTGCAGAAGACGACGCTGAACTAGAAAGAGACAGAGCAAGAGATCTGACAAACATCTTGACCACATGACTCTAACCACTCCACTTCCTTTAGATGTTTCTCTTGATTTTTGTCACACTGAAACGTTCACGAGCAAACACGCATCCATTTTCAACCGTGTGAGCAAAGTTTTTCCACTCCGTCTGAGAAAGCTTTTCTACTTCCTCCGTGCTTTATCCAAACAAACGCAAACAAAAGTGACAAGCAGGCCGTAAAAGCTGGTTTTGATTTCTGCTTTCTGCTGCTTTTCAGTCACTTTTTTTGACGGTACATTGAAAGCAATGCACCGACAGTTGAGTCATTAAAGCTTGCATCACTAAGCGATTCCTCAGTCGTGTCTACATACAGACGTACGGTGAGTCTAGCTCACCAAAAACCTCTTGGGAATCTCAAAGTGGTCATTCCCGTCTTACAATCCTGCAAAACCTGCGCTTGCTTTTTGCAGAGAAATCATTCATGAAGGAAACAAGCAAAAACACTACCATTAATGCGATGCCTTAAAATATGATTTCCATAAGAAAAAAAACAAACAATAAAACCAGCTGCATATGTGCAACATAAAGGACATCAAAGAGTGGAAATGATGAAAAAAACATGCCGGAGTTGTTCGTACTCCGCCCGCCCACAACCACAGCTCAATGCAGAGACGTTGAACAACAGTCAAATATTAATTGATCTACAAGCCTCTGCCAACATCTGAGATGTTTTCATCCCTGGAGACTTTAATATTGGCTGCATCAAATGCTTTCCTTAGAAATGTGTGGGTTTTCAGCTTGGAAGGATCTCTCTATGACTCATACTATTCCTGACAAGAGTCATTACGGCTGATTGGTGCTAAATGCCGGCTCTGTAATCAGTCATAATCCCTTATGCCCACTTTCATGTGAGCATGCTGTGTGAGAACTTTTAATTAGGAGGAAGGAAGGCTGAATATGGAATCATACTTTATGGAGAAAGACTCTGAATCCGCAAGATTACCATCAAAGACAGTAAGATTACCTCAGTGTATAACAGGAAAATGAACTTCGGTGAACATTAGACAGCTAACCACGCTTATTTTTGGACACGTCGAGTTGAGCAAGCAATCTTGCATTTCACATTTTGCTTCATCGAATCGCATTTTTATATTCTTCATGATTTCTTGGTGTTTTAAAATCTTCTCTTTGTGCTCACTTGTACCAGAGATCTCTGAGTGCCCTTTGACCTCAACATGCGGCCTTCTGAGGGAAAATGTATAACAAAATGAAATGTTTTGAAATGTCTCTCTCATTGGTCTGGAAAGTTACAAAATAGGTCTAAAAACGTTTAAGTTTTCTGGCGTCTAGTGGATAGAAATAATTTTTGTAATTGTGACTAACCTAAAACAAGAAACCTTTAGTCTGATTTTGCTTCAAATAGTTAAAAAAGTGTCTGTGTTCTTTTATCATCGTTAGCTATTTGGTTTCAATTATAAATAATGCTTGCCTTCAGGCTTTTAATCATACGCTCTAATCAAACTGTGCAGCCTAAATATCAAGCACTTTCAAGGACTTTATACAGAAATTAAGCACTTAAATACCATGTTTCAATTCAAGCATTTCAAGCACCCATACAAACCCTTCTGTTCTACTCAGCTTCTATAACTTTGCCGAAGACAAATATCGCCACAGCATGATGCTGCCACTGTCGTGCTTCAAGGGGAAAACAATGTTATATCAGGCTGATATCAGTTCCAGTTTTCACACACCTCCTCCTGTGGAGTACATGGATCTCTGCAGGTCCTCCAAAGTAAACACAAGCCTCTTGGTTGCTTAATACTACTACTAACTTGGTAGAGAAGCTCCAATCGAACCGACCTGCATGTTTTTAGGAGGAATGCAGATGAAAACAACATCTAACATCTAAAACTCCACATGTGCAGCTCTGAAAAGATGAGACAGAAGCAGTTTTCAGCTCTGACCTATTTAGCTGGTCAGTCCTGCAGGTAATCACGGCTCAGTCAAAGGAAACAACCTGTGCTACTAAAACCCTTTCAGTCAGCATTTGCTGCCACTGCTGCTGCTTTCAGAGGGGATGTGAAATCAGCCGGGACGCCATCATGCCAGATAAACTCGTAGTTCTTGTAAATCTTGAAACGATGAACTGACTGGACAGCTTTCGGGCGGATCTAGCCAGATTTTCTGTTTTATTGATAAACGATGAGTTGTGGCATTTCTGCAGGAAGTTGAAATGTCACACAGAGGAACAGATGACAGTAGAAACCAGAGTTAGGTCAATCTAGTTACACTTACTCAATTACATTTACCTGACTAACTTTTTGAAAAAATTTAGTTTTAGGAGTATTTTTACTGCGCTGTACTTTTTATTTATTCATTTTCTTATGAAGTAATGTTTCTCTTGAGAAACATTTCTGGATTCTCTACCCATTGTGAGTAAATTCACTGAATGAAAAATAAACATGTTTTTATGTTAAAGTTTCATGAGTTTTTTATTGAAAGAAACTGATTTGGAATTTTCTTTTACTTTGCCTGATTGTATTTTTTGTTATTTATATGAATTATTGTCATTTTCATCCTTAAAATACCAAAACTTTCACTTAGCTTTACATTTGGATCCGTCTGATTATGTAATTTTTAAAAATTAAATGATTGACAATTTGATCAGTTACTTAGT